>NC_080593.1:118027446-118335154 GCF_027887145.1 Ammospiza caudacuta | reverse complement strand
AATTGTGGGAAAATTCAAGACTATTTAATTTTCTGAGGTCTGTGTGCTGTGATGTTTGCTTGCTGAGCTATGGAAGGAGGATCTGAATAATTTATTGTTACAGAGATTTGTTATCCTCCATTTTGTCTGTTTTGGGCTAGGAGTTGCCTCCCAATTTGGAGAAGACAATGAGCTTCGGAGCAAGATCTCTGAGTGAATCTGGTACTTTTAGAAAGGGAACTTTTTCATAAGTGAGGATAGAGTCATTCAGACCAGGCATTCAAATGGTGCATAGTATTGTTATAGAAAGCCAGTTTTCTCATGGTTAGCTTTTAGAATTAGGAGTAGCTGTCATTCCATACATGATGCATTTGTAGTTCCCAATTGTTCATTTATGCTTTATCTATTTTGTGAGATTAGATGTCACCTCTCTTTTGATAAGAATCCTTAATAAATTACATCCTTTGCTACTGCAGGACTGAATATCATGACTGTGAATTACTTGTATGATAATTATTCCTATTCTTATGCCTGGAGCTTTCATTAAAGCATAATAAAAAATTTTCATTAAAAAAAAATCTCCAAAGAAAGATAACAAAAACTGGATGCTCAATGGGAAGACTTTATGCCATAATTTTCAAAGAAATTATGTTTGCCCAAATGTTTTCACTGCATATTTTTTACAGATATGTGACATGAATAGTGATTTATGGTTGCATTTTAATATAGACAAGCAACTGATTTGGGAGAGTATGCTAAATGGCAATTTACATATTTCTAGTATGAGGCAACAAAAAATAATCATGTGGCTTTCAAACTGTTATGGAATGGATTGAAGTCGCAACATCACCAGGTTTTTATTTTCTTTTTGACTACCAGATTAAATTATTATTAAATAGTACCTGATTAATACTCATCACCAGTGTATTGTTTCTGTCTGACCCACTGCCTTCAATGGATATAAAAAGTTGTGTGTCCTTTGCAGCATTTCCCAGCTGCAAGCTGAAAGTTTCTGCTCTAAGTCAACTGTGAAAAATCTGAAAATTTTTCTTTTTGTGATCACTGCTGATCATCTCCGCTTTCATCTTATTACACACAAAATTTCTTGCATTCTGTAACAGCAAGATACAGGTTTCTCCACCATAATGGTACTTGGATGCCCACCACCTTGGGAGCAACATAATCCTAAATTCTGTGTTCAGGTGCTATGCTGTTTCTTTTTACACAGAAACAAAAATCCAGAGCATTGAGTAAATGTGTTGTAACCCACCTGACCTCCAAAGCCCAAAAGCCAAATAATTCAAATGCTATGCCCAGACCTTCTGAATAATGTGGGGAGGGATCCAACTGAGATTTTTGTATCTACTAAGCTCTGCAGCAACAATTTCTTTTTTGTTTCTGCTAAAAGCTGCTTAGATTGCTATCCTAAAATTCTGATATCTATCTGTAGGGCACAGTCATGGTTTGAACAATCGCTGCTATTTTCTAAGACACAAAAAAGGATTTGTGTTTGGATTTCCATTTTCCAAATACATCAGGGGTTTCTTTGCTGAAAAGTGTTTCCAGTTTTATTTTTAACTTATTTTTTTATGTAGAAAAATAAAAACATCAGTCAATTCCAAAAAAGATTCCAAAATAATTGTGTTCACATTCTTCTTACTATGGTAAGTATTAAAAATGTAGATTGTCGGGTTTTGACGATATGAATCAATGCAACTCACAATCTAATGTAATAACTTACCATGAGATATATATTTCATTGTCCTAAAACATCCTGAATTCATTCTATAGCTTTACTTTATTTAATGATAGAGAAAAGATGATTTGCAGTGTTCTCAGCCACTGCTGCAGAAAGCATTTTCAGCTGACCAGTAAATGTAGAATCACAGTGTGCTGAGTTGGAAGGGACCCACGAGGATCATCGAATCCGACTTTTGGCCCCGGAGAGGACCATCCCCAAGAGTCACACCCTGTGCCTGAGAGCATTGTCCAAATGCCTTTTGAATCCTGTCAGGCTGGTGCTGTGACCACTTCCCTGGGGAGCCTGTTCCAGTGCCCAATCATACTCTGGGTGAAAAATCTTCTTCTGATATCCAAAATAACATGACTCAGCTTCATGCCCTTTCCTGAGGTTATGTGGCTGGTTAGGAGAATGAAGATATCACTACCTTCCCTTCCACATCCCCCCATAAGGATGCTACAGACCACAATGAGGTCTCCCCATCTCCTCCAGGCTGAAAAACCAAGTGACCTCAGCTGGTCCTCGTGTGGCTTCCTGTCCTGTCCCTTCACCATCCTCATTCCTCCTTTGAACACTCATTAATAGCTTAATAGCTTTATATTGTGGTACCCAAAACGGCCCCCAGCACTCGAGATGAGGCTGCCCCAGCTCAGAGCAGAACAGGACAATCCCCTCCCTCACCTGGCTGTGATGCTGTGCCTGATGCACCCCAGGACATACTTGACCCTCCTGGCTGCCAGGGCACTGCTGATTCATGTTCAGCTTGCCATCAACCAGGAGCCCAGGTCCCTTTCCACAGCACTTGTCTCCAAGCTCTTGTTCCCCACACTATTCACACAACCAGGGTTACCCCATCCCAGGTGCAGAATCCTTGTTAAATTCCATATGGTTGGTGATTGCCCATCTCTCTAATTTGTCAACGTCTCTCTGCAGGGCCACCTTGCCTTCAAGGCAGTCAGCAGCTCCTCCCATTGATCGTTTTAAGTATTCCTTCCAGTCCTGCATCCACCTCATTAAAGAAGCTGTTGAAGAGCACAGGGCTGAGGATGGAGCCCTGCAGAAGCCCACTAGTGACAGATTGCCAGCCTGATGTCACCCCATTCACTGTAATTCTTTGTGCCTGACCCCTGAGCCAGTTCCTCACCCATCACATGGTGTGTTTATCCACCTGAGTATTGGATATTTTGTCAAGAAGGACACTGTAATAGACAGCATCAAAAGCTTTGCTGAATTCCAAAAAGATCTCATTAACTGACTTTCCTAGATCAGCTAGGTGGGTTACTCTGTAGTAGAAGGAAATCTGGTTTGACACACAAGATTTTCTCCTTATCACCATGTTGAACGTGACCAATGATTGCATTATCCTCTGGGTAGTTTTCAGTACTGCCAGAATATTTTTTCTGTGATTCTGCTGGGCACTGAAGGGAGACTAACAGGCCTGAAATTTCCTCCTTCTTGCCCTCCTTGAAAACTGGGACATTTGCCAGCTTTTGGTCAGCTGGGACTTCTCCAGATCACCAAGACCACTCAAAAATGATCTAGAGAGTCATTGCAGTGACATCAGATAACTCTTTGAGGATTTTCAGGTGAATCCCATCAGCCCCCATGGATTAGCAGGGATCCAGCTGGAGCAGCAGATCCTGCACAAGTTCAGGGTCAGCTGGGAGTTGATCATTCTCACAGTCATGGTCCTTCAGCTCTGGGCAATGAGATTCTCTGTAATTTTTGGCTCTAGAAATTAATATAAGAAAAATACTGTTTGAAAGAAGCAACCTTTCTGTTGGTTTCATCTGGTTTTTGTGTATCTAGCACACATGTTTAGTTCAAGGAAAGCAGTCACACTCTAGGTATGTGCAAGTTTACACACTATTTAGGGGAGTAATGTATACTGGCTCTAGCACTAAGCCTAGGACTAATAGCAACCCAAGAATGTTTATTTCTCTGCCATTTATAGCACGGAGTGACATAGATGTCTGATGATGAGATGAATCAAAACACAAGTGACTTATTTTAAAAGTACTGCTCCTTGTTTTAGCTACATTAACATTTTATTCAGAGGACTTCACAACCACATTTCACATTTTTGAGACAACCTGTTCATGGTTCTTGAAAAGGTGTGTGTGTATCTAATTGCACCTTAACCTATTGAAAAATAAATTGTAGTAAGACACCAAAGTACCTTTGCCCTGACTAATCTTTGTAAATTGCAACTATCTTTGCATTCAAAGCACCCTCTTGCACAACAATTTAAGCCATTTTGATTTTAAATGGTAAATAAGCAGTACAAAACTTCCCTTGTTTGGCAAGCAGGAGTTAGGCTTTGGCCCTGCCAATGCAGTGGACACTGCTCTGGTGGTATCCCATGGCCAGCAGTAGTTGTTCATGGCACCAGACAAAAGCATTTCTGTTTTGCTGTCTTTCCATATCAATATTTGGGATGGGGTGGAATAGTAGAACACAAATGAATAATCTCAGTTATACTCAGTGACAGAAGAGGCAACAGGCATAGATAAAAATACAGGAACTTCCAATTTTTACTGGGGAATGTTTAAACACAGAAACAAATTGCTCAGAGTGGTTGTGGAATCTTCATGCTTAGAGATATTCAAAATCCAGATGGACACTATCCTGGACAACTGCTCTAGCTGACCCTGCACTTAGCAGGGGTTTGGGTAGAAGATCTCCAGAGATTTCTTCCTCAACCTTTTTGTGAATCTGTGCCCACAGAAATACCAACTTTTCTTAACCATCCCAATTCATCTTTCTCTATCCTGACAGGGCAACTATTTTCTTTACAAGTCAATTATGCCTTTGGGGTGTCAGCCTTCACAGTGTGGATGACATTCAGCTGCTAAACATAGATATCTGTGTCCATCTAAGGCACCATAGGGTATCCAAAACAACTGATTAGATAACTGAAGGTTATGGCTCTCGGTGTTATAAAAGACTTGTAGAGGATTCATGTCGTCCTGGAGTAACAGATGGAGGCCAAGAGGCCATCACAGTGCCTAAAACCATTTCATTATACTTTGCAGCATGAATGCAGCTACTTTGTCATGTTCAAGAAATGTCCAGGTCATTTTGACCTGAGCCAGATATGAACTAATCATCTAAGCAGGAAACAGAAATAGCACTGGCCTTCTCCTGTCAATACATTTTAGTCACTTGTGTTTTGATTCATCTCATTATCAGACATCTATGGTCACTCTGTGCTGTAAATGGCAGAGAAATAAACATTCTTGGGGTGCTGTTCATCTGACTTGTTCTAAACATATGGTAGAAAAATATGATTCATGGTTTACCTGCATTGGAGTCCCTGCTCTGATGCTTTCTCATCTGTTAAAACCAGGAAGAACAGATTTCATGATTTGTGAGGCAATGTTTCCTACATATCACAGCCACAACTGCCTCACACCTTCATTATTCACCTTCACTATATTACCTTCAGTACTCACCAGAAATGTGACACTTGTCCTGTGTGTTCTGCAGCTCTGGAATTATCAGTGGTTATACATGAATTCAAAACCTTCTGGTTTCCTTCCTTTCTCAGCTAAAAATTCTCAGTAACCAGTATGAAAGATCCTTGGCTGTGGAGAATCTGGTTGACTTAAATTTTAACAGAAGTAGACAATTGTTTGTATCACACAGATAGGGTCACTGCCCTCAGCTGGCAGACACTGTGCCTGTCTTTCTTTAACCTGATCCCTGTGGGAGACTTAGCTCCTGTAAGAGTACGTGATCACAGTGAGCTAAATCTGAAGTAATTAAAAGACAAGCCAATGCCCATAGACTTTACTAATCTAGATTCCAAGTCTAGGTAACCTTTCTTACGAGAACAAAATGAAAATGGAAAGAGGAATGAATTCTCAGTCTCACTTCTGAACCCTAGGTACCATTTGAGTGTGGTCCATTTAAAGCGTCAATCAAACCCCCCATGGTTGTTTTACTGCTCAGCAAGAATATTTGGAAGTCTGGAAAATCAACAATACCCAGCTGTTTCTCCAGCAGGCTGGTCATATATTTCAGATGACAGCACTGCATAGGTATGTACATCAATGTCTAAGAGAACAGATGGCTTTATGTGTGTGGCCACTTTTATGCAACTCTCTCCAATTCAGTCAAAACCATGCAAGAAGACTGGATGCAGACTCCTAGCTGTGCTGTTTTCAGAAGGCTCTTCTTAGAGTAAAGCTGCAGTCAATCAGCTCACAGGAATTGATGTTTGCTGGGTATCAGGTTTGTTTCCCATAAAAAACACAGTACAAAATCCTGGGCTGAGCCAACAGTAAGTGCCAGTGTATCACAGCATGTTTGTCTTTAGAGATATCCTCCAATTCTCTGATCCCTCATTATATGCTCTTCTTCACAGGAATGCTGATGTGCTGCAGCCCACAGGAGTGAGGATGTCTTTGTGCTGGGCTTCCTTTCAGGGGGTTTGTGAATGAAAAAGGAGGGTGGCATGTCTTCTTCCCTAAATTCTGAGGTTTCAAGCTCTCAGAATGACACACTGCAGATCACACTGAGTGACTGTTTTCTACCTCTCGCCTCCCATCTGCTCATTTCACTTACATTCCGTTCAGATTTCACCAGTACCTTAGGGCTGTTCATCTCCCAGTCATTCATTCCCTTTACAGAACATATGTTTTTAAATCACACTAGTGAACATTTATGCTGACAAGGTCTGAGGGATATTTTTCTCTCTGTCTTTCTCCCTCCATCAGACTGTAGAGGTGGGTGTAGCACCTCAGAGTGTTCTGCAACACACCTCACTCAAGTGTATGGCTTCACTGCATGGGAAAAACAAGGATTTCTCCTTGGTATCACAGAAACAGTGGAGATGTATATCTGTGAAGTGATTGTGGCCAAAGGTACCCTTCTGTTATTGAAGGTGCTTGGAAAGGAAATGCTCCCAGGTGGTGTGGGCAGATTTGGCAAGCCCTGCTCAGCAGGGCACAATCACACTGCAGCAGCCATGGCGTGGGGTTCTGTGCCCAGGCCCACAAACACTGCTCAAATCTCTTGCCAAAGCAATTTTACAGCTTCTACACTGGTGTTGGCTCACAGCTGTGCATTAAGACAGCAGAGTATTGTGTCATAGAGACCTGCCCAGAGGGGCAGCTTTGGTACACCAATCTCAGCACTGCAAAGAGATGCAGCAGTACCAATGTCTAGGGGCCCAGGGGCAAGAGCAGTGTGAAAACTCTGGCATTATCTTGCTGCCAAGGCTCTGCCCTCAGGACTGTGGTGTCAAGCTGCTGCACTTCCCTAATGGAAGCTGACTTTGTGGCCACTCTGGCAGCAGTACCCATCTTCCTCCCTGGCGGTGAGCACACCCTAGTAAGAGGTCTCACTGAAGAGGCAGCTGCTGCAGAGTGAACCCCAGCACAAAACCCCTGATCCTCCCTGCACACACCAGCTCTTGCCATGTCCCTTGGTACCTGAGAGCTGGCCACAGCTGCTTCTCTCCACACAAACCCTGAGCACAGCTCACTGCAGGGTGTGCACAAAGAGGGATAGGGATGGCACTGCACCACATTTGGCTCTAACCATGGCCTGGCTGTCCGAGCACCCAGCCCTGACCTGTCCCTTAGCCCACACTGCCCTGCAAGGATGCAGTGTGTGTCCTTTGGCACTTGCTGTAAAAACAGGTTTCTGATGGGCTAGGAGAAGTTCTCAGCTTATTGCAGACACTCTGAGTTATACAGAAATGCTTAAGTGGGTGACACAGCACATGCAGTCTCATGCCTTCAGGCCACTGAGACCCAGATGGAACAAGAGCATATGCAGGGCAAATGCAGCCAGTGTCCTCTGGGCGGGGCCTGTCCCTGAGAAATGAGGACAGGAGTTGGTCTGTGCCAGCAGCCTTGGAATTAAGGTGCATATCTCAGTCTTTTTTCATCAGAGTGGATTTGCCCAATATCTCCTTCTCCTAAGTGTTCTGAGCCTCTGTGTCAAGATCTTGCCTCAGTCCAGGGCAGGGGAAAGGCCTGTGTGAGAGCTTTTCCTGGCCATTTCCCTTCTCTGCTATAGACTGACTTTTCCACATGTTTTTTTTTTTCTCATAGAAGGAATAGCAGCATCTGCTTCAGCAAGGATTTCCTGGAATACCCTTAGTCCTCTGGAATCCAATATGTCACCTATCACAGGGTAAGCCTAGTCACAGGATCAAACAAAGACAACCCTGCAGCAGCAAACACCAATTTACATCAGATTCAACAGAGCTATTATGAAGTGTGCAGAATTTGATATCAAAAAAAAGAAATTCAGGCCAGATAATGAAAAAAATTTCTTCTCACACTTTATGAATATTCACACATGAACACACATGCACTTGTCATGAGCACTCACGCCTTTCCTGCTTATTCCCATTTCCTTGCCCACCAAGCTCTCTGTCAAGCCCAACAGCTTCCTTTTCCCAGACAATCCAGCGCTTTACTCCTGCCCCATCTTTCAGTCTGCCATTTCTAGCTCCCTTTCCAGTGACTCCAGTTCTCAGCATCTCAACCAGATCTGCCACTGAGTCATACTCTCTTCACTGCTGTGCGGCAATACCAGGGAGGACAGAGCACCAAGAGCAAAGGGGATAAGTCTTTCTACTTCCCCATCATACATCATAAGTTTCCTGTCCTTCAGAAGAACAGCACTACAGCATGAAAGCAGCCCTGCAGATGCACTATTTAGAGTGGAAAGTCAAGCACCACCACAGTATGAAAAACTAAAATGTAGATTGTGGGAGCAGCAGTCCCTTGGCCAGGTGTGTGTGGGTGTTGAGACCTGTGCCTTGCACCCTGGCCCCAGGAGCACACTCTGTTCTTTCCCAGAGGGCTCTTTCCTCCCTCAGTGCTCAGCATACACTGTGCTGTGCTAGTCAGTGCCTTTTCATGCTGCTTTCTTGTGGTGATTCAGTGTGTGGCTCTGTGACACATTTGCTGCATATTAGTCCCAAGCCTGCTCTGAAGATAGCCTTTTTTAATTCCCTCCTGAGCTTTTCTGTGGAGTTTATCAATGCAGTACTTGTGTGCCTCCTAAATGCTCATTCATTTACTGCCATAGCATGACTGTGAGAGTGGGTTTTCTTTTGATTTTCATTTTGCATGTGGAGAGCTGAAACATAGTGAGGTTAGGGTGCAAATGTTCCTCCAATGGGGTGCCCAGTGTTGAAGGTCTGGTTTTGCAGAGCCCTCAGCCTTAAGTGGCAGCTTGTGTTTTCAAAGCACATGTCTCATGGATTTCTGTTGCAGGCAAGTGCTGAGTATTTCTGGAAATTAGACCCCACAGTCTATAGCTTGGCATGTTGAAAACAAGCAATGTGCAATCTCACAGCCTGTGTGAAATTTGGCTCAAGCTACTTGCCAGGCTGACACAGGGGTCAGGGGGAGAAGGAGAGCAGGGTCTGCTCCTCAAGGGTTGTACCCAACAGACTGAACCCGGTCTCCACCAGACATTTGTTGCCCACCAAGTGTGTGTCCTAGTCCATCTGCTTCCAGTCCTTTGTGCCCCCCTCATCTTTCAGTGTCCCTTGTGGCTCCCATCCCAGTGACACAAGTCTCCAATACACAGATGGGTTCACCACTAAATCCTCTCCAATTCTCCTGCCAACAGCAGGGACGATGAAGCTCTGCAAGCAAAAGGTGTCAGTCTTCCAAATCCTGGCTCCATGCCATGGATTGGCCTAGTGCAGAGACAATTGTGATCACAAGTAAAAGTTGTAATTACAAAAGCCCTCTACACCCCACGGCCTAGGCAGGAGATGCACATTGTGGGCATTGAACCATCAACACAAGCTGAACAAGTTTATTTATGTTGGGAGGCCAAGCTAAAGCATGAGGCAATCTGCGGGGCCATTAAATGCTAAAATTAAATATGTTTCTACAGGGCATGTGTGAATTGCCCTTTCAAAGGCTTGTAACTCAGCCAGATGTAGGAGGATTTTTCACAGGACAGCAAAAGACATAAGCAGTGTAAAACCATTTGTTTTATTAAGTGTCATGTCTCTAATCTAAACTACTAAACTTTTGGCAAATTTATAGCCAGTTGAAGACATAATTTACAGCACAGTATTTTAGGCAGCCTGAACAGCACTGGTTCTGCCATTCTCACCTCTAGCCTGTGTTTGTGCACCCATGCACTGGGAATTGAGTGCTGCAAACAGATGGAATGAAGCCCACACTGCCAATGCCCCCAGAGAGCAACTGATTTCCTACCTCATCCCAGGGCATCCCCAGTACCAAGCTCCCCATCCCTCCTGCCCTTGGTTCAGCTGTGGCTGTGCAACTCACTTGGCTTCTCTCACTACAGGTTCCTGAGGATATTCTGCATCATCTCCCCTGTAGCCTCCCTAGGAGCGGCTGATGTGCCAGATCCAGTGGCTGCTTTCCACTTCTTTCTGATGTATTAACTGGATTCTGTTTAAAAGCCATAAATTTTAAAGAGAATATATAACTTTAAACTCTATATTACTAGATAATGCGTACATTACACAATATACATGTCCCTAGGACACCTTCTTTACTACCAATCCATGTCTCATTCATCATCTGTGTATGGGGGAAGCACTTCTGCAGAAGCATTCAGAAATTCTCCTTTGTTTGAAATAATTTATAATAAAATAGTGAAGTAAGCCTTATGTTATAGGTCTTGTGTATTATAGAGTTATTTTAGCACAAGTTTTTCCCTTTTGCCCCAACAGAAGTAGAAATGCACCCCAGCTACAAGAAGAGCAGCCCAGCTGCCATCCATGGGCAGTAGGAAGTGTTCACACATTTTCATACTGATTTTTATTTGCTGGTATTTTACTACTTGTGCAGTAAATTGGTGCTGACTGTGAACCGGCATAAAACATGACCCATAAAAGCAGAAACATATGGCCAAGGAACATTAAGGTCACACTAAGGATAACAACTAGAAAGGTCTGCCTTGCAGAGCCCAGCTGGGCATATGGAGAAACAAGTCTGAATAAATAAAAACCTTACATAAGTCACCCCCATGAACGGCCCCTTTTGGTTCTAAAACTGTTCCAGTCGGTATTAGTGCGGACCAGTTGTAAAATCCTTTCTGGAAGCAGGATCCCATTTCTGAGAAACAGCAATTAGTTTCAGCAGTGAGTTCATTTGAATATATCAGGGCTTTTGAAAACACACATCAGGAGGCAATAATGGCTAAACCCTCATCTGTACTTTAAAATCCTTTCACTCTAATCTGGGACATAAAAATCCACATGCTGTAACTCAGCATCATGCATTCCAACAGACTTTTCCACTGCATTTTCAAAATGCATAATATGGGGACTTTTGGTGAGCCACTAGTCAGGCCATTGAGTCTTTGATTGCTCAAGTCCTTTAGGAAACAGCCTCAAGTTCTACCAGGAGAGGTTAAATTAGATATTAGGAAAAAATTTCTTTACTGAAGGGATTGTAAACATTGGAACAGGCTTCCCAGGGAAGTGGTGGAGACACCATTCCCTGGAGTTATTTAAAAGATGTATAGATGTGGTGTTTAGGCACAAGGCTTAATGGTGGACTTGGATTAACTTGGACCTAGTGATCTTAAAGATTTTTCCCAACCTAAATTATTCTACAGTTCTATGATTCTTTAAGTTTTTATTTTACATAGAAAAACATAATGCACCAATTGTACATGTTCATAATTAGTGTACTTGGCTCTACTTTAAAAGTTTTACCCTACCTCTGAATTTACAGTCTCTGATAAGCTTGACTCTGTGCTAGTAATGCTCTTGCAACCCATGTTGTCCTAAGAATAATTTTTAACCCCAAATTTGAATAAAGTTACAATTAATTATATTTTGATTAAATAAGTTTGATTAAACAACCCAGGTTGTTTAGCCAGAATATACATGTAGTTGTTTGGTAAAATTTTCTTTCTCTGCAAGACACTTTTAAATTTTCAAACCTGTTTGCACTGGCAGCAGGTTAAAAGCTAGTGCTCTTTTGATACCTGGGAGGGCAGAGAAGGAACATTCAGCTCCCAGGCTGTGCTTGGTGCCTGTGCAGGGAACAAGCAAAGGCAGAGAACAGTCTTCACCACTTGGACTGAAGAGCAAGTTCAAAAATCAAGTGACCCAGATGCAGCTGAAGAAGGGCTGTTCTTGTAAAGAAAAGTGAGTCAAAGAGAGGGAACGTGCTGCTGCAGCTCACTTGTTGCTGCTGGACCCCAGTGTAAGAGCAAGGGTGACGCTGGAGAAAAAAGAAAGTTCCAAAGAACAGACCTCTTTCATATCTTACCCAGCCACTGAATCCATACCTTCACCTGGGGATGCTCACCCACTGCTTTTAGGTACCCAAATAGCTACAGACCTGGATCTCCTACTGTTGGGAGAATGGGGCAAAAAAATTGTGCCCTATTGGCACAGTGATATGCTGAGAGCCGTTTCTGACTCTTTAACTGCTAGGCTTAACCATCCACCATAACTATTTGTTAAACTGCACACCCAGATAAAACCTCCAGCTGCTCCTAAAAACATCACCTCATCAACAAAAGCCAGCATGAACGCCTCAGGCAAATGCTTTGCTTTTGTGTGAGCTCCCTGTTGACTCAAGGCCCCTTTTTGACCATCAGAGATCACAGAAGACTTGGCCACAGCTGAAAGGGAAGTCATACTCTTCCCTGTGCTCCAAATTTTGCACCATTTACATGACTCTGAAATCCCAAAACTCTTGAGTGACAGGATTCCTGGATGGATGTGGACCCTTCAGAAGAGATGGCTCAAGATAGAGAAAGGGCCTGATGCCATTACTGCCCCCAGAATTGTCTGACGGATGCAGCCAGGCTCTCAGATTAAACTAAGTTTGCTGGGTTGCATGTTGTATTAATGCTGGGTTGCATGTTTACTACCTTGCACATTTCAGACTTCACTGAGCTGAATGCTAACAAACATACATTCTGAATGGATTTTTATTATTGTTGCTCCCCCTACCCTCCCCCCCTGGTAATTAAGACTCATTATGTGGAGTCATCAGCTGTTTTGCTTTGTTTCCCATCTGTTCATGGTGTACTTGGGATCCCAGACAATACTGCAGATGGGAATGCCATTTCCGCTGGTTTGGTTTTGCTCCAGTGGGACTTCATGTGGCCACTGGTGGAAAAAAATGCAATGGTTTTGATTAAAGAATTTCCATACTGTAGACTCTTGTCAAATCTCAAAATTTTCAAGATTATGTCATTGACTAGAGTCATTGGCAGCCTTTCCCTAAGAGGATTTTAAATCCTTTCCCCATCTACAACACCTCCATTTTCTGAAGTCAACAAGGACTCTTTCTTGAGAACAAATCTTGTGCAAGTCACTGGGAAAACCACCTCTGCCTATGACTGGGAAGAAGATAATGTTCTGGTTCCGTTGCTGTTAAATGGAGCAGAAGCTGGAATCTAATGAGACTTTGCTATGCAAGTTTAATCTCCTGTAGCCCCTTCACATTAGTCTTTCACTCCTGTATCAGTCAGACTGTCATACTAGCACACTGTTTCTGGCCTCTGATGGCTAGCAAACCAACCCTGAATTGCAGCCAAGGTATACTTTGATCAACTTATACCCATTTGATCTCATGCCTAATGCCTAAATGGTCCTTTTTCTCAAATACTTCTTCTCTCTCCCCAGATTTTCCCTTCAAATCCATTTCAACCTTTGCTATCTGAAGTTAAACAAACCACTGTCTTCTATAGCTTCTTGATGGAAAATTATGCTCTCTGCTTTCCTCATGCTCCCCAGAGTTCTCAGGTGAATTTATTTCAATTTACATGTCCCTGCCATGGTGACAGGAGCCGAAGCACTGCTGTCAGTCCTAAAGCCAACCTACAGGCAGGTACCTGCTCTAGCTTCAGCCCCTCTCACTGCTGCTTAGTACCTCATTTTTTACTTGGCCTGCATTTGGAGATTTATTTTAGTTCTCAGCTTGGTCTCAGGAACATCTTGAAAAGGGCCTCCTTGCCCTCCTTCCATTCATTTGCTAATACAGGTTACATGGCTACTACATTATTTTGGTCAGTCATTCTCTGATTCCATTTCCTGGCAATTTTCTTCCAAATCTATAATTCCTACCTTGATTTCTCAGCCTCCCTGCTACTTAAATTGCCAGACACTATTTTTGGAGTAGGTGTCAAGGGTGAGCTTCTCTCCAGGTGTAGAGAATGGGGGCATTTCATTTCACAGGGACACATCTATGTGGTCACAGCTCTCAGCTGTTATAGCAGCACTGAGCTCAAAGATTCCAGGTGCTTTTACACTCCTCAGGTCCAGTGGCAGCCTTAGCAAGGATGGGCTTGTGTGGCTTTACAGCCAAGTGGCCACAGAGCCAGGAGGGGCTGCAGCTCTGCATCCCATCACAGAGCGGGACAGTGCCACAGCTGGGAACAGCCACTGCAATTTCTGCCCCCAGACAAAGCCAAAGTCTCACAAGCAGTGCCCTGCCCTGCAGCTGGTTACAGGGCAGGCAAACTGCAGTGATGTCTGGGCAGTCAGAGAGGAAAGGTCCTGTAATTGTTCAGGCTTTTTAGCCTTAAATTGCAGAAACCTAAGAAGGCCCAGTCATATTTGCCCTGTTCTGTGGAGCATGATTGCTGATGAAAAAGTCAGTGACCTTTACCTTTATTTTTTGTTAAACTGATCATTTCATCAGAAAAAACCACAAAATTAACATGTTGCCTTAGAGTGTATGCCAGGGCAGGAGGACCAGAGGAGATATTTTCAATAAAACTAGAAATTGTTTTAATAAGGGAAAGAAATGATAGAAAAATTGTGAGGGAGTTATATTTAAGATGAAGAATAATGTCAGAAGATCACCTATGCCTAGTGCAAACCTCTCTGGAGTATCCAGATATCTCAGTCATAGCCTGAGTTTCACATTGTGTTAGAGATATATGAACCTAAAGAGGCAAGGAGGGGAGATATATAAAGACAGGTAATGCTGGTAGAAGTCTGGAGACCTTTTAAGATGCCTTAGATATAAATCTGATAAAAAAATAAAATCCAATAAAGCACAAAATCATGCTTTCTAAACATAGGCTTTTACCTGTGATTGGGCCAAACCATAATTTCAGGAGAAGGAGAATCAAAGCAAATACTCATAGGAGAAAATCTGTTAGAGCTGTGAACTTTTCACCTTTAACAGCAAGTAGTGACCACGGGGTGCAAGATCAGATGGCTGACTTAACCGCCGAGTAACGAAATTAGGCTAAAAGTTAGATCTGGTCTGCCCAGAGGCAACATGACAAATTAGATTCATCCCCTGCCCGCATTTGTATTAGTGCACTTTTTTATTAGTGAACAGATTATAAAAGAAGGCTTTGCCTCAAGGCAGGGTTTTCTGGCACTGAACTAATTTTCAAGCTGAGGCTCTCCCCTGAGGGCACAATAAGACCCTCCCTTCTTTGCAGTCAAGGATCAGATCCTCAGCAAAGATTTACCTGTGAGCAGCTCTCAACGTATTTGGAGCTTTAAAAAATGGCAGATTTCTTTCTATAAACCTACATAAGTGGGGATATAATTTATTAATAAAGAAATATTTAGTATTTTCTAAAATAACTCAGTGTATTTCACTGGAAATATTTATTAAAAATAAATTGGTTTAAACTCAGCTCTCTGGGGCAGGCTTTGTAAACTCATGCTGGCTCCCAGCCTCAGTTGGTGGTCAGGAGTGAGAACTGCTGACAATGCAGGTGGCCACCCCACTTCATGACAAGGCTGCAGGCTCACACCCTGAAAGTCTTGTGGCTGTGAGCTCTTGCAGTCAGTCATAAGTGTTAGTGTTTCCAGATACAGCTGCATGGCATCCCTCTGACCTGGAAGGGAGCTGTGAATCAAGGATGCATTTCTTTTTTCCTCTGAAAATGAAAGACTTTCAAAATTAATTGCATGACATTATGGCCTGTCTGTGTTGTCAGCTTTGATTTTGCTGTGACAAAATGATGGCTGCTCCCTGTCACGGAGAGTGACGCCGTGCCTGTGAGCATGGCACTCATCAAGTGGCAGCAGCGAGGAAAGCATCATTGCAGGGAAAGCAGTTTCATGGAGGGGGTGCCAGGGGTGAGGCAAGTGCAGATGTTACACTCACACAGGGAAGCCTGCATGGCCATGGCTCACTGCAGCTGGTGCTGGCTCAGCCATATCACCCATAGCTCTGTGCCAGGTATCCGACTTCCTGACCCCATCCCCACAATCAGTCCAGCTACTGAGGGCAACACACTCCAGAGGTGTCATTTTGAGCACTCAGAGCTGAATGCACAATCACTAGAACTAAAATCAGAGCATGTAAAGAGCAGCTCTGCAACTGCCTTTGCAGGGCTTTGCAGAGCCAGTGGAAGCAGAAGCAGAGGCAGGAGACCAACTCCTTTTCCCTTTAGAGGGCAGTGGTGTTCATCGTACAAAAGCTGCTTTTCAAGGAGGTAAATCCCTCATGGATAACAAACGGGTCAGCAGCAGCAGAGGAGCAGAAGGAATTGGGACCAGTGCTGAAGTGCACTGGGTGCACTGCACCGTGCAGGCCAGCACCTCACCCTGATGTACTTTCTGTAATGCTTTGTGCAGGGGCTCATTAATTTCCCCTCATTTTCATGCACAGTAATCAGACAAGTAATTACGGTTCCACTGAGACTTCCTTTCTCCCACCACACCACGAGCACAGTCCAGAGTGAAGCGCTCGTCAACATCAATGTTTGCCAAATTACTGCCTCCCTTTGAGCCAGGTGAGCCCTTCCTGTGAGATTTAACCTGTTCAGGGAGCCAAAAAAGAGCTGATTTCGAGGGCAGTACCAACCTTTTCATGGGCTTGGGTGAGGCCTCCCTCTCCAGGTTGGAGGAGGCGTGCTTCACGTGCATGGCATTGTAGGAGGTGTGGGTGTACTCGTTCTCATCGCTGTAGTCGGGACCCAGCAGCGTTCGAGCCCACGTCCCCATGTCATAGGGAGGCAGAGTCCCCCCAAACTCAGAGGGCAGGCATTCGGGGTGTATTAGCTGGTGGAGGCTGTTCAGGTTGTTCCCGTGAAGAAAGATCTTTAACAAATAAAAGAAAAAGTTCAAAGTCGTCACCCACTCCTTACTTCATTAAGTACAATAGCAGCACTATTGATGTCTGGAGCGTCATTAGTTGACTCTGCAGTTTCAGGTGGGAATTTCAAAAGCTCTCAGGGTTTACTCAGTTGGCAGAAGAGGGGGGACTAATTCGGGGTGGGCAGCTGAAGAATTAGGCTGGCACTACTAACACTTCTGATTCGCTTGCTTTTGGCACTTGACAATTTCAGTTTCTTAAGTACCAGATCAGGAGAAGCAGAAGTCAGGAATTATGACTGATTATTGCTACTGTAAGAGGATAGACGCTTACATGAAGAGCAGTGAGAAGAAAAGGGTGACAGTGGAGCTTACTAAAAGCAGGCATAAAGAGCAGGACTTCAGCATCTGAGGGTGCCACTAGCCCTGTACAGACACTTCCAGGGGGGGTATCAGGCTGTGTCACCACTCGGTGCTGCTTCAGCGACACTTGGTTCTCTAATCCCTCTTTTGCTTTCAGGTGGGTCCTACCCTTTTCTTGCCTAGTCAGACCCACCTCAGGGTGGATTCTGGGGGATTATTTAGCTGTTGTTTGACAGAATGCAGAGAGCAAATGGCTAGGATGACTGCAGAACCCCCAATTCACTTGGGTTTCAGTGGAGAGGATCTGCCTCTTCTGCAGTGTGAGCAAACAGCCTTCAGGCATGGGTACTTTTGGTGGAAGCAAGTGAGTTACCACCATGTGAAAACTGTCACCCTGCTGAAGGAATGTAATATGAATTTTTACTCCTACAAAAAGAGTTGAACTGAATTTTCCCTTGCTTGCAAGCAACTTCAGCCAGGCCTGATAGTCCCTCTACATTGCCAGTTCTCTCTATCCCTGAGCATGTCCCAGTGAAATGTATCCATGCTTTGTTAGTGATAAATTTCTGGTCCCTGGCTGAGTTATTAATTCAATCCAGACCATTCCAAACTCTAATTTTTAATAACAGCAGCAATTCTCTTATACCACATGGAAAATGGAGAGGGGAAAAAAAAACAACTAGAAAAGAAAACAGGCAGCTACTCAGAAAATCCAGGTCTGCAGGTTCCTCCCCACCCCCACTCCAATCTAGTTACCCTTTTCCTTGTCTTGTCTTTGAGGAATGGTTTGATTAGCGTGTACAGGGCATGGATGTACCAGGGCTGATTGACAAAATGGACTCCTCCAAAACGTGCAGGAAAGCTGTCCTATAGAAAGAAAGAAAGGAAGGCAGTTAAGAGATGCAGTGCTTTACTCTGGCAGTCAATTGGATAAAAGTCGGAGGAAAAATCTGTCTCTTTCCATCTGCAAACGAGCACTGGGAGGGGGCAGGAGGAAAATGGAGAAACAAAAAAGATGCCTGTAAGCGTTTGTATCAGTTTCCTCTGCGGACAGAGGCAGTCCCTTCGCCCCTGCACACACTGGCACATCAATTGCCGAGGAGATGCTGAAGATTTAAAGTCAGGTCTCCAGCCACTTCTCACGAACATTTTTTAACTCCGTCAGGGCATCTGACTCGGCCGGCCTGGGAAGTGAGAGGGGGGTGACGAGGGGAAGCTCTCTAATTTCTCATTGTAGAGCGCAAGGCAAGCCCCCGGTTCCCACGCACAGCGCTGCTCAGAGCTCACCTTTTCACCCCTCGGCCTCCCTGCCTCCCCCTGCTGAAATCATCATTACAATGGCTGACCTTTCGGGGTGAGCAAGCAGCGTGCTACAGGGAGGAGGATGGGTGGGAAATGCTGATAAGGGAAGGTGTGGGGAGAGCGCACCATGGCAGCGCCATGGAAACTGCGGGAGCCGCTGCCCGGCTCGGCACGAACAGCCCGGGCATCATTGAGATGCAGGGAGCGTCCCGCTGGAGCGGCGCTCGCACAGCATCCCGCAGCATCCTCCAACAGCCCGCCACGCCCAGGACAAGGGGAGGTGGCTGCTGGCCTCTCTTTACAGGTTATTGCACATTGCGAAGGGTGTTTTGCACCTACGAGCTTACCCAACAAACGCCAGTCAAGGAAGAGGCTAGGATTTTTTTTATTTTTTTTCACGGCATAAATAATGGGACAACCGCTGCGGCTGTGTGCAAATACGCTCGCAAGGGGAGGAGAGCAGCCTGTCTCTCCGCTGTGAAGGGAGATTCTGATGAAGCCGTCCTCATCCTGTGTGTGTGCTCCTAACCCCTGCAGCTCAGCAGGAAAAGTAGAGTATAATCAGGTCTCCTCCTTCAGGGCTTTGGCTCTGGGACTCAGGCAGGTTCCTTCCCCCCACAATTAGCACAGGGTGTCCTGGGGCTTTCTCTCGCCTTCCTCCCGAGCATCAGAGATTGAGCACAGCTGGTGAGAATACAGGGTGGATTTGTGAGATGATATGAAAAAATCCCCTTATACACCTGCTCTGCTGAGCTTCTCTGCTGCTTCAAGGTCAATTTTTCCCCCAGATTTAGCAATATGTATGCATGCAGCACCTCCTGCAACCCAGGGCACATCATCAGGACTCTCCACACTCTCTAGCTGTGGTTTGCCCTGGCTGACATCTAAAACCATACTAGAGTAATGTTTGTGAGCAGCCTCAGGCATTAAGTGATATCTTTTTCTTTTGCTATACAGTGAAATAAGCCATTTCCACCTCAGACAGGTCAGTAGATCTGAAATCATTACAAATCTGCATATTGGATGTTCTGTGAAGGACTATGGGGTAATCAGGCCAGCACACAGGAGGACAAGCAGTGTAACATCACAGGTGATCCCGTTTTAAACTCCAGTAAATGATGAATTGAGCTTTTGAGACCCCACCTGGTCTGGGGTCCTT
The DNA here is from genome assembly GCF_027887145.1 of Ammospiza caudacuta. Taxonomy (NCBI): domain Eukaryota; kingdom Metazoa; phylum Chordata; class Aves; order Passeriformes; family Passerellidae; genus Ammospiza; species Ammospiza caudacuta. The sequence continues at coordinate 118,315,615 of NC_080593.1, read as the reverse complement.
AGCCCATGAAAGATGTCAACCTGCTAGAATGAGTCCAGAGGAGGGCCAAAAAGCTGATCAGAGGAATAGAGCACCTTTCCTACAAGAACAGGCTGAGGGAGCTGGGGTTGTTCAGCCTGGGGAAGGGAAGGCTCTGGGGAGACCTCATTGCAGCCTTCCAGTGCCTTAGGGAGGCTGCAAGGAGGGAGAGAGACTTCTTATCTGGGAAGATAGTGATAGGACAAGGTTTTAAACTAAAAGAAGACTGGTTTAGATTAGATGTTAGGAAGCAATTCTTTTCTTAGAGGGCGCTGAGGAACTGGAACAGAGAAATTGTGGATGCTCCATCCCTGAAAGTGGTCAAGGCTGGGTTTAATGGATCCTGAGCAATGTGATTTAATGAGCAGCATCCCTGCCATGGCAGAGGGATTGGAACTAGGTGATTTTTAAGATCCTTTCCAAGCCTATGATTCTCTTCAGTAATTCTATGATTCTGTAATTCTCTTTAAGGATGACATATGTCCTGTTGGGGTGTTCATTTTCAATAGAGTGTATTTCCACTGCATTTCATGGGAGTTTAGGATGCAGATCTGACTGAGATAAAGTGCTGCAGTGCTGCATGTTGCAGTGGCTTCAACTGACTGCTGAGAATCTGCTGCAGAGTCTGAGCCCAGCTAGCAAAACACATGGACTGACAGAAGTGTGAAGCCCAAAGTGATTTTCTACCATGTGATAACCTAAAATTGTGTTTTATAGCAGACCAGAGCCATAAAATGCCCATCTCATGCAAAATTCACAAATTCAGTCGCCTTCCTCACACATGGGAATGAAGCTTTTAAGATTTGGAGCTTTTCACAGATTATTCTAAAAAAAAAAAAAAACAAACCTAAGACAAACTGGGAAGTTCCATATTTGCCTTTCTTTCTTTATTTATTTATTATAATTCTATATTTTTCAAGCTGGCTGCCATCCCACAAGCTGTATCTATAAGGAAGAAGTTTCTGACACCTTTGCTCTTTGGAAGTAAATTGTCACAGCTGTTCTCAGGCTGTACTGTGGCAGCTAATGTCAGTGTAGAAAGTCCAATCTGAGCCTGAACCACAGGAAAGTAAAGAAATTAAATATTGGAAGCAGGGGAATAACTTTAAGACACAGAGATTTATACTGACCTGAAAAGGAAAGGTTTTTTGCCTTCCTGCTGGAATGCACAAATTATATTAATCATTTTTAGTGAGAAACATCAGTCTGTCTTCATTTTCAAGGGGGAACATGTATTTTTTAGGACATGTTGACCAGCTTTAACAATATTCAGAATGGCCCAAATACTGAGAATTATAGGTACCAGCCAGAGCTTTAAGCTAGCAGTCTGCCTCTAGAAAAAAGGAGCAGGATGCACTTTCCTATATAGAACATTAATTTTATGTTCACCCAACATAGATTGTTGAGTCTATAAGCTAACTTCTATCTCACACGTCTGTGTTATAGAAAAGCCCTTAATATATCACTTTTATTAATTTTATTTAAAGGCAATTGCTTTCTTTTAATTTTGAAGGTACACCCAAAAGTGCACAAAGACCCTTGAAAAGGAAGCATGACAGTCAGAAAAAAAACCCCAATAAAACAAACCCCCCCCCAAAAAACCAAAACCAACAAAGAACATTTTTTGTGTGTAACTTTCTTCTAAACTTTGTTCCTTGCCCTATTAAGCACATTAAGTTCAATTTGACCTTCATCCCTCAGTCCACCTGCTTTTGTAAGGCTGTCAATTAGCACAAGGACAAAGACTTTTTTTTAAGGAAAAAAAAACCAAACCCAAAGAAATTTGATATGGGAATCATCCAGAACTGTTTAGAACTGCAACATACTAATTTTGTAGAAGTCCCTAATTAGAGCAGAGCTGTCTTGGAAAGTAAAGCTCCTGTCTGGAGGTCTGCCTTGTGCAGTTCCAGGAAGATGTATGAGACATTTCCCACACCCCACTTAGTGTCTCTTCTGCTTTCCCTGGGGCGAGGTGAAAGTAGCTGAAATTGATTTTCTGCTGGAGAGCTTTTGCTTTTAGGAATTCTCTTTTGATTTCTCATGTCTTGTGATTCCTTGGGAAGGTGTATTTTATAATGAGGTACATTTTTTGGAGTCTACTGTGAAATGGACTCGGGGATCATGGAGCCTTTTCTTAACCTGATTCCTTGTCAAAAATACCCAATCTGAGGATATACCTGGGTTTTATTCCAATGCTATAAATGAAACATAGCACACATTAATTGTTCTGATTATTTTTGGGCACTACTGTCTTCTCTTCTGAAAACAAGGCTGAACACATTAGCACGTTGCTCAGCCATGAAATTACAGAGTAGATAAATACATCCAATCCAGTCCTAATCAAGCTAACCAGCTCCTTAGCAATAGCAAAGAATCACAGAATTACAAAATGGATCAGGCTGGAAGGGACCACAGCCATCAGGCCCAAACTCCCTGCTCCAGCAGGGTCATCCCAGAGCACATGGCACAGGACTGTGTCCAGATGATCCTTGAGTATCTCCAGTGAGGGAGACTCTACAATCCCTCTGGGCAATCTGTTCAGTTCTCACCCTGGAGCACAGGAAAGAAGTTCTTCTGCATGTTTAGGTGGAACTTGCATCAGTTTTTATCCGTTCCTTCTTGCCCCATTGCACTTGCTGAGGTGGCATCTGCCCCTTCATTAGAGTCATTGATGAATAAGTTAAACTGAACCTTGTGGGACACCACTAGTGACCGGACCCCAACCTGACCCTGTGATTCTGATTATGGCCCTCTGGGATCTGCCCTAGAGCCAGTTCTCAATCCACCTCATTGTACACTCATCCAATCCACACTTCAGTGAAAGAACCTCAGATATCTTCTTGGACAGCTGGCTCACTCCCCAGTCAGACCAAGCCTTCTTCACTGGGACTTAAAATGATCTAAAACAAGGAATATATCTATCAATGCTGCAGGGGCGCCTTCCCAATGCAACATAGGCAAAGTGAGAGAAAGAAAATAGTCCAAACGGAGTCTGAGTTGATTTAATGAAACTGGGGCCACTGATGGGCCTATTCTTTTGCCTGATTTGTCTTTGTTTTGCTTTATATATTTGCTTCTTTGCTGTTTTCAGTTATTGTCCTCTTTATCATGCCTAAAGATAAAGTAATGAACACAGTGGAGCTGCAACAGACCCCCCAAACCCATGCAGGCTTCAATACATCTTTCATTTCAGATAGAAGAAGGGTCTCCAAGCTTGTAGGTCAGAGCAAAATGTTATGGGGATCATCATTTCCCATCTCTGCTCAGACCTCCTGTTCAAGAAAAATTCTTGAACTGAGCCTGGAAAACCTTTGGTACATAATATTCCATTTAATAGCTTAGGAGGGGTGCTTGGAAGCTATGAGGTCGATTAGAGAAAATTGTTCTTTCTTTCTGCCTGTTCTTGCCATGAAAACACCTATTTCTTTTGGCATGAGTATGCATCAGAAACCTTTTATTCTGGTGTTGTTTGGAACTGCCTGGAAGCTAAAAACCAACATGATTTTCCAGTAGCTCCTCACACCAAAGTGTGTCGGGAACACAAACCCATCTTTGGAATATGAAAAATAGGAATGAATCCAGCCTGATGCTCAAGGTCATTCCTTTCAAACTACATGAGTTGACATCATAGACCAAAGACTTGAGCTCAAAATCCATATTACAGCATATTTCTAGGTTACAGAGTGTCTGAATTTTGAGAAATAAGCATTTTTAAAGTGCTTTCGTAACTTTTACCCTTTCTAATCAGAAAACCAAGCACACATCCCAGTGAACTTCTATCTCAACTATACTTGACAGTTCACTACACATCCAAATTCCCCTGGAAAGAAAATAATTGCCCCCAGATTCAGGAAGATATCAGTCACAAACAAAACTGTTTAAAGTGAAATGTCATGTAAACTGAGGATAAAAACAGCATATTCAGGCTTGTCCACTTACATAATCAGTTTCCAAGGTGGATTAAAGCTCCCAGTGATGGTATTAATAGTTCAGGAAGATTTTATTAATAGTTCAGGGGTATTTTCTCTATGGAGAATTTTCATGAGTGTGTGATTTTAATGAATTGGCGCAATAAGGGAAGGAGGATTTCTACTCTTCAGCTCTTCAGCTTCAGATCCAAATTCAGCCCCTGAAAGAGTGACAGTTGTTGAAAGTCACTGATTTTACAACTTTGTCAGATATTGGATAGCTTGTGTCCATCAACAACCTGCTCCTGAGCATGTTTGAATGAATTCCGTGTGATGCCCTTGGTATGGACAGAGTGGGCTGTTGAACAGGGCATGCTGGGCAGGAAGGGAAAGCGTCCTTCCATTGCTACAATTTCAGCTTCTAATTTCAATGCAGCCCCTAAGAGATGGATCCTTAGTTTGGCAGGACCAGGGCCATGAGGACACTCACTAGGGCTGGTCTCCTCCTGCACCTCTACAGGTGTTCCCTGGGGCTGCGGGAGCTGGGGCTGCTCTCCCTCACCCTCTGCAGTGCCTCCACTGATCCCAGGCACGTTTCCAATCTCCACCCGACAAGTTGCTTGTCTTTCTCTTATCTCTTTTTGCTCCCCTGTGTTTTTGAAGAGATGGGAATGCAAAATTAATGTTGCCGGTGGCAATAACTGCAAATCGCTTGCTTCTACCTTGGCATGCCCTCAGAGTACACGGGGCTTGAAAATTGCTGCAGAGCAGGGGGAAAACAGTAAAAAGAAAGACATTAGGGATAGCAGGATAGCAATCCTGACCTGCTTGAATATAACCATAAAAAGAACTCTTGCAATCATGAAGAATTCATTGATTTTGGGTAAGCTGTGACTGTAACTGCTCCCACCAAAATGCTCTCTTTACTTTGAAGCACATAATAGCAAAGGACTGGAGCAAAATCATGGGAAATTGTGAGTTCTTGGTTTATTTTTGCATCTCATATCCACATATATAGATGAAGATGCTCTGAAGTACTTCTGTCAGAGAACCAGAACTGCAAAATGAACACTGGGATACATTCTCCAAGGCATTTTTACATTATGTTTGTTATCTCTCCTGCTACACTCAGTAACTTTAAAAATTCAGTCATTTGCGGTGGGTTTCTTCCAGTCTTTATTGCACACTAGTGAGGTCCTACAGAGCATCTGTTCATGGGTATTGGCAGATGGCACCAATAAATCAGGTTATAGAACACAGATTTGCTCAGTAAACTTTGATTTGTCCTGATAGAATCATGCTGTCATGTCATCTGGTCTAACAAAATAAGTTGTAACCTTGGGGCAAAAGGGGGATTTCTTCACTACCTTTTTGCAAGAAACCCTTTTGTGAACCAGCTCAGAATAATTTAGTAACAGAAAATTTTCCAGAAGCAGTAACTCTGTTGGATTGACACCATGTCCTGGTGCTACTTTTTTGCTTGGCATGTACCCCTCTTTTATACACTAAAGTTAGAGAGTAAGGCTCCCTCCAGAAACAACAACAACAAAATAGATGAATAAATTATGTTAATAGAGAAACAGCAGGTTCATTCAGGGGCTTGGTTTAGGAGGTTCACAGGGAAGAGAGGAATTCAAATGTGATTAAAAAGTAAAATCCAGAGCACTGAGACACTAATTTGGAAGTAGCTCATGCACGTGTGCAACTGGGGTGCTGCAGATTGCTCTAGATTAGGTCATATTAGGTGAGGCCAGATCAGGATGCTTCTGGTGGAACAAGAAGAGTGACAGTCACCCACTAAGCTAAGCAGGGGTAGTTTGGGTCACAGGCAGCTTAGGAAGGGACATGAATTGGCTGGAGGCTATTTTTCAGAGTTAGTTTAGGAAGTTGGTATGATCTTTGCAGCCAGCTCCAGCAAACCAGGCTGCATTGTCCCCGGTGTTCTGATTTCTGGTGTAAAGTGTAGAAACCTGTTTATATTCAGCTTTCCTCAGGCAGGGCGACTGCAAGCTGAGTTGCTTCTATTCCTGTATCTCACTGAATGTGAACGTCTGAAATTAGTTGTGGGGGAAGGAAAAAGCAGCAGGAAGATCACCAAAGCTGAAAGCAGTTTGGGGCTTAATTAGAAATGGCAAAACGTGCTGGGCACAGAGCAAGCCTGGCCTGCAGACCTGCTGGGCGAGCACAGCTCAGCAGGGATGTGTCACACACCAAGCCCTGGGCTGAGTGTGACCCCTGAGCTTTGGCTGCTCATTCTAAATCATCGTGGCAATAAAGTCCCTGTGCAAGATTCGGGTTACTGAGAGAAGTGACCTCCCTCAGTCCTTTCTGCCCGGCACCAGGAGATAAAGTGGTGTGTTTTATCTCCACTTGAGCTGTTGGTGGGCATTTCTGGGTGTGAGCTGCTCTCAGTTTTGGGGGTGTAGTAAATAAGTAGGTGTCTTATTTTGAGCTAAAATTTTAGCTTTTATTTTAATAAGATTTTAGTGCAGGGCATTCTAAAGTAAAATGCCCACCAGCAGAATGAGCACCTCCACCAAAGAAAGTAACAGCCAGCATTAAGAGACCTTTAATGAGGGAGCATCCTAATTCCCTAGCACCTGGAAAAGAAACTACTCAGGAGCGCTGGGGTTGGAAGTTTGGCATTGAAAATTTGACCCAAAACACACTCTATTTTTAATATATACTTTTTGAAAAAGAATAGAGAGAATAGGGCTTTTTTAAAAGTAATTTCTTAGAGTTAAGCTTTAGATAAAATTAATTAATGCCATTAACCACAATAGTAAAGAACACCGCCATTTGCTTTAGCTGATCTTATTTGAAGCTCTTTCCTAGCTATTTCTATTTCCATAGACAGGCCTTGGACTGATCCTGAAGGGCAGTAGATCTGTAGGACACTGTGATTGAAAGCACAGGGAGTGAAGGAGTTAGGGCAAAGAAGATGGCACTGAGGCAAATTCAGCAGCATTTAAAAAGCTCTTGAAAAGAATTAATTGAGTGCATGCAAAGTCATTAATGAAAAGCATAATATACAGCATTTATGCCTTATTTCTTCTTGTCCAGTACTGAGATTTTAAACAAAAACCCCCGTACAGAGATTGACTCTTTAGATATGCATTGTTTTGCTGAGATTTTCTACACGGTCTTTGTAAAATATTTATTCTATTTTTTTTTCACACTGTCACTTGCATGTATATATATATATATATATATATACACACACACACACACACACACACGTGCACATATATATGTATATACACTTGCTCTTTATTGAAATAATGGTTCCTGAGCACAGGCCAAACTGCCATGGTGAAGACAAATGCCCGCAGCATTAGTTAAAGTCAGCCAAAGAAAAGCAATTAAAAGGGTCTTGTGGTACTTGCATTGCTTCTCAGGAGACCTATTGACTTTGCAGAGAAGCTTTTCATCTTTGCCCATGGAAGCACCAAGGTATTAAACAGAACTCCTAAAGTCGCATTACACTTGTGTTGTGATTGAAAGCTGATGATGGAGGAAAGGAGATTTTGTTATTTATAGTGTTAGGCAACTTATTTGCTGCTGAACAGAAGTCTGATCTTGCCTGGCTTGAACAATGCATGGAATCATCTTAAAAGCAGCATGGAAAGGAGATTATAAACCATCATTGTGATGAGATTATACCCTAGCATGGTCAGAAGAAAATGATCAAACAATTTTCTTATTGGCAATTGTTGATGGACTGAAACAAAGTATTTGATGGAAATTATTCCTTTTCTGGTAAATATCTTTGCATCTAGCAGTAAGTTAAAATAATCCTTTGTGTTGACTCCTCCGTACAAGCCCTTGCAGGTATCACAGGCTCTTGGTACTCATTTTCTCAGAGCTATCTGTTAAACAAGAGCTAGATACCTGTCTTATTACACTAAGAATTTTATATTTTACTCTAATTTGTTTGAGACAGAAATCTCATTTTAAAATTCAAGGTTTCCCTTCATCTAGCACTTGCACAACCCCTTTTTAAAGCAAGTTTTTTGGTCCCTGTCAGCTTTGATAAATGTCCCATAGCAATAAGTGTCCCAGGGTGAAGATATATTTTCCATTTTTTATTCTCTTTCAACAGGAGTGTGTGAATATGAGTGTATGCATCTGAGAGCAAACCCCATGAGCTAATCTGTTTTAAAGGCAGTGAAATTGCCAAGTGCCTGCACACTGGGGGAGACCCAGCCCTTGGTGGGTGCAATATGAGGCAGCTCACACTGCCTCGGATAAACACCTGATAGCAGCATCACCTTTGCCTCATATACAGCCTCTTATTCTTCAGACCAAGAGAAGCCTAAGGGAAAAATCCCCATCCTCTTATTTTTTGTGTGATTCAGTCTCTGTCCTTGTCCAGTCTCCGAGTGAGATTGCTTTGCTATCTTATCCTTTCATGCTGAAGGGAAAATTGTTTTGTGGATTTGTATTTCACAAAGTCCCACATAGTCACCAGACTGATTTAACAGAAGCAGACCAATGTGTCAGGTCTGCAATAAAACATAATCTCTTTGTGTCTGCCCTTTTGTGATCTCTTTCTCTCTGTATTTTTTTAATAACAGAGCAGTGCCTTGGTAAAGAGAAACCTGACCATAATTTAATGTCCTTGGAATAAGTTTTGATAATAAAAAATACGAGTAGTGTCAAAAATATATGTGGAAAGACTTAAAGATACATTGTGGAAAAGATATTTTTAGGAAAGCGATTTTTACAATATCAGACTGCAATTCAAGTTTCATGGCGTTTTCAACAACGTGTTTAAGAAACCTGTCATGAAGACCATTTTCTTAGTGAAGAGCCTTGCACTGTGCAGCACAAAGAACTGATATTTTTCACTGATGTTTTTCCCCTGTGGTTATAAAAGCAGGCATTGCTAATAGCTAAGATTGCCTGATTGTCTGACTTGTTGCAACTTTGCTGTAGTTACACATTTTGGGCCCAAAAATTTCAACAGAGAGCCAGACATATTTTTATAGGAACAGTGTTGAAGGCTGGGGGTGGGATGACAGTTTCTCCATGGCCTTAGAGAGAAAAATATTGTTTTCTGCACTTTAAAGTATTTCTATGATTATTGGAGTCTGGAGATTTAAATCTTAGAGTTTTGGAGCATGGACCCAATCTTTCAAAAAAGGTTTTCCTGGCACACGTGGATTTAATGACGCAGAGAGAATTTGCAAATCTGTGTAAGTCTGTGTCCAAAGTCAGTCAAGGAAGTGTGGAGGCTGTTTCATAGGCCAATTAGTCACAGCCTCTTGCCTTAAAAGCTATGATCAGTCAAACTTCTTGGAGTTCATTAGGTATGTTCTCCCAACAGAGAGGGAGGCTGCAGCCCCAACCCACAGGTGGGAGGTAGAGCTCTCTCTGCGGTGGCTTTACCAGAGATGTGGTAAAGCACTGGTGTAGTCAGGGCCCCCTGAAGCTGCGCTTTGATACTCAGATTTTTCCTTTCCTAAGTGCGTGACTTTGCCATTTGGATGTTCTTTTTGTGCTGTGTTCACCACCTAAAGCAATGTTAGGCAGCAGTCAGTGCAGCTCATTGCGTAATCACTCAGAATCAGGACTTTTGTCAGTTTGGCAGCATTAAATGTCACCTAAACTTTGTACTCTTTGCTACACAAAATACATGCTTATACTCTCTGCAATGGCCCTTTCATTTCCACGACACATCCTCCCTTCAGTTCACACTTTTTATTCCTCACTACCTGGCTTTACTGCCACCTTAACTCTGACTTCAAAACAGCTTTAAAAGAGAGCAGTAGAAAAATGGTGATGTCTGTGTAGGTGCAAAAAAACTTCTGATGTCTGTGTAGGTGTAAGAAAAGCAGAGCATTAATGAGTGCAGTTCCTGTCTTTCCAGCATCATTACCCAAGCATGGATATCAAACTGTGGACGTTGTACCAGGTCACTGTTCAGCCCTTTGGCATCCTATATATTATCTGCTCACACTACAGACCCTAACAGGAGCAGTCTGAGAGTTACCTGCAAAGATTACTGCCTGAGTAGTGCTTGCCCTGCCTTCTCCAAAAGTTATTCTAAATTGTGTTTCAGGCACCACAGCATCATGCAAGCTCATGATTCCTTAACACTCTGGTTCTACTCCTTAAAAATTTGCTCTGATTATTTTTTTCAGGGCCAAGAGCAGGGAAAAAATTTCTCTGAATTTTCTAAAACTGCCGTTCACAGGAAGGTGTGCAGAGACTGGAATATCCTCTCTCATATCACTGGAGGTCATTAAATTTGCTAGGTAGGTACTGGACAGCCTGTCTGTACCTTCTTTTTTGAAGGCTTCCCATCAAGAACTCTTCTCACGTAATTGTAGGCAGCAGCAAGTCCTCCTTATTAAACTCCGAACACAGGGTGCCAGTGCAAATTTGCAAATTACTTGGTGTCATTGCAAGATTTTTGTCACAGTGGCATGTATTGTCCCTCTAGTAAATAGCAGAGGTTTTGTTTGAAGTGGTAGCGCTTACTTCTAATTTCAAAGTTTGCCCTGCTTTAAGCTATGAGTGGGATCTGATCTTTCAAACTTACTTACCCCATGATTCTGTGGTATTTCAGATGTTAAGGTACATGTGCATGTCAAGTTGTCAGACTGTTCCTGGCCTGTCACGTTCCACACTTACTGTTGACTGATCACTGGTTACTCAGGGCTTCAGGTTACAGCCTCCATTTAAAGCTGAAGCTTTTATCATCTTTATAATGTGCCACAGAATTTATTATAGAAATGGGCAGGAAGGTAAGGCTTATTTATTATCTGCTTTGCTGCAAAACCCATATTATGAGCATAAACGACAGCAATAAACAAAAGAAGATAACCTGTTCAGACCAGAAGAAAATCTATACCACTAACTCACTACATTGAATGGTTGCTCCAAGAATGAAGGATTTCCTTGTTATTAGAAATGTGCCAGGTGAAGAGAAGTTATCAGAAAAGCTGCATTCCCTATTACCTGCTACAGAGTGTTGCACATGTGCAATGCATATTAATCCCACTTACGTCTATCAACTCAATTAAAACCTCCCCATTACTGAAATCTATAACTGGCACAGAAAGATACCCCAGCTTAGTAAAGAGTGTTCATTATGCTGCTCACTGGACAGCTCTCCAGTAGTGCCAGGTTATTTCTGGAAGGAAGTAAAATATTTTGTCTGAATATCCAGAAATTTGAAAAACATTTGGAGATTACAATCAAGGCCAATGTTTGTCTGCAAGTGTTAGTGAGAATCTAATAGCATTACTGGATGCTTTGCAGATGCTTCATCTGGGTGCTTTGGTTTTTTTTTTGCTTTTTTTTTACTTTTGGCAATGACACACTTTTATCATATGTATACTGTAATGTGCATGTACAGTACATCTTTGCACAAAAATTGAAGATAAGGTCCACTGACAACACACTTACAATGCAGAGGTGAAATTAATATATTTCCCAACTTCTGTCAGGATCTGTTTGGGAAGATCTGTTCACCACTTTTTTGGTATTTGATACCATCAGCTTCAAAATTTTACAAATGAAAAGTTAACAAGCTTTTTTTTTTTTCCCCAAATTGTCTCCTCTAGGTTCTGTGTTGTTTGAGTTTTTCAGTTGCATCTTAGATGGACTGTGTTGTACAGCCTGAGAGATCTCTTAAATAGGTTCTGCTATTTGAACTGAGTTGTGAATGAGTTCAGACTACAAAAGTCTGCTCAGTGTGAAATCCACCTCTGCATGCAGCAAATTCTTCATTCAAGATGATTATTGAACAACTGCTTTTCTCAATAAGAAACAGCAAGAAAATATTCTAACAGAAAAACAGAGTAGTTAAACAATTTGTCAAAATCAAAACTCTTCCAGACCACAGAAGGTAGTCAAAGTAATTTGCCCAGTACTTCAGCCAGAAGTGCCAGTGTTAAGGTAGCTCATTTTCTGACAGAGAAGTTGTGAAGCAACTTGATTGGTGAAATTATTTTGGGAAAAGAAGGTTTATTATGAAAGATTATAAAAGCGATTTAAGCATTACAGTCAAGACAAAGGGAAACGTGAGATGTTTGTTTTCAAACAAATAAAAAGTAAAAATAAAAAAAAAAAAATCCTAACCCTAAAGTAAAAGTAAAAAGTAAAAATAAAAATCTGGCTGTGATTTATAGAAAGGTAAAAAAGTCTAAAAAATTTTGGAATTCAGTTTGTGAAAAAATCACAGATTCTGGGAAAAATTAGTCAAAGAAATGCATACTGAAATACCCAGAATCTACTTAGAACAAAGCATTTGAAGGACCTGCCTGAAATTTGAGAAGGTTAAATGCTGCTTTGATGTTGTGAACATGAAAATACACCCACAATTTTTCTGCAAATGAGACTGAGGCAGGAAAGCCTAACACCAGCAGTGTGCAGTGTGGGAATCCACAATCCCATGATGGAGAAACACAGGGTGGACAAACAATTCACACAAGATAATATCTGCAGTTTGTAAAAGGATCACAGCTCCTCACAGGCATTTAAAAGCATCAGCAGAGATCTGTAGAGGAAGGAACACCCTTCTTCCTCATGGCAGCCAAGGAAATCAGCACAGCATCATAGAATCATGGAATATGTTGAGTTGGAAAGGACCCACAAGGATCATCAAAATCCAACTCCCAGCCCTGCACAGCACCATCCCCAAGAGTCACACCAGGGAGGGGGACTGAGAGCATTGTCCAAATGCTTCTTGAGCTCTGTCAGGCTTGGGGCTGTGACCACTTCCCTGGGCAGCCTGTTCCAGTGCCCAGCCACACCCTGGTTGAAAAACCTTTTCCTTATATCCAGCCTTAACCTCCCTGGACACACCTGCAGGACATTCCCTTGGGTCTTGTCACTGGTTACCATAGAGAAGAGATCAGTGCCTTTCCCTCCCCTTCCCTGTCCACCTGAAGGTTCACAGAACACAATGGATTTTCCTCAATATTTAGGCGCACCAGAGATACCAGTATTTGCAAAGAAAATTCACTTTTGATAGGAGTGAAACTCTGGTCATATAGAGGTTAACTTTTATAATATAACAAATTTGTGCCAGTGAGTGCTCAGATAAGGAATAATATTAAAATTTATGGAAAAGTGAAAATTTCTAATTGTACCAGAAGTAAAAAAAAAATGCTTATTATTGAGCTAAAAAGATGCCAGTTCTGGATCACAGAGACTGAATTCATGCAATGGAATTCAGACAATTGTTGGCATCAACTAAAAAGGAACCTAAGGATGCTTCTGGGAAATAAAGGAGCTCTCAACAGAGTATGAAATAGAGATGATAGGGTCAAGATGGTCTACAGCTCATCTACCCAAGAAAGTTTCTCTTGCCATAATTTGGGCTACAATAAGAGAAGCCTATTGCTCTAGGGAGGAAAGTATAATGAAGAAGAGCAAGTGAATGCATTGTGCTTACAGATCATGCAGAAAGCAAGCAAAACATTGACATATTTCATTTGCATACGAATGACTTGAAAATGGCATCTATCACAATGTCTCTAATGAGAAACTGAAAAAGCAGTAACACTCTGGGAGGTGACCTTATGAAACTGAGGCATCCATATATGCATGATCATAATCTCTTCATTAAATTATTTCCTTTGAATGCCATTGGGTTGCACTTGGAGCCACAAGGCTTTTTCTTGGAAATACAAAATATTTGACAGTGTAACAGTACTAAGTTACACTCAAATGATGGGGGGAAAGTGTAAAAAAATCCCATCTGGAGCCCTCAAGTAACTCAGAAATGCTGACATAAACTAAACAAATTAGGATGTAAAGTGTAAAGGTATATTCCAGTGGAACTCCCTGGGAATGTCTCCCCCAGCAGACTCCACACATGAGGGAGCCATAAGGAAATTTGCACCTATCAAGCCGCTGTAGAAGCAGCTCAAGAGCTTCTAAGACACACAGAGGAAGAGTAGGTCACAACCCAGTCTGAATTTAATGTGAAATTACCGTGGCACCAATGATGCACTGGAGGTCACATGAACTCTGAAGACAAGATGCCAGTGCTTGTCAGGCAGCTGTCAGAATCACTTTGGTCTCACAGGTGTATTGAGACAGACAGAGCAAAGCAGCAAGTCCAGTATGGTTTGAGGAACGTGCTAAAGGTGGGAAGCAGTCATGGCAGTGTGCAGTGAACCTGTCCTGGGTGCGAGTGACACTGCTGCACCAGATGGACACAAGCAGAGGAGGAATGGGTTTCCACATCTGAGACAGCTGAGCTCAAGGACCTGGGACAGCAGGAGTGAGAGACCTGGCTGTGGCAGAAATGACAGCATGGATATTAAAACTGAGATCCAAAGCTCCATGTGAGGCTACAGCACACCTTAGGAGTTAATTGGACATGGATAGCTGATGGTCTTTGGGATTCTGAATTACATTAGAAATCACTGATGGTGTGGCCAGAAAGGGGAGTTGGGGGAAAATAGCAAACTTGCAGTAGGACCTTGAAGTAGATACATGACAATAAATGATTACTGGTTCCTTTTCTACTTCCATCAATCCAGAAATAATTGGTTTATAGTCCCCTCTGTTGCTGTGCTCACAATTTGGAGTGGAAAATGTGAAAGAGCACTGTCTTTGCGTTTCCTTTAAAAGTAGCAGGAACAGCCTCTTCCCTTGCAGGGGATAGGATAAGGTCTCCCACAACTGCTTACAGAAACCACATCCGTAGGAAGTAAAAGCAAGGAAAAGAATATAAGAAGGAGGCAGTAAATGTATTCTCCCCAATGGCATTTTCATAACAGGATAATTTCTCTGGCTTCAGATCCCCTGATCATAACAGCAAACCATCTGCTTGTGGAAAGAGGGACACTTCAGGAAAGGATATTTTGTTTAGTCATCCTGTCACATCATATCTCTGCAGAGTTTCTTTTATTCTAGTAAAGAGGTTTTCATTTTTAATCCTGTTTCTGCGCTCTTCAAAGAAACATTTAGATGTTGTTTTCATAGTTTAATCTGACAATTCTAAAAAGCATCATGACACAAATAATTGAGCATCCTACAGAAGTATAAAGCTAGTAGTACCAGCAATTGCAGTAACAATAAAGCACAACTGCAGTTAAAACATTATGGAATCAGGTTTTAAAAGACAGTTTCAAGCATGCATAGACTCTTTACAACAGGAATATCAGCCATGTTTAACACCAGTGGCAACCAAGGATATGCACAACACTGGTGTTTACAGGCATGCAGGACTCAGCTCCCTGTGGCAGATCCAACTCCTCGCCAGGATGCAATCCAAATTATGGCCCTGTGTGGGCTAAATTCATAGGGATAGCTCCTCCCTGTGTGATGGGTTTGTCCTGTGCTCATGGATGCATACACTTGTATGTTGCACAGTCCTTCATTTTCCCTCTGACCCTCCCTCTTGTCTCCTCTGTCCTCTTCTCTCTCTGAGCTGGCAGTGTAATGTAGACCAGCTGGAGGCAGAGGTGCAGGCTAATGGGACCCTTGTTTCATTTCTCTGATTTTTGCTGCCTTTTCCTACTCCTCCAAGAAAATTCCTCTCTACTAGATTAGGAGTATTTGTTTCTCCTGTTCTCCAAAGCTTGTCATAAGTTTCAGACTGCAAACAAGGACCTGATGCTAATGTTCATGTGCCTTTTTGGTGCCTTCCCCTCCACCCCTTGTTGTCATTCCTTCACACTTCCTATCTCTAATAGTCCTCTTCTGGCTCGGCTAAGTTTGTTGAAACAAAATCCGTGATGATATATTTCAGTCTGCATTCTGTGTTTCATTTGATTGACTTCACGTGTGTTTTCAGAGCTGTAGGTCAAAAGCTTCATTGCCCCCACTGCTTTATAGAGCATTCTTCTAAATAAATAGCACATACCACAGACATGCCTGATCATTCTAGCAAAATACAAAGCTATCCACACCAGCTGGAAGCTGAAGAAAGCAGCACCTGCCTGCACTCAGCAATTCTGTGTATATCTAGAGACAAAATGAAAAGTCTTGCCTCTGCTCAATCATGGGAAAATCTACTGTGAAGTGAGGTTCAACATGAGAAAACAAGCATTTCTTGTTTCAAAAAGCAGCAGAGGTTACTGTCCCATCACTGCTCATAACCTCCTTGCAGCAGCTGGTTGCTAACCCTTGTAGAACCTGGTCCTCTGAGGGTCTCTACAACATTACCTATTATCCTTTCACCTGAGGATGGCTTAGGTGAACCTGATATTTCTGCCCTGAGACATCAGAGAGTACTTATGATCCACAGCTGTGGAAAACTGCAAGATAAGGGTGGATATTAATATGTGCCCATCTCTGGGTGTCCTCTAAGTGTACAGTCATGAAGATTGAGTTCCTCAAACCAATATTTGCAGCATTGTGCTGGGTTAAAAATAGCTACACCATAATTTTTCACCTCCCCCAATTAAAACATGGCAACATCCAAATTCTTTTTAATTTCTATCTGTTCAATCATATGTTTATTCTCTAAGTGTTTGTAAGAAAATATCTTCTCCTGTACTTCAGTATTTTAGAAGCCAGGTAGCTGAATAAAATTTTAATACCTAGCACTTGCTCATTTTACACACAGAAGTATGGACAGTGCTTTCTCTATTTAGAAGAGGACCTGAATACAATATGAAGCAGTGAAATTTGCTGTGTATGACTTTTTTCCCTGCCTGATGGGTGTCTTGGCTT
Organism: Ammospiza caudacuta; assembly: GCF_027887145.1. Taxonomy (NCBI): domain Eukaryota; kingdom Metazoa; phylum Chordata; class Aves; order Passeriformes; family Passerellidae; genus Ammospiza; species Ammospiza caudacuta. The sequence goes on along the minus strand of NC_080593.1, from coordinate 118,299,044 downwards.
TATGACAAGGTTTTAATGTCAGTGGAAGCTGTAGCTCCAAAGTGCAGTCCCAGCTCCAATGACTTCAGGTTACAGATTTGTTTGTCAAAACAGCAAAGATCTGAATTACTCTGGCCGCAAGGCTCTGTTTCAAACAGGCAGAATTAGGAACTTCTCCGTCTAATTCTACTTTCCATCTGATTTTACATATTAAGCTCTGCTTCAGCCTTTGCTTATTTTCTAGAATATAATACAAGTCAAGTATGTTTTGGTGGGACTGGCAGCAAAACAGGAGGGAAGATTTGAGCCATGAGTTTTTGCCGTGCTGTTCAGCACTGTGGTGTGACTCCAGACATGCTGACAAATGCAGTAGGCAGGACTCCAACATCAGGTGGGTTTCAATGGTGAGCCAGGGGGCTGGAGAGGTGGCAGATATGACTTTGCATTTTAAACATATTGAAAACTGTTGCTGCAAGATGCATGCCGTCTCCTAAAGAACCTGATATTTCTTTTCATACTTTGTGGTATTAGACTTTGAGGAAACACCTGCAATATTAAGGCAGTGTATTTTAAAAGGTGCCTTCATTGTCATGAGTTTGGAATGATTAAATAATCTGACATTTAAATGGAACTAACACTGAATGTTGATTATGTGATATCCTGAAGGACTGTATTCACCTGTAGATGCCCACAAAGGAGAGCTGACATGTCACCTCAATGTGAAACCACCAGAGGGAACATTCATCAAGCAAAATGAAAGGGATCAAACATGTCTGACAGAAGAGTCCCTTGATGGCTTGACACCTTGGACATTTGCTTGAGAATCTGCTCACCTTCTGCTTTACTTTTCATTAAATCAAAGTGCACATTGAAAACTCTGCCTTGCCATCTTTGCAACCCCTCTCCATTGTCTCAGTGGTCTCCATGTTCTCAGAAAATTGTGAGACCACCTTCCTCTCTAAGATTGCCTTCTAGTGCTCCCTTCTTTGCTCTTCAAAGCGCATATGGCTCTGGTAACATTTAAAGGTGGGCCTGAACAGGTGATTGATGACCCAGGTGCCCTTGGGTTTGGTACATGAGTGTTACCTGGTCTTTCTATTGTCAGGGAAAGCAGGAAATACAAGATCAGGAAATTTCACAAGTCACACAACTAGATCTGAACATTTCTTCCATCCTTTGGCTTTACTTGCTTGTGTTAATGACTGCTGACACCAGTGTGATCTCTGATTGCCTTTTATTTGCCTCTGAGTGATTAACAACAGGACAAATGCTCAGGACCTCAACACTTTCTTGCTCAAATTCAATTTTTGAAAAAAAACTTTCATAAAAGAATAGGAAGATCCTTGCTGAGCCAAATCCAGCAAATCCCACACCCTATCTCTGGCAGTGGCTAAAGGAATTAGTTCAAAACCAGGATAAAATTTGGTATGTTCACAGAGGACTCTCAGTGTTCAGTTAAGGGCTTCCTGTATTTGCTTTTTTCCTGAAAGATCTTTTTCTGTCTCAAATTATGTCTCTTCTTTATTGACAATCAAGTCATAACTCTCCAATCTATGGATGGGAAAAAAAAAGAATTGACTAAAATGATGGAAATTTTAAAGATGTTTTATACCTTAGGAGTCCAGTCATCCCGCCTGGGAATAAATTGCAAGGTTTAGCTTTCTTAATCAAAACATTTCTTACTAAAACAGAAGGGACCCAGTCATCTGAAATGCTCTCCTGGTTTTGTTATGAAAAGGGGAAGGAGACACCATAATGATTTCCTTTTCTCTGGTTTTGCCTTTTTAGCATATTTTAGTATTGCCACAGTCAATACCTAATAATTTGTTTCTCTGAAATACTCTTTTGGGACACTTTGGATCTTGTAGGAGATTTTCCGCTGGAAAAAAATAACAGGAGGCATTTCTGTGGAGGTGGCCAAGCCTATTACTTCCTGAGAGCATGAATCAGGATCCCAAATTTTGTAATACAAAGTTCTTTCAGTTCCTCCTCCTTCATGACTCAAGTAGGGTACCATCCTGTGGGTAACACCATGTGTGCTCCAGGAATATTTCAGTGCTAGCCAGGAGAATTTTACATGCACTCCTCAGACACTAGTGAATCCTGTGAGAGCTCTGCATTCCCATGCAGTGCTTAAACAGCAAGGTACATAAACTTCTTTAAAAAAATTCCGGATCTTTATGATCACATTGGTTATTTTGCATGTATAGTAGATAATTTTGCAAGTCATCCTTGGAGCTGAGAGCTGCTGAGCAGATTTCACAGTGTGACAATCACCTCAGGACCCAATGGCAGCAGATCTCCCCGGACTACCTGAGAACCTGACCTGGCTCAGCACTCTGGTGTTGAACATTTGCAAGTACAAACTGTGACTTTTCAAAACACTTGCTTGTTTTCCATTAGGTTGACATTCCCTTTTTAGATTCACTTCTGAGCCTGAGGCATGTGGGCTTTCTAAGGTGAAAAAGGGTTGAACAAAAGCAGATTTTTTCAGCTTTTTTTCATGATTAACTGTAAAAAAACAATTTTCAAGGAAAGAGGAAACAGCATGTCACTTCACCTGGAAGCACTTGCCATTTGAAAGCTCAGCACTTGCCATTCTGTGATAATCTGCTGCAGTATTTCCGCACCTCCTGATATTAGCAAGTGTTTAGGAGAACTCAGTGTAAAGTAAAGGGTTGAAAAGAGTATTAAAGCTATCTCAGTTTACCAAAATATGACATATTTAGGAATTCCTTGCAATTTTATTATACTAATATACCTAGAATGGTAGAGGAAATATTGACTCTGTAAGATCATAACTACAGTAATTTCTAGAGGGTAGAATACATCCCTCATTCCAGTGCTCTTTATTTTTGTACCTGTCTATTCCTGGGAATGCAATAAAGTGTAATTTCTAAAAATTCCACTAAAACCACTGCTGCATTTACAGCTACTCAACACACCTTCTGTACAGTTTCACAACAGGTGAAGATAGAAACAAGCAGTCATTAAAAAAAATCTATTCTTGTAAAACAGAATGTCTCATCCATAAAACCCTTTGGGTTTAGTTAAAAATCAACAACCCACAACACCCATAAAGCTTAATTCTGCCTCTTGGTGGAAGCAATTCACTGAAGCCTCCCGGAATGCTGGAAGGTTGCAGTGCTTGGTTGAGAGAAGCAACGTGGTGCAGTCTTACTTAGTGCCCTAGTAAGCCCTGCTTACCTAGGGCACACACACAGCCTTCCCTCATTAGACATGAATATCCTCACCACAGGTCAGCCCTCTGTCTCAGGACTTCTCTCTGTTTCCTGATCTGCAGGGAGCACTTAAACACTCCTCTCCCTTGGCCCTGGCAATACCATCTATTCTGCAAAGTAAACAATCTCCAGATTGGGAAACCACAGGAAGCCCTTTATAACACTTAAACACTCTTACGTGACCATTTAACCCTTTAGACAGGCAAACAAGAAATTATTTTGCAGACCACATGACAAAATTGAAACTCTGCATCCCTCAGTGAAGGACATCAACTCTTTCACCCACTGCTATCTCGTTTTTCACACTGTAAGGAGATACGATTTGGTACCAATTTGTTTCAGGCAGTAACAGCTGGATCACAACAACAAAAAAACACTTATTTTGGAAGATAGCTTCTGGCAACATCGAGCATTTGCTGTGTGAGTCAAAAGTTGTCCAGGAAAGCTGCATAGCTACACTGACATGGGAACATATTTTAAATAACACATATACACACAGCTCAAGGGGCTTTCTTAGCTTGGGTGGTTGTCACCAGAGAAATTATCCAATTTTCAGACTGACACTAGCAAGTGGGGTGATAGAGCATCTGTCTGCTTCAGCTGTAGACACAAGACCCATGTGGTCAGAATTTGTTAAGAAAGTGGCTTATTCACTGAAGAAACAAAAGATTGACTGAAATTACTTGTATTTATCTGATGAAGCATCTTGCCAAAAAAAGGATGAGGGAAAAATCAAGCAAATGCACAAACTGAATTGTTTCCAAGTTTTGTTTTGATGTGTAGCTTCAGTGTGATATGAAAAGGGAGAAAGAAACATTCAAAAATTACATGAAGACTTTTGCAAGTCAAAGAATGAACTGGATATTTTCTGTTTTGTTTTGACCCACAACAATTGCTTTTCCAACTGTAATAGTGGGACAATGACTTAGAAAATCAATTTGTTCATCTCTAGTCATTAAGTGTGTAATGAAGCATTCAGTGTGGTTTGTGGCCACAATGAATAAACAACTTATTCAATGTCATTAACATTTTTGGTCTGTGAACTCATGAACACCCGATAGTACTCTTTGTTGTGCAGATCATGGGAGCTGTCATTCAGCATGAATCACTGTCAAAATTCAAGATAATATTTTACTTTTATTGAGCATTATAAGTACTTCTTTATGGCAGAATCTGAACAAAACAGTCTGGGAATGTCGTCTAATGATATACATGTCTTTTTGGCCAGTGGAATATTTGTTGGACTGTGCTGAATTGTCCATTAAACTAATGAGAAAAAAACAGGTATAACCAGGTGTAGCAGGAAAAAATGTCTGCATCATCCTGCCATGTGGTTTTGCTGCATTGTGTAGATGTCTCCCATATTAAGCTATTGCAGGTATCCTATGGTCACCCTGAGGATGAATTTTAATTAAGCACTGTATTGAATAGTTTAATTATTAAACTTATTGCATGTATTTTATATGGAAAAGATTATATGTACAGCATGAAATTATAATTTGATTTCCAGATCACCTTTTCCATAATAGCACAGAGGGACTTAAGATTGCACCCACAATCCATCTAGTCTGGTATTCTCTGATAAGCTCTCTCAGTTACTGATTTTAGTAATGATACTGAAAATACAGCTATTATTCACAACTCTATAGCTGGTATATATTCAAAATCTGTCCAGACACCAGAAACCCTCAGCATGATTCAGGCATATGACTTGAATACATGTTAGAGGGTAAGGGCTGTTTAACACTGAGGAGCTGCAGACTGTGAAGTTCTAATGCTAAGCAGATATGTCTGACTGAAAACCTTGGAAATTGGGAAGCAATCCTGTTCCTGTTTCCCTCATTCATCTCTGAGCACTATAGCATGGGGTGGTCTAAAGTTGGAGTTGTTCCTGACTGGATGCTTTTTTTATATTATCCAGTAGTCTTAACACAGCTTTACTTGTTATCTGGACAAACTAACTTTGAAATGTACTGATATTCTTAAATTGGTATAAATGTTTTAATGTGCAAAGTTGCTTGGTTGAACTGGCTTGAGCAGTCTCATGATCCCATTGGCAAATAACCTTGATTGGAAATAAATTCAAATCTCCTCTTAAAAATCCATCATTCCATGTTGATACAAGAAATCACCTGCCCAGACATGAACAGATAAGGGATAAAGTTTTGCTTTAGTAACAATATTAACACACAACTTTGAATTAATCAGGCTGGTTATTATCACTTGAAAATTGTACCATCCCCCGTTGAGTTCAATTTCTGATATAATGAATACATATCTAAGCATCTTCATTTTCTTTCTTGTCACGGCTGTTTTGCTTTAAACTATTTTGCCTGGGACATTTAATAAATGCAAAATAATTTTACAATCTCTATTTCACTTAGGACACAAAGATTTAAAAATCCAGAGAAAAAATACAACAGAGGTATTACCTAGGCACATAATTTGAAGATATGTAGTTTATAAATCAACATGCTCAAGGACAACTCAATGACAGAGATTTTCTTCAAACCTCACTAGGACAGGGATGACACATGCCCAGGATGTTAACATATACTTGATATTCAGAAAAATAATTTGACTTGTGAAAGGGAAGGAAATGAGTCAACAAGTCCAAGAGTACCAAAATCATCCCTACACCTCATCACAGAGTGCATCCCTTGACTACACATGGCCTAATTTAGTAATTCCACATGATGCTGTGTGGATGTGCCACACCACACCTGAAGCAGCACTCTTTCCTTCACATCAATCTCATTTAGCTCACAACTAGGTCTTAAGTTGATTATCTTTTGTCCCTTCTCTTGCAGTATAGATAAGCTGTACTGTGTACCTCTCCTGACTCAGTCTCTGCTTCTAAATGACCTGTTTGTCTCTGCCAGCATCTGAAGTTCCTTAGGCTGTGTCCTGCACAGGCATAGGAAGACCTCCTGATGGGAAAAGTGCTGAGTGCTTTCACTCTGCATCATTATTTTCTGAATTAGTAGGCATAGTTTGCTCTGTGTCAGTTCAGTCACCTTCATGCTAGAATAATGGGGATTTTAATTACATGATGTTAAACCTCTCTCTCTGATGTTGCCATGTATTGGAAGGCTCATCATCAATTCAGCAGTCGATTGAGGAAACCTTGGATAATGAGAGTTTATTAACCCAGGTTAATGAGCCCCAGGCAAAAATGAGGGATTTTGCCCAGCTGAAGAGGAGCACTGAACACAAACAAGGCTACATGAGCAGAACTCAGCCCTCTTGAGATCTGCCCAGGAAATGACAGAGCATTTGGTAGAAATACCAGCAACTGGATGCTGAAAGCAGAACATCTGTGTTCTTGGGAGCTACATTTTTTAATCATGTCCTCCAGAGCTCTGAGGAGAGGCAGTTATTCCAGCAAGTGCACTGGCAAACAGGGAGGAGCATGGCTCAGAGGAGCAGCAAGCAGGATGAGTGTTTCTCAAGAGGTCCCTTAGACTCTTCCTCAGGGTCTCCCTGAGGGGGCTCCTTCTGTTGCCCACCTTGGAACTGACAACATCTGTGCTCCCTCTTGGTCCTTGGATCTCATATGCTGTCCTAGGTGCAGAGACATGCAAAAAATCTGTGGTACTAAACATAAGCAATAAGCTACCTTCCTTCCCTGGGGGACAAACTTCTGAGAAAACAATATCCCCCTCCCATAAATTCACATAGGTTCTGTAGAATGACTTACCAGGGATAGGGAAAAGGGAGAAATCCCATGACATCTGAACCACTATCAGCTGTACAGCTTCAGCCTCTCATGCACATCTCCTGCCCTGCTCTTCCACCCTGACCAGGCACCAACAGGTTAGGAGGTGAGGAGCAAAACATCATTACAACAGGAAGAGCATTTATTTAATGCTCTTTATTACAGCTACTCACTCTCAGTTCATAAAGGAGTGTGGATTTTTTAAATTTGTTTTGGCTTTTTTTTCTGCACTTTTTTGAATAGTTGTATGTGCAGCTGCAATAGCAATAATATTATTTCAGAAGTTGTTTATTTGCAAGTTGTCATAAATGTCAATCACAGCTAGAAAGAAAGACACACACTAACAAACAAAGGAAAAATGCATGAACTTCTGTGATGTGAAATACTACTCTTTCCTGTAATAAATGTATTAACCATTGAAAACATAAATGAGTATCTGCAGTTCAAAAAGATGGTACCAACAGATTCCTGGATCCACATTTTTGTGTCCAATCCCTTTACTATGAAGTGTGAGAATGGCAAATAATTCAAAATTACTTACTAGGCTGAAATCTTTGGTTCTGAAGTCAGCAAAAGATTTGCCCTTGTTGTCAGTTCTGGGAATTTGTGTATGTGTTACATTTACTTGTCAGCTCTTGCTGTTGGCAAAATTCAAATGGATACAAATTCTTTAAGCTAGTGGATGGAAGGCAAAATGGCCCTAGAGAAAATGACTCTTGATTTTATGAACTTAAGAAAAAGGAAGTTTCTATTTCATATTTTTGCATCTATTGCAAAATATAACTCATGAATCAAAGTATCTTACCACCTTCCCTGTAGGGAATCTTATCAATATTCAAAGAAGGAAAAAAGGACTGCCTAAAATATCAAATGCTATGAAATACCTGCAACTTTTGAAATTAAAATAGCTGGTAAATGGCTGAATGAATCGTATATGGCCTGAAGAAAATTAGGTGCATATTATTCTTATTATTCTTAGTCTCAAAGTATGTAAAATTTAAAACTGTGATTCAATGGCAATAATGGCAGCTATGCCAAAAATGTGTCTGAGACATATTTGAATAACTTTATTGTAAAGTCAGCTGTAAAATTTTCGCTGTGCTGCTTCTTCAGAAGGCAAAATCTTGCAGTTCTTATTAAAGATCTCTGCTAAGCAAAGCGCACACACATACATAGAAATGGTTCACAGGTGTTTTCCAAAATTAGAAACTTTTAAAAAAAGAGTTATACAGTTTGTCATACAGTCGATGACAAACAGAAGCTCTGCATGGCCATGGGTAAAACCTTGCCTGCACAAGAAAGTTTACTTTTGCAATTTTTCTCATAACACTTATGCAAATGTTACTATGACAGGAACACACCAGTGTATTTGTGAGGATGTGCCACTTTGAGATGACAGCAGATCCCACAGGGCCTTTGAGCTCTTGGAGAACAGGAACTGAGGTGGCTGATCCATGTTCCTGACAGTCCTGCAGCAATTCCAGTAACACAGAGAGAGGTCTGTGTGGAGCTCACTGGAGCTGCAGCAGAACATCAGTGCTGGAAGAGACCTCCATGAAGCCACCATCACCTTATGTACGTGCATACGTATGGATATATGTTTGTATTTATAAAATATCTGAACAGACTGGTGTTTGTTCCTTAATTACTGCTGTCAGGAAGGTGGCAACTGCTGAACAGTGCCATTTCATGAGCTGTGTAAGAGTGTTTAGAAAGGCACAGAGGTTTTATACTAGATTTACAGTGAAGAGGTCCTGCAGCCCGGAACATGCCTGCAAAAGGGGTCTTGCTTTTCACCCCCACACTATTAATCGAAAAGGTAGAAAATGCAATTGCTTTCCCATGCTATAAGGCATGACAAAAGCTATACAAGCCCATGTGGCAACCATCTTTTCTATAGTCTGGGGTATGTGTGCATGTTGTAGAATAATTTCCTAGCTCTCCATGAAAGACCCCAGAAGTCAAGTACTCCTGTGAGGGAGGGAGGGGGACTTTGAAGGTTTGAATTGGAGGATATAAGGAGCAAAATAAATAGAGTAACACAAGGAGTATTTCTAAGTCTAGATTAAAATAGCCACACACGTCTTCAAATTTTCTGATGAACTTTAAGAAATGTACCTGTACTGTAGTATTGATAATTCAATTCATAAAATCCAAAGGTAGAAAAAGAGCTAAGGGTATTGATTAAACTGTGAACAAGTATACCATTCCTATTTTTATGGCTGTAGCTACAATAAACATAGGGCAGGTTAAAGTTTTAACCTGTTCATTACCAGCACCCAGAGAAGGCTCCAGATCAGGAGCTGAGAAAAATTAATAATTTAGGAATACAGAAGCACGTGCAGCAAACCATTAGGGTTTTTGAGATTACAAATCAGAAATACTTCCAATCTCAGTAAGCAAAAGATAAAATACAAAGAAATACCAGTTCCTTAGTATCTACATTATGTTAAGAGGCTTATGAATTTGTGGGGTCTTTAGGAGGCTGACTGGTGGAGAGCGAGGTACTGTGGCAGAGAGGCACGCTGACTTCTGTCCTCAGAACTTGTTCTGGAGCTGACACTGCTTTCAACTCCAATTAGCTTACTCAAAATCATAGCCCTGACCTTTTTTCAAAGAACTGTTATGTATGAATACACACAAACTGTGCTAGAAAAAAAGTGATGATTCAGTGAAATACAGTCCTGTGAGCTTTTGGTACTAGAAAGACACTCCTAGGAGTGATAGAGGCCAGCTGGTGCTGAGCACTGCTGCCAGAAGAAGATCTGGGGAGTGAGAAAAGCCCCCCTGACTGTTCATAAGGATGCTAGCTGCTTAAAATACTGATGGCATTTTCCTTTCGATGTAGTGTTAAGATCCTTCTGGCTTCACATGCTAATTGAGAGAGTGATGAAGGGAGGGTAACCTCCACACCCCCCCTCCTGTTTTAAACAACTCTTTTATATATTTAGGGTGATCAGCAAGGTCTAGATATAGACTTTGTGCAATATTATGAAATATTAAAGTTGACTAAATGCTTAATTGCACTTGCAGGCTCCTTGTAGACCATCTGACAGGCCCTAGTGGTCCTGGTGATGTGGAAAAAGGAAGGTTCCTTTGCCAAAGGATGTGATGTGTGTTTCCCATTTCAAACCAGGATCACTGCAAGAACATCTGAGTCATGTGCCATAGATATCCCACACAACCTGTTAAACTTTGCCTATCCCTTCTGGCCTAACAACCTTGGAGACCCCTTACCCATTCCACTGAACCACAGCCACAACTCTTATTACTCCAAAGTTGAAGCTCCTGTTTATTTCTAATTCCACCTATCCATCTTGGATCAGAGTTTCACATAAGTTCTTGGCACATACCAGAACACCCACCCCCTTTGGCTCAAAACCTATCTAGAGCGCCACCCAACTCTGAGTCTCCTGAGCTCTTCCAACCTTCTGCTCCAAATCTCTTTCTGCCTAAGCCCCTCAACTTCCCTGCACTTCCCTCCCAGACTGCCACTGCCACTGCCATCCCTCAGCACTCCATGGTCAGGAACCCCAAACACTGGTGTCCTGGCAGTGGTGGCTGCTCAGCTCTCCATCTTTGGACCCCTCACCTCTGCTTGAACATTCTGCCAACATCTACACCCACCACAATGAACTTCCATGGGACTTTGAGCCCACATTCCTCCACCACAGCACCTCTTCCCTTACCGCTCCCCCAGAGGGAATCACCCAACTCCTGCATCCCACAGGGAGAGGCTAAATACAGTTTGCAGTTCCTAGAAATATACTTTAAGAAGATGCAAAGAGTAAAAAGTAATATCTATTTTAGGAAAATCAGATGTATTTAGACCCTGTATTTCCTTACTTTTAGTCTACAATTAGACCTGGAGCCTCCTTTTTTATAGGATTTGAAAAATAAAACTGGTGAAAATGCACATGTATTATTTTCCATTCCCCCCCACTCTCTGCCTCTAACAACAAAGAAAGCATTTTTAGGTTTATTTTCCTCTCTTTAGTCCTGTGTTTGTGAAGAAGGTGGGGGAGGTGAAAGGCAACTAAGACCCAAAGAATTAGAGGTTACTTATTCTTCTTTGTAAATAATTGCCATGCCATTGACTGAGTGTCCCGAAGCCCAGCTGCCTGCTGACAGACTGTTGTGTCAGCAAAAATCTCTCTTGTTTTGCAGGAGGCTTTAAAGTCCTGATGGGTGGAACACAAGGCAGAGTACAAAAACTCACTATCAGTTCTGGATAGCACACAGTTGCTTTTCAAATTAAAACAATTTTTTCCTTTCCACTTACACCAGGGGTGCTACCTTAGTGATGCTTGTTTATCCATTCTTCCTTTCTCATGGAGGATACAGAGTTCTCACTGAACCATTTTTTTCTTCCCATTGAGATCTAGCATTGCAATCAGAATTCAGCTTATTTCACCACTTTATTAAACCTGTTTTCACCTTTGGAAAAGACATTTTGTTCTCCTCTATTTATAGTACATTAAGATACTGTGCAGATACAGTTATGGATCAACACCTTATTAATCCATTTTTTTGTGATAAAATAGCTGTGTGAGGGGGTACAAGCACCTCACAGATAACAAAACCCTGCTAGGTGCCTCATTTCGACCTTTTCCTATTCAAAAACTCCTTGTTCTGGCACAGGAACATGTGCTTCCTTTTAAGCTGTACATGCTAATTTTCCTCCTAGCCTCACATTGCTGCCAGTGTTAAAGACTGGGACAAAAAACCTAGGGTACAACAGAGCTTACAGCAGTAGAAGTACACTGTGCATTTGAAAAGCTATGGAGTGAAACTGAACCAGTAGAAGATCATCTTTTCCAGCCTGTAGAGCTTTACATGCTAGAAAGAAGCAAGATGGAAACCTGGTCTGGAGTTCCTGAGTTCAGCAAAGGTCTGAATTGAATTTTCAGCAGTGGTGGCTGAAAACTGCCCAATAAATCCAGCTAGGGATAGCACACCCCTTTAAGTAAGCCTGAAAGCCTTCACTAACACAGTTCAGGTGGTGGAGGATCTACTGCACTCCTAGACAAGATGGTGTTGTGGCTGATAGCACAGATCACTCTTTTCTGGTCAGAACTGGTCTTTCAACAGGAAGAGTAAGGGCTCTCTAATATCACTAGAACAACTTTCTGAATGTATGGTCTCCAAATCAAACTTTGCCCATTTTTTAATGGACAAGATGAGCTGTTTCTCCATCTAAATCAGCAATAGAGTGAGGCTCTTCCCTGCTCAATTATCCCCATTCCATGGAAGTTCCGAAGGTGTGCAAGTGGCAGTAAAATCAAGCTTGATGTTTTGGTCTGATTCTTCAGTGCTGGTGTGAGCAAATGACAACATAGCACTTCATGCTCAAGGTAAGCCCTGTTCCTCTGATGTAAAGAGGGAGAAAATTATTTGCTAAATATTAACCTTTCAGTCTGAGAGAAAAAAAACCACCCTCATTGTCACTGCAAAAGTAAGCATTGAGGGTCTTTGTACATCTTGTACACCAGAGTCCTTTTGACTACATCCAAAGCAGGATGTCTTTTGCAATGAGCTACTTTAGCTGAAAATAAACAGCATTTCCAATTAGAAAAGACACTGATGTGAATTTCGTGATGAGGGAAGTGATGGAGCTGATCATGAAACCTTGCTTAGGGCAATGGATGTTTTGTGTTATTTGGCTGAGAGAGGTTGTGCCTCTCCATCCATCTCTCCTCCTCCTCCATCCAACCAAACCACCACCCCATTCCCATCACAACCATATCTAATGCAGCTGTCTCTTCTGTCCACCAGCAGCAGCCAGCTCACAAGTGTGCCCTTGCAAGGGAGGGAGGATATATATAAAACATATTCTGTGGAGACATAGAATCAGCCCTGGCACTGAACTTTGTGATTTTCAAAGATTCTCTTAAAGCTGAGCATTAAGTTCCTGTGATATTGCACGAAAGCCTGGCTTTTATCGAAATGGAAATGAATTTTTTCCAGCGTTCATGCAGCCAACAAAATCTTGAAGGCATTAACTGCAAGCACCTCAAAGACTCAAAACCTAGACTGCAAATGCAAAGTAAGGGTTTTAAATATTTTTTTTGCACTTCCATATCTGTTAAAAAAAAATCCATGGGGCTAAGGAGATAAAAGAGACAAGGAGTGTTGTGGAGTTTTTGGAGGTTTTCAGAGGGAGACAATAAGTGTATTATGAAGCAGCTGCTCTGACTGGCAGTCTGTTGCCCACCTGGAGGAGAGGACCTGCTGTGAGCTTTCCATGCACTCCTCAAAGAAAGCCAGGTAGAAAGCAGCAGCAGCACGAGGGGTCTGGGTGAAACTCTCTCCCCTTTGATTCCTGTGGTTTGCGCAGAACTCCTGGAAGGCTGAAAAGCACTGGGGAAAACTGTGTGGTTTTCTGCCAGAGCACAGCTCCAGCTGGGGAATTCAGGGATCTTTTGCTGTTCCTGGTTTTTGGTCAGAGGAGTAATAGTGCTGCAGTCCACCTTTCACCTCATGGTCACAGTCTCTGGTTTCCCTGACACCAGGACACCGGGGGTGTGTGCGGGGCTGCTCAGAGGAAGGGAGAAAAAGGCTCTGTGGTTCTCCCCTCCCTGCTCTTCCCATCAGCAGTGCTCACTCCAGCATTACCAAAGGAAAAATAGACCTTCAGCTCAGCAGCTCCTGCCCCCACCACCAGGCCTTCACTCTGTCCTCTGCAAAAGAGTCACAGTGCCTCTCAGGAGCAGTGATGGATCAGTGGGGATGACTGAATGCTCCATGCTTTTGATCCACCAAACTCTGCCATGGTCATGCTTAGATAAGCACGGGGAGAAACACTGTCAGTTTTCCACTGAATTTCAGAATTTACTACATTTTTACTAGCATCTTGTTTGCTTGAATATGTTTATTTTTATCCCTCAGGCAAATATTTCTGCCTCCTGTGAACCTTTCATGTAAATCAACAGAGGCATTTGGCAAGCTATATCAAAACTGCAGCTTTACATATCGCTGAAGCGGAAAATAAATGGAAATAATTACTGATGTCTCCAAGTACAGATTTGTTTCCAAATGAAATGTGTAGCTTGGAAAGGGTGGGCAGTATATATCTAATGATTTCCTGTTAGCTTACATAGCTGAGACATTTTTATTTCATTCCAGGATTAGTTTTTTGCCTCTTTTTGGGGAGATGAGGGAGAGATAGTGGCTGTTTGTTTTCTCATTTCAACCATATTGAACAGAATCAGACCTTCAGCTAGTTGATGAACCACTTCCCAACAGGAAGCTTATGTTTGATGTGTTGCTGTGGAGCTAATTTACATCATTCTGACACTGAACAAAAAACCTGCCCAACTAACCAACCAAAAAATCCCCCAAAACTCAACTAAAAAAAAGAGAGATGGCATTAACTGTTTTGCTTCACAGAATGTCCCATCGTGGCAGTGTAACAACAATCCAGCTTGTGAAGCTCTGCTGTGCTTTAATGATTGCAGAAATGCAAGGGAAAAGTCAGCTCATGACTGAAAGTACAAAAAGGTAGATAAAAAGAAAATTACAAATAATTTTCAAGTTGATGGTTTCCTGCATTTTATCATGTTCAAACAGCATTTTGAAACTTTTAAAGGACACAAGATCTGCTTCACATGCAACAACAGCTGAATGGCAAAGAAATCAGAAGGGATGCAAGTCTTCACCTGTGTCACATCTTCCAAATCTGTCCCTACTGAGGTGGCAGGTTTCTCAAAAGGATGTAATCTACGCAGAAATCAACAGATGTTTCATTGTTAGTGAAATGTTCCTGCCAAGAGTTACTTCACATCTTCTTTCAGTGTGCCAACCAGCCCAGATCAAAGAGGCCTGCCTTGAAAACACACCCTCCAGGGTCTGGGGAGAGGTGGCATGGGCTTTCCTCTCGGGGCTTGGACACCACCTCCCAAATATACAAAAATCCCAAACAAAGGAGACAATGATTCTTGCCTGTGGTTACCACAATCAGCTTTGTTTTGCTGGTGACATAATTGAGCATTCACTGCACTGAAATCCTTGATTGCTTGCCCCTGTTTATGCCAGAGGCATGGATATTTACTGACCAGTCCAGGGCAATTTGAGCAGACCCAGATCTGAGGTATTGCTCTGAGTGGAAACTGCAGTCTGACAGCAAACTGCTCAGAAGTGCCTTTAATTCATGTATTTATTTTCAACAATGTGAGTGTCCAATAAAACACTCTGCTGCTGACAGCTAATTTCTGAAAATCATGTTCTGATGTTATTACAGAATTTGTTCTATGTAAAACTTCCAATTAAAAAAAATCATCAAAGATTACTAATGTGCAGAATCTCCTTTAAGCATGCAAGCTTATTTCCTTCCTGATTTTTCCTTTCACTCTCTCTAAACCTGGTATCTTACAGATGTACTTTCTGCACAGGCTTCAAAGAAAAGGAATGCATTACTACAAAGGGTTGTTTTTTTCTCTTTTTTCCCTCTGTATACACAAAGCTGGGCAATCCTTAGAGGTAGATACCAAATAAATTTACTCAAGCTAATTAAAATGTTCACTTATTTTGTTAGTTTAACAAACATTCTATATCTGTTTTGCCTAGAATATCTTTGCAAAATAAGTGAGCTCAAAGGAGTGCAAGCAGTCAAAATAAAATAGTTTGAACATTTGAATTAATTTTACCACAGTCAGCAGGAATTTAGTGGTAAAGTTATTTATACATTCTCAGGCAATACTATTCAGGTGCAACACCTCTGGAATAAAGACAAATCTAAGTTATTTTCATTGTCTTTTAAGACAATTCAAATGGAATGTATTTGTTTTCCTCACTCAGGAAAGTGGGTAAAGGGTCTAGCTCTTTAAATGCTGTTGTTCCAGTTTCAGAGTAGAGAGGCTGTAAAACAGGGGTGCTTCATTAAAATACCATAGCTGGCACCTCTCAGAGGCACAGGAAAGGAATATTCACTGAGTAAGTAACACATTATAAATTATAATTGAGATTCAATTCTCCCAGGGAGAAGAGAAGGTAACTTGTCATTTGAAGTGTTGTGAGTTTCTGAGAGTGGACCAGGAGTTTAGAGGGTATAATGATATCATTAAGAAATGCCCTTGCAAAGCAAGCAAAATTATACTGTGCTGTTTCTTGAAAACCACAGGAACTCTTTATTGTTCTGTCAGCAGCAGTTCAAAGAGCTGTGTGACCCCATTAACATTCATTCAGGCATGTATAACAAATTGGAGGGGGGAAATTTCTTGAATAGTTAATTATATTTTGTGTGTTTGAATAACTAACACTGTTAGCCATAAGAGCTCAGCACCATAGAATACACACCTTGCACACCTGTTTTACCTCACAGATTTATTTTTCTTCTAATATTTACAGGAGAAAGCAGTATCAAAGGTAGAGAAATAGCTGGGAGGTTGGAAAGTGGAAAAAGTAGATAATGGCTAGCTGATTTGATAGCTGTGGTCAAACTCCTCTAGTATTTGCAGTCCTTCTTCCATGGGCAGCAAATATTATATGATGAGAAAATCCTTTGAACATACATATCCATGTCAGATAGGAATATGTGGGGTGATACACTCTAAACATAAGCTACAATCTTGCAGGGAAACTGAGCTATCTCACTTTTGATAAGACACAGCTCTTGTGACCAAAGTATGTATGCTTTTTTTTTTATTATTCATTCATTTATTTATTCATTTATTTATTTATGTGTGAAAAGTTGTCCCAGAAGCTCTTTCACACCCAGTGGCAAATGACTACAGTCCCCACACTGCAGCGATCATGGACTCAGTTTAAGCAAAGACAGTGGCCAGCAACAGAAACTGAAGTTTGCCTGGTTGGTTTCGAATGCAAAAGTTAATTTTTTAATTTTTTTTTTTAGAGAGAATGATTGGTAGATATTGTCTCCAATGCTAACAGGAAGCCCAGTTACAGTGATTAATTAAGTCAGAAGCTTTATCTGTGCCAATTAATTAATTTCAGTTCCACTGCAGATTCAGGAATCCTTATCTCTTTAGGACCGTCTCCTTGCAGCTTCCCTTGCACTTGGCAATGAGATTGATAAATTATGTGATAAAGGCAAGGACCATCACAAGGAGTTTAATACTGTCTGTGTTATACTGAGCAGATGTTGTTTCCTCAGAATTCAGTTCAGGTTCTCTGTATTTCTAAGAGACACCAAACAAAGTTTGAATTGTTAGTGGGACTCTTCAGGAAACTTCTGTGTGAAGTTGGACTGGATCCTTTGTAGCAACTGCAGGTGTCCATTTACATAAAAATTCCCACCAAACCACAGGAAACCATTTCTTCCAGACACTGGGCATATATGCTACTGAGCACACTTACTAATTCAAAAATACTAAATTCTAAATTCTCTTGGAAAATAGAAGAATAAAATTTATCTTACCCTATAAGCCTAGGCAAGCTTGCATTCTATTTTCATTTCATTGAAATTTCTGCTGTTTTCCTCTGTAATTCTTACACAGCCATCAAATACTTTGCTCATCACATATATATTCATACTTCTGCCTTTCTTCTGAAAAACTGTCAATCTAATGACCTTCCAAATGTATCTGCTGTTTGAAGAATATTTGCATTGGAATTATACTTGTGTTAGCTGTGTTGTTTCTTTGCTGCATTTTTATTGCATGTAGATTGGAGTTGTTCAGAAAGCCTCCTCTGAAATGGAAATTATTTTTATTACCCTTTGGCCTTTCTTTAAACTGATTCCACTGCAAACAGTTTGTAACAGTGGGAGTGTGCTCCGAATGAAAATCAGAATGTACATTCAAATGGTCTAATGGTCTAATATGTCTACCAGAAAGGGACAAAAAACACATCCTCAACTAATAACAGGAAGTTTTGAATTACAGGGAAGTAAAACTACTGGATGAATTTCCACTGAAATACTTTTTTTCCTCAGAAAATGTCCATTTGCTGAAACCAAAGCTTAGTGGGGGCAAGGGGTAGAGATGAGGGGAGAAGGAAATAGGCTGAATATTTCTCTTGGTGTTTTCAACATTCCTTGGAAGACTGTGGTGTTTGAGGTTGACATTTTTGCATCAAGAAACTCCTGTTATTCAGGAATGTTTGTTTAATTTTAAGGTTCCACATGGTTAAGAAGAGACGCAAAAGTATTTGAGAACAAAATGGAGTTCTTCAAGATCACTAGGCAAATGTTCTTATTGATGTACAGAATTTCCAAAAAATGCTCAGACATTGAGGGACATTTTGTGCAAGCCTAGAAGTCTCTCTTGAAGTGGAAAATCACTTTCTGCCATGGCTTAATAGGGATGGAATTACAGCCTCCATCAAGACAATGGTAAAAGTTCTATTTGCATCAGCTGGGACTTCACCTCAAACTTACTGAAAGCATTGTAGTCTCTTTTGACCATGTTGATCATACACATATTTGCCATACAAGCATGTATAGCCATACAAATATGTATGACCATAAAAGATTTGAGGAATTCCTAAGTTCATTTGTTGAGGAGGAGATAATAATACCCGAGGATTTAAAAAAAAATTGATATGTGCGCAGAAGAGTCCTAGTTTTCTGCACATAAGTCAAACAACAAGTAGGCAAATGTTTCTAAAAATCATTGCCTTTCTGCAGAATTTTAAAATGTTTCTGACAGCAGCTTTTTTGTTAAAAACTTGCACCAGAAATTACCTTGCTTAGAGGAGCAGAATGAACAGAGAGTCCTGCCAAGAGCCCTTTCCTGCAGCTGTGTGAGCGGAGCTGCCGGGGACCCAGCAGGCATTTCCACAGCACGTCCTCGAAGGCATGTGCTAAAGACAGGGCTGTGAGCCAGGGGTGTAAAGGAGCAGCTGATCTTACCCTGCCACAGCCGCCTTCCCTGGAGATAGGAATTTCAGTTCTGCAGTCATTAGTGAAGGCTCCAGCATGAGTCTTCTCCTAGAGAGAGCCAAGTCCTTGTCTAGCTGTGCTCAGGGGATAATCTATGCCGCTGTGTGCAGTCATAGCAGAATGATGACTCCTCCTGCTCTGCCTCCACTCCCTATACACATGTACCTCCATTGCCACCCCACATCTCAGACAAAATAACACCTATTTCAACTCTGTTGTCACAAAGCTCTCACTGAACTGTCACTATTCCTGTCTATTTTTAATCTAGTCTTGTGTATGCAATCTCCTTTCTATTTTTGCATAATCACTGGGTATATTTGTCACGGCAAGAAATTACCTGTAAGTAAATAGTCTCTTCAGGAAGCATTCACTGGTTTCCCATGCTAAAAAGGAGAAAGCTTTTGGAATTGTAAAAAAAGTTAAACATATTACAGATGGATCATTCCTGAAATTTTATGAAATTATGAAGGACAGGAATAATGTAATTTATTGCAAGTACATTAGACCAGGTTCATATTTTATGAGAGAAAGAAACATTCAACATATAACATGATCTATTTGTGCACATGTTAGTGGGAAGGTTTGAGCATGACTGATGTTAGCTCTAGGCTTTTTTACTATCTATCACTAAGACTTGCTGCAATAAACTTTCACATTTCCTTGCTGGGACTAAAAGAGTATTTTCTTTCTTTCTAGTTCTTATCAGCAACTTGGTGAGATCTTTATGAAAATGTAATAACTGGCATTAAAAAAGACTTTCCGTTTAATATATGCAGCTTGTCCTTTACTTGGAGCCAAAAGCCCCAAAGCATCCAACTGATAAACATGGCAGGGCTGATCAATTCTACTAAGCAGTTAATTCCAGTTTTCAAGTGAAAAATGTGAGTCTGCAGCCTGCTATCCTTTGCTTTTTCGTTGTTCCAGTCAACTCCCTAGAGATGATAGACACACAATGAACACAGGCCTTCTCTTGGAGAGAGAGAAGTCTGTTTATCTACCTTTTTTTAATATAAAATGAGTCAATCCCTCTTCTCATCTCCTTTAATTTCAAAGGCTCCCTCACTGGCAGCTCAGAGAGTACTCACTCTACATATCTCAACAGCTGCTGGAGACAGATAGCATGAGCATTTCTGGAATGATCAAACTGACCTTCTTTCAATGGATTCTAAGTGCTCATCGTTAGCTGTGGCTTCATGTTCCAACACAGGTCTCTTACATGAAGCACATTCTAATGCTGAAGGAAAAGCTAGCAAGGTAAACAGATTTGAGAACTTTAGAGGCAGCCTTTAATGAAAAAAATTGTATGCCTTTTATGTGTATATATTGCAAATTATTTCATTCCAATACTTGTGTATATATGCAGTTTGATGTCTCATACGAGTAGTGGCCTTGAAACCAAGAAAGTTTTTTGCTACATATGTTTAGGAAACAGAATATCCAATTGCATCTTAAAGCATCTACTAAATTCTGATCTTTAGGCACGTTCCAGTGCTGAAGATCATTAGAACTTGAAGTTGTCTTACTTTAGGAACAGTCCAATCACTCTTACTGGGAAGAGGTCTCTATTTCCTTCACAGACCAGATTTTTTTTTTTGTAGACCCCCTTCTGTAGGTTAACCCATATTTATATAGCTCATATTGTCTCTATAGAAATAAGCTTGAGTTACTCTTCTGGAGTTACTAACAGGGACTCTTTGGGAAGCTGCAACATGCCTTTGGACACATGAACACTTGTGATTACCCATCTTCAAGGACCCAGCCTGGGATATCCCCTTTTCTTCAATTTCCATATCCTGAGGAAGATAATGACAAGGCTTTTGCAAAAATCCAAAATCTAAGTATTTCCCTAATTTTTTACTAGTCTTTAACTTCTGGACATAAATATGCAAAAAATGTCTGCCTTTAGGTAGGTTTCTTTCTAACTGGGGAAGGGAAAGAGGGACAGATTCTCAGCTGCCACAGATCATCATTTCTCTGCAGATGTGCACAGAACCACAGCCAGTTACACTGTTCCAGCAACTGGCCTCAGCTCTCTGCTCACTTTTCTCAACATGAAAAGCTGAGGAGAAGCCAAACAATTGAATGAACAACTTTTGAATCTGCAGTAATTTTTCAAGAAAAAAAGTGTTAAATCTACACTTAGGATCTTTTTATATGAGGTGCTAAGGTTTTTTGGTTTGTCCCTGTGCAAGCCAGTGGATACATGAGCCTGTATATGGTTTTCTTTGCATAGCTTCTGTCACTGAGGATTTTATCTGTTCTGACTTCAGTAGGCAATGACAGAGTTCTGTCTTTCTATTAATATGACCTGTTGTAAATACCGGTGGAGACATAATAGCATCATAGAATATTTATAGCACAGGCAAACTTAACCTTACACTACAGAAAGGCTGAGTGTTTATCAGCTTTTTACGATGAGGATTCTCATTCACTCTAAATTTTCAAGTAGCAGCAATATTATGTTCAGAAACTCTGTGGAAAGAAGAGTTTTATCTTATACTCACTATGCCAGGCATCTTATACCCTACATCCTTCCCATGACTCATGAAGAGTTCCACTGGAAGTACTTATTCAGACAAAGGGTCCACATTTACCTCGGTTTCAGAGTATAAATGTGTTTAAACAAGGAAAGAAGAGTCAGTTCCTTGCTCCAGTCTGGAGATTCCAGCCCAGTCTGGGCTGGTGAAGGAGACATCAAGTTTTCAGGGCAGAGGGCTTGGTGAAATCTCCAAACACTCAAGGACTGCCTGGATTCTTTTCAGATGCCCAGTTTGACCATAACTAACATTAAATTATGTCCATTAAGCCAGGCCATGATGCTCTGAGATACTGTTCCATTACCTCCACTTGAATTCAAACTTCAAAAAGCAGGAAATACTAACAACTAAGGCAGAAATCAAATGCTTCCTACCACTCATAATGAAATAGATTATTAAGCATTTTGTTTCCCAGATTAAAATTATTGAAACAAACCTATTTCCAGATAATTTTGGAAATCTGTTCCACTGTAATAATGCTATTTTGAAAATACAGCATAGTTCCAGAAAAAAATAAAATGGTTCTGACTTGAAAGCTTTTATCAGCTCTAAAGACTCATATTTTTCAGTAAGATTTGGGAAAAAAAGCATACAAAAATATTACACCTCTGGCATAATATTGGACTGCATTTTTTTTCCTTTAAGATCTACATTCTCCTTCGCTTTTGAGCATTTTTTAATACTATAGCTTTTCCTTCTGAAGCACAACATGAAAAATATTTGATCGTCTAAGACAATGCCAAAAGACAAACAATTTGCTGTTATAATTGAACTAACATTAGGTTTCTTGATCCTACAAAATTACAGTAGGAGGAAAGAAAAAAGACTTTTAAAATCTATTGCTTATGTTAAAGATCAAAAAGCTTCATATAGTTCTTAAGAGCCACAGTTTTTTCATAAATTGGCATCTCATTCTAGATTTTGAAGTGAAATAATCTCCAAACAAACCTGTTAGCTTAATTTTCTGATTTCATCTAAACATTAATGCTATCCTGTAGCATTAGCAAATATACCTTTGAGAATTTTCTAAGAGAATCTTATACAATTTTCCCTTATTTGAAGATTTTTTTTCAAAGATTTTTTTATCTGTACCACTATCTGATCAAAGTGTTTTAAAGCCAAGCATCATTCATTTCCTTTCCTTTTCCCCTCCTCACAGAAATACTAGCTTCAAATTTTGTCTGGATTATGATAAACTGAAGATAACTTAAAGAAATTTAGTTGTTCTCCTAATGTCCTTTGTTGGTCAAATTTTCTGTCAAGTTATTGCCAATGAAACTCCGGAGACAAATTCCTGTTTGGAGATCTCGGTTGCTCCCTCCTGTTACTGCTGCTCAATGCAATGATTGTGAAATTTGAATCAAAGCCCTGTTGAACCCTAAAGACCACTCCTGCAGTGATTCATCATTGTCACAAAGTGAGAATATGGTTTATTTCTTAAGAGTGACTGTAATCACATTTGAGGACACCTGCATGTGACACAAATATCAAAGAAAGAAAGAATACAGCCAGGAAATAGCCGTCAACCCTAATTCTTGTTTCACTACCTTGAGACAGCCTTGGGGAAAGTGACCTGTTAGGTGAGGCAGTATTAGGTACTCTGGAGTGCAAACCTGACCTTCAGGTCAGTTTTGAATCCAGTTTGGTGATTTGTGTCATAAGCCACTCAGCTGGGTCTTGGTAGACCATAGCCCTCTGTCTTGGCTTTCATCAAAGAAACAGCAGGCAAGATCAAACCTTCTGCTGTTTGGAAGGTTTTGGAAGATTTCTGGATGCTATTGAGAAGTAATTGCATTTCTATTCAGAGCACTGGCTGGGGCAATTTCTAAATTGCTATGTGCATGCACATACACGAACTGCAGTACATAGCTCTGGTGTTGGATAAGGCAGGAACAGAGTGTTTCTTTATACTCGTTGCTATACCATAAAATCAAAAGTCCTGTCTGGAGGCCAACCAACTACATCCTCAGAGCAGAAACCAACCATCCTTACATTAAAAAAATGTCTGGGTTTCACTGTTCATGAAGGCCGTGTTCACTGCAGCACTTCAGCCTTGGTTTCCAGGATTATTGGAGTCGTTGAATGCAGTGGTCAGTAGCAAACATCCTGTGTACTGAGAAGTGACCATTTCTTACATGCTTCACCTGCATCATTATTTTAACATGGCTTTCTGACCTTTGCTGTTGGACTCTGATGCTTCTACTCTATCATGCAAAGTGCCAGAAGATCAGTCTTTGGTTAACTTAAGCCACAGTTAAATTTTGTCTACCATTATAAGATAATTACAAGCTCAGCATGACACATGAAGAACTGTGACTTCACAGATGAAGAGAAAGAGGAAAAAACATGCTGTGAAGGTGGGAAGCTGTTCACATTAAAAGAATGAAGATTAGAAGTGAAAACTTGGAAAGTTATTAGCAAAATAGGTTTATTTTAGACACATCTCTCTCTCCACCTTTCCATCCACATGAAAATCTTATGTTTAATGTGTTAGAATTCAAGAGATCTGTAAGGTCTAGGAAGGAATACAGCATGAGCTCAAAGCATACAGTGACAATTGTCTTGTGCTAAAACAGCAGAGCTTGTTAATCAGAGATGGCTTAGGCACTACAAAGACTTTTGTCCCCACACTGCTGTGACATGATGAGAATTGCTATACTGTACAAATAGTTATTTAACATCTGAACTACTGTTGTTTGAAGTGGAGGCATAAGGGCATTTTTAGGTCATTAAATAAAGTAACTGAGATACAATGAACTGTCTTGTGTGATGCAATATATGGAGAAATCCATACAGAACAAGGAGTAGTATTGAGCAAAATGTGCATTCAGCAATGTGGTGATGCAACTCCTACTTCATCTTTCTAAGTATTTACAGGTTTTACAGTGTTGGAAACTGAGCAGCCTGAATAAAATTAATTTCTGCAGCCAAGTCCACTAGATTTGACTAGTGTTTGTTTTACATCTCAAGATGAATTAATATATGCACCTGTGTAATACTTGCTGTCTGCACTTTAGTTGTAATGCATTGTAGCAATAATTTGAGAAAAAATAAATTTAAGGCAAATGCAAAAATATAGAATTGCCGAAAGATTAATTAGCTGAAAGCAACTTGAATGTAAGAAAAATACCTAAATGCATAAATTATTAAATACTATTTTTTAAAGTAATTAAATATGTCAGAATGTGATGGTCTGAGACAATGAATGACAGTTTAAAAAACTATAGGAAAATTGTTCCTCTATGGCATTAAAATTGCCATTACATAGGGAGAGGCTGAAAGTTCCTGGCACAAATAGCAACATATGGGTTCAGCTCCAGTAGAAATTGTAAGAGAGAATTATTTTCCTTCCATCTTCTTAACTAGACTTACACAGGACTTAATATAACCCAAAATCTCTTCATAGAAAGGAGGACTGAGATAGCCATGTAATCTGCCTGTCTGAGGATTTGTACTTGCACAGCGCCTTAGCTATGAGAAAAAACAAGGAACTAAAACAATCTGCTTTTATTTCTGGACATCATCATCTCATGGGAGTAGGACCTGACTTTTTTACTTTCAGTGACCTCCAATGCAGTGGCTCTTTTTCTGAAGTATGTAGGTATTGTCTGCATTTCAACTACATTTCACACAAATTTTACATTAGGATGGCACTAGTTCTTTTTCAATAATAATAGAACAAAGTCTCAGTGACGGGACTTCAACAGCAATGGTGAGAACCCAAAAACCCCCCAAACTAAAAAGCCCCCAACATCATTGTATGCTAAATATGTGCTTGATGAGCATGAATGTCTTGCTTCTAGAACTGGTAAAAAGGAATGCAGCTTTCACAACTCCTACTACTCCTACTACTCACAAAGCCAGTGGTTAGCTAAGTTTAGGACACATTATCCCAATTTGTACTTTCAGAGAGAGTCACATTTTTGCTAATCCTGGACAAGACAGCAGTAACTCATCTTCAAAGAGGAAAAGAAATGCAGTTGCATACTCAACTAATGCTGCCTCCTTCAATTGCACAGCACAGGATGTCAGGCTAATGACAGAATTATAAGATTTGGTACTTCCAGGCTTCAGTACTTCCAGTATTGCTGCTGACAAATGCAAACAAACTGGAGGCAGACAACCTGGCAGTGCCATGGCCAGAAATTGGATGGGATGAAGGCTTTACTGGCCTCAAACTGAATAGATGGAAAAGCTAAATTTGGACATGCACAAGGATGCTTTGCTAGAATTTGATTTAGGTATGAATGTCACTTGGTTTTATCTTCCTTCTGACTAGAAGGTTTTTTTGAACGAAGAATGTTATTCTGTATGAAGTGATAATATCTGCAGAAGATAAGGTATTGTGCTAAGGACTAATTGCACAGCTTGACTTTCTAATTTGTTAGAATAGATGAAAATTCCTCACAAAGGGGAATACAGGCTTAAAATTGCTGGCAGATTTTTCTACCTAATTTTTGAATAATAAAACAAAGCAGATACAATCATGATCTAGTTGCAGATAATTTGCTAGTCAAAAAAAATAGTTGAACACATTGTTCCTTCTGGAATGTAAGTTAAAATAAAAATGAACACACTAGAGAGAATTTTTCTTGAGGTGTTTATGACAACAGGATATCTGGTAAGTATTAAGCAAGAAAAAAACAATTACTTTTCTCTCCTTTTAAATATGTAGCCACATGAAAACATGGTCTTTAAGCAAGCTGGTATAAGATTGAAGTCATCCCTGCTTTGAGCAGGGCGTCAGACAAAGTGATCTCCATCTCTCCTTCCAACTCAAATAGCCCTTGGATTCTATCAAATGCCCTCAAATAGTAAGGTTATGTAAAAAGTCCTTCTCAGATCTAACACCAGAGATGGGCTCGGACTTTAGTGGAAGGGACTGGAGTCCTCTCTGACCACCACAGTTTATCCTCATCCTCAGGTTGTCCCTCAGTCCCCAGCTGCCTTGTTCCTCACCTCCTACCTAACCCCATGACAGCACATGGTTTTAGCTTGTTCCTATTTATCTGCAAGCACCAAGTGGAAGTGCAGCCCCTCAAGAGTCTGAACCATAAACCAACAGGATGCTGTGTGACAAATGAGGGCAGTCAGAATGAGGCCACAACAGGGAGCCTGTCCTCCCTCTCCCTCCTTTCCGTCCTACTCAAACGCATTCCCATGAACACAGCACTGCTCTTCCATCTGCTGAGGGAGCTGCTCTCATCTCCTGTCACCCTCCCTCTGCACACACATGTGCTTGCATGTGGACTGCACACTCCCGAAGGCAGACACTGCTGGATTCTAATCCCCTTGAATTCTCTCATGGATTAAACCTCAAATCTCTAACCCTCCTTCCTAATGCTGTGGTAAGTAACACACGTCCTGGCTACATTGATTTACAGCTGAAATAAATGTGAAAGGCAGACAAAATGAGATGTCTGAAAATCGATCTATGCAGCAAGTGGATGGAACATTAAAGCATTCTAGATTATTTCTCCTCCTTTCACTTTGCCCAGGGCCTGATGAAGCAAAAATCACTGTCTGCAGCAATAAAAGTTGCAGGTACATGTGTTACCCTCCACCTACCTGTAACCCTTCAATGGCCAGTTTGAGGATAGAGGGTGTAAGCTTGGAGGCTTGCTTGAAGGAGAAGTTGCTCCAATCTATAATTAGAATGAAACCATTTATCTGAAGCTCCTGATCTTCAATGAGCACTTCCAAGGAAAGCAGAATAGCCCGAAGGATATCTATGAAGGAGTTCCTAAAGCAAAAGCAGAAAAAAAATCAATGGTTGCTGTTGTCTTCAAACCTCAAGATTCTCAGTTTTGCTATGGGTGGGGCATGAGTGAAGGACAGGGATTTATTCTGTTAGAATCCTGAAAAAAAGTTGTTTCAGAGGTGTCTTTAAAGAGTTGCTGCTCCAAAACTGCTTGGTGTGATAAATCCTGGTCACTGACGGATGAAATAAACACTGAATGAGATCTCCTTAGTTTTGCTAGTAGACCTGTCAATAGATTTTAGCTAAGCTACATTGGGAAACTATTTTTCTGTAATAAAATGAAACAAATTCAAGCTATCGATTTAAATCCTTGCTCGTTTGGATATACTTTACCAGTTTGTTTCCTTTCTTCTTATCAGTTTTTTTTTGTTTCCTTATTTTCAGAAAAGGAAATAAATCAGTACAATATTAATATAAAAGATATCATACAACTAGGTTCTGTGCTTGAGTATAGGGAATGATGCAAGGCTTTACACAATGCAGTTTGACAGTTGCCTTATTTTTGCAAACCAAATACAACATGAAAAATGGCTACATATGCTCAAAATGAGAGCTCTTTATTAATTACCAGCTACAGTAGGCTGGCCACAAGGCTTCCCTCAGCTCTGGGAGAATAATTAAAAGCTTTGGAGGGCCTGAAGCATTTAACAAGTAAAAGGGAAGAAAGTGCTGAAATGCTTTCTTTAATGTGAAAGTCTGCTCTGGGAAGCCTGGGCTGCTCACTCCTTCCATTTCCTCACTACTTCCATTTCACAAAAGCAAGACTTGGACACTTTAATGACTAGTCCATACTTATACCCCAGCAAGCTGAATTAGGTGCTCTCCTCATCTGTCCTTCTCATTAAGATTATTTACAAACAATACATTCCATTAGAGAGTAACAAGTAAGGAAAGCTTCACAAAGTGCAGTATAACCTTGTGTAAAACAAAATTGTAATATACTGCTAGTGCAATCTGTTTTACCTTAGCATTGTTCTCAAGTTTTCATGAGATCTGAGGTCTTTACAGGGAAGGTTCATACCATATTCTCCCATGGAGATTTTAATTTATTTCTTTTCTGCTGTTTTCATCAATTTAAAACAAATCCCCTCAAACATTCAAGAGCATTTGTTTCAAATTCTGCCTGAGATAAAAAAACATATGTGCAGTCAAAGCAAACTTCTCTACCATTGGCCTCTACCCCTGAATGGCATCAACACATGTTAAATTTCTATTAAAAGTAAATGGTGAATTCTTCTCTGATTCTTTCTCTTTTCTCTCAATAGGTTTTGAGTGGAAATGTACATTCCTTCTATAAAGACCTGATCCCTTGTAAAATCTGCTTCTGCACTCTGCCTTTCTGCAAAAGTTAGAAGCTTCTCTTAAGTATAATTATTGGGGCAATAAATTGAGCTTATTGAGCTTAAAGACACATAATATTGTTCTTGCTGCATACCAAGTCACCCCTCCCTCATTTATAGTTACAAAACAACCTTGACCTTTTCAAACCCTATGGGGAAGCTCTACTAAACAGCTAAAAGGAGGAGTATTTCCTTAGCAACGTCAGGTGAAGGCATACGGATTGGATTGGCAATTGGCATGTACTTTAGGTCTAAATTTATTTTGCAAAACCTGTGATATACTACCTACTGCTTAGCTGAAATGGTGATGACTTTCAAGCAGCAGCATCAGATGACCACATCTGGTGAAAAAACCCCAAATACACCCTGCTCTAGGGTGACTTTATGATGCTTCTATCCCCAGTGGTCTCTTCTGTCTATGCTAGATATTAAGTTGTGCACCTTTAAGACTGGTTCCGAGAGCAAAGCGGGGGGAAAAGAAGCATGGAGTTTGTTTTCAGAAACTACACTCAATCCTCCACATTCCTGCTTCTGGTCTGTGATGTCTGCAGCATGGATGGACAGCGGGACAGAGCTCTCCTTTTCTTTTTTAGTTAGTTTTTAGCTAGCTGAGGCAGTGAAGTTCTCTAGACTGTGGCTTTTCTTTTTATTGCAGCTGTTCAAACCTGCCCTGGACTGAAAACCCAGAAGAAGACCAGGAGCTCACACCTGGGGCCCAGCAGGGCCTGGGATGTGGCATTTCCAGTGCCAGAGGGACTGATAAGAGACTGAGTGAGCTGAGCTACAGACCACAAAATGACTTCTGAATTTGCCATCTCTTCAGAACAATGAGATGTTTTATTGTTTAATATTATTAATTTTTTATGCTTGTGAATACTTTGCCAGTTAAATAAATAGGTTTTTTCCCCCTGTTCTCCAAGGAAATCTCTTCCTGAACCAGCTGGGGGAGAGGTCACTTGAATTTACTTTCTACAGGGACCTCTTTGAAAGTCCTCCCAAATTTGCGCTAAACCAGGACACAGCCCTAGACCATATCTATGTAATATATCCTACACTATCCCAGCATCCTCCTTTAGGGCGGTCAGCCTTCCACAAGAACTGCCCCATGGAAGCTCCCAGACATGTGCAGTGGCTCCAAAAGTGTCCTTACATACATGCCAGCCTTCTTTGCACTCTTGTAGGCATCAGTTTGAAATTATATCATTGACTGGCTGCATTGGGGAAGATGGAATAATCATGATCTCAATCTCACAGCTGCAAATCCTAGAATGAACTGGATGGGTTTTATTGACAAAGGTGTTAAACACGGCTACATTGTGACAAAAAAAAGGTTTCATCCTTCATTTATGGGAAGAAGTTTTCTTAAGAGTACATTCAAACTTATATTCCTGATGCTGCTAGCACTGATGTTTTTAAAGTCTGTAGTGATTCCAGTGGGGCTGTCTGGAAATGGTGGATACAAGACATCTTCTGTAATCCACTCAAACTCTAAATGGCAATGGAAATATTTCAGTACCAAATCTTCCCCTTGGACTTCGTGCTGAGGAATTCCAGTCTTTGCTTGAGTGTCTACATAAATTGCCAATTTATCAAACAATTACTCACCTGTACCTTCCTGTACTTTCAGTAGGAATTATTTACCTGGGAGATATGGCACTCAATTTTCTTAGTTTGCAACTAATCTGGCTGTCCCTGCCTACATCCCTCCACTCTCTATGCATTTGCAATTTGAAGACATGGTGTAGGAAATAACTCAGAGTGAGCACAAAGACGTTTTTCTGATGAGTACAGGGAGTTATAAAAGCAGCACACAAGTCCTCCAGATGGGTTGTTTGCAGACACACTGTTCCATGAATGCAGAGCCTGGATAGAAATCAGACAGAGTGCCACTTGAGTCTTAAGCCCTCTGCTCTCGAGTCTTGGGGCTTTGAGACAAATCATTCAGCTGTGTGACTGATTTGCATCCAAATAATTTTCTATGCATGAACACAGAACCACTTTTTATTAGTCCATCACTTTTGTTCCATTGCTTAACGTTCCCTTCCCCTCCTCCAATGCCCCTCCCCACCAGTTTAACCCTCTCACACAGAAAAAAAAGTGAAATAAATTACAACTACACAAAGGGAAATGTATAAGGTCCTGTAAGGATTCAGCATGAAGCTTACTGAAGTGAGCCACTAATGAGTTACAAAAGATTTGCACAAGCCCCAGACAGAGAAAAAGGAGGAGGGAGAGAGTGTGCCTATCTGCCTTGGCTGAATGGAAAGGTACCACAAAAGAGACTCTTCAAATTCCCTTTAGAAAATGGGAAGTTAGCCCAACACAAGCTAGTGGTAAGGAACAATAATGTAACGCAAAAAATGAAGATGGTTTAGCTGAGGGATTTGGTGGGGAGATTAGCCAAAGGCATAACATGAAAATAAATAAGAAAAAATTACTTAATTATGAGAGGTGTAAGCAGGCTGTGAGAGAACCAGAAGGCTCAGTGGAGTACCAGGGTGCAGTGGGAACAATTAAAGGGGATAAAGACATTGCAAGGAAATTAAATGCTCTATTTGCATCTATCTGCCACCAGTCATTTTGAGGAGATCCGTGGATAACAAAGCTGAGGGACTGCTGGAAAATAAGGGGGCAACTAAGACATACTGAAAGGTGATACATTTTGGAGAAGACAGCATCAGTAAAGGCTTTTGACATTACTCCTTCTGAAAAACTAAGCACTTTTAGGCATGCTAGTGAAATTAATTGGATTATTCAGATAGTTAAAAGTAAAAATGTACAGAAGTACTGGCAGCTGAAGCCATTAAGATTGTCTGGTAGTAAGCAAAAACAAACTGTCACCACAAATCCTGACTGTCCCACGAGATAGCAGACTAAAAACTTTGGATGAGTGCCTCTATCTTGGCAGTTGCAGATAATTCAGCTTAATATCCCTCAGTTAATATGCTGTAAGAGCCTCTCTTCTCTAATACTGAAAAGGTGGCCAATGCTCCATAACATTTGGCAAGCTGCAAACATGGCATAGATACAATTCAAGTAAGAGACCACATCTTGCTTTGTTCCCTCCATACACAAAAAATCACCAAGAGTGCAAAAATGCATATTTAGCTTCTAAATGGGGAGAGCTGACCCTGCCCTGCAAGGAGGATTCCCAGTGAGAGTAAAACACAGAAAAGGAAGCAGAAAAAAGGACCAGAAACACATCTTCAGATTGCCCCAAATTATTTGAGCTAGTCCAAGTTCAAGAAGCTGGTTGCATTTAAAATTCTGTGTTTTGGGTCTCTCACTACAAGAAGGACACTGAGGTGTGGAGCAGGTCTATTGAAGGACAGGTGAAGTCCTGGTGAAGTGTCTGGACCACAAGTCTTGTGAGGAGTGGCTGAGGGAGCTGAAGGTGTTTAGCCTGAAGGGAAGCAGACTCATGGGAGGTCTTACCACTCTCTACAACTTCCTGAAAAAAGATATCAAGGTGAGGGTCAGTCTCTTCTCACAGGTAACAAGTGACAGAACAAGAGGAAATGGCCTTAATTTGTTCCAGGAGATTGGATATTAGGAAAAGCTTTTTCACTGATAGGGTTGCCCTGGAGACATAAGAAGCCGTGTATATGTGGCACTAAGGGACATGGTTTAGTGGTGGACTTGGCAGAGCTGGGTTAACAGTAGGACTCAATGATCTTAAAGGACTTTTCCAGACTAAATGATTCCATGATTCTATGAAAAGCTTAGAAAGGGAGACATGAGCAGCACAGCAGATCTATGCAGGTGGAGAAGGAGAACCCAGGAAGGCACATTTTCAATTGTTCCCAAACACAGCTGAGGTATGCTGTCCATGAAATATGAATTAAACAAAGCCTCTGGAATCCAGTCAACAGTGGGCTTTGAATAGGTGTTCATAAATCATACAAAGTCATTTATTTCATCAGATTAAATTCTCCTTTCTGCTCATGAAGTATTGATAAGAAAGCACCAAACTTCCATTGTTGTATTCTTGGAAAACATCTGTGTTTTTTTAATGTACATATTTATTTTAGAAAATTAAACCTCACCCCTACTGGAATCAGTACTGGAAATTATTAACACACAGACCTTGGGGATTCATGTCTTGATTCAAACTGATGATCCTGAGCAACTCCCCTGCCTTTCTGGCATCAGAAGGAAATGGCAATCACTGTAGCTGCTACAAAACCTGATCTTCACAGCTTATCACTTTTGGTGAGGATGGGTCTCTCATGTGCACAATTCAGGCCAGCCCTTGGCTAAAGAATAATCAGGAAAAATAAGTTCAGGATGAAGAATCACAAATGAAAACGGTGACTCACTTGATTAATCCTGCTCTAGAGAGGATGAAGAGTCAAACAGAGGAGCTCACAGCTGAGTCATGCCCTGAAGAGAGCTTGTCTCCTCCCTCTGTCTGAGGTCTGAATAGCACACATATGTGCAGGAATTAGCAAGGCTTGCCTGCAATTCAAGGAAATGGGTTGCATGAGCAGCAAATGCTCACAAAGAATATTTTGGCCTGCTGTAGGTAACTTTCTTCATAGAATAATTCAAAGCCATATAAACTTGTTAACTGCAAGAAATATGAATAATTCAGTGACATGTAAACTGCAAAAATTATTAAAGAAAAATATAAGGGCAAGTTTCTTATTTTGTGGGGTACCATACCCTTCTTTGTCATGCCCAAGCTAATGTTTTTTTTTCCCTCTGTCAAAACAGAATGCATGCACAGGAAACTCCTACTGAGTAAAACACGGGTTACATCAAGTTAATGTCAGAGCTCCAAATTAATTCTTCTGTCGCATCCAGCACAGCTATCTTTGGTTGTTCCAGTATGTCAGCTTCAAACAAGCATCTCCCCTGTTTTGTAATGAAAAGATAGCAAGTTTTTTCCCCACAGCATCTGTGTCATTCTATAAATAAAATTTACAAGTAACTTTACATCCAGGACAACAGACTGGATAGATGGTGTTTTTCTTCAGAAGTGCTTAGTCCAGCAATGCATTGGATGTTGGAAAGAAAAGCATAGACTAAGCTGACACCTGAACTGTATTTCACATTTCTAATGTTAGAAATGCATGGCTTAGTTTATAACTGAATGAAGGCCATCCACACACAGATATCTGGCTAGATTTGAATTCCTGCTTAGAACGAGCTGGAAGCCTCTGCCACAGCCAGTGGAGAGGAAATGTACAAGCCTGAGAAAAAAAATGGCATCCTTTTTTTGTCTTTTTATCAAGAAAAAATTTCCTCTCAGTGACTTCCTTGAAGATATAAAAATTTTCTCTTGTTATGTTTCTGCTAGAGGTTTTTGTACATAAAATTATTATGAGTTGGTTTTTTTTGCTGTCAGTTTCCACTTCAGTTGGACTCCATAGCAACCAATAGCTCACGAATTACACATTCTGCATTCAAGTCTGTGCTACGAACCTCCTCCCACACGCTCTCATTCATATTGCAGGCGCCCTTACCAAATGAATACTTTGTCCGTGATGTTAATGTGACTGAGCAAGGACCACATGTAATTTGGCTGACAAACAGGGACCTTCACAGACCCTGGGCTTTGGGAGGGAGGCTTCTGGTGGTGGGGCTCTTCAGACAAATGATAGAACCAGCTTCCACCCAAGGGAAGCTGGCATCTGTTCTTCCCTTGGCCTCAGCCCACAGAAGTGTCACACCACTTAGCAGGAGATGAGTCCAAGATAAAGCACAGAATTTTTACACTCCCAAGACTTAAAAAAAATCCCTCCCAGAGCTCTCCAGAAACTTGATCCCAAACAGAGCAGGCAACTGATTGCAACCTATCACAGCACAGGTTCTTTGACTGCTCCTAAGGAGCTCTTGGGGATGCAGCAGAGCTTGGCTGGCCTCCCATGAGCAGTGTACAACTCTCCTCAGCAGCCTGCTGCTGACAGAAAAGGCCAGAATTCAATCTCAAGTGCAAGAGAACTGTTCCTCTGGTTGTGGGTTTGGTTTATTCTTTTAGGAATTAAGTATTTCTGAGATTCACATTGGTGATTTTCTCACCTTTTTAGCACCCAGGGCCATGCCATGCTTGCACACCGTGTAAATTTCTCTGTTGAGAAGGAATAAGTGACAATCACAGGCAGTGTGTTATGATATTGTGGAAATTATTAAACGCCCTATACTACAACCCCTAAGTGCAATCAATAAATCAGTTTGACAGAGCCACTGCTGTAATTTTCCTGGCTATTCCCAAAGGCAGTGTCCCCTGTGAGGAGCATTGGGAAGAGAGGCAAAGAGTTCATTCCAGCCTGAGCAGAGCCAGGGAGTCCGTGGGGCTTTCAGGTTAGTGGCATCACTGTTGGGAATTTAGGAGATAATTCGTGGTAACACACAGATCAGGATCCCATTTAGGAGGTAGTTTTTAATCTCCTACGGTGATCTCACCAATGTTGTGATAGTTTCCTCAAAGCACAGCTGTAGTAATAATGAACAAAACAAATGGCTGGCACATGAATGGCTATTGCCAGAATCATTAGGATTGATGACCTCTGTTGTTTATTTTACTCTGCGTGATTGCATAGCCTTTTCTTATTCCCTCTTGCATCCTTGCATCACTCTAAGCCATTTGCTCAATTTCTTGCACCATTGCATTTCACAAGTTAATTTTTCATTACAGAAAGGGAAGGGATTTTCTTTTGAACATTATGAAGCTACTGCTTAATGTCTGAAAGCAATTATACAGCTCCTTTGCTTTGTTGTTGGAAGGTACAAATGGCACCACTGATTCAGTTTCCCTGGCATCATGTTTTCTCTGTGTGATTCTACTATGTCCCCTCTAGTTTTATCTCCCCTGCATCTTCAACATCTTACCATCTGAAATAGCTGTGAACTTTTTGTTCTCTCCTGATGCAATCACCTCACTTGTTCATAACACTAATGAATTCCTTTAATTGCCTTTTCTTTTCTTTGGTCAGATAGTTGTCTTTTTCTACATCCCTTTCTTTTTTAAATAATACAGGATAAAGTTAAATTCATATTCAAGGTGAGTTTGGAATATCAGCATGCATAAAAGAAATCATTATGTTTTTTCTATTTGTTCTCCATCTCATTCTTAATGCAGCATAACAATTAACTGTTCTGAGCACCATTGCACAATAAGCACACTTCTTAATTATGGTGTCCATAATGACACAATGCTTTTCTTAAAAGGTTAAAAGTACTTGAAAATCCAGACAAAAGTGCACAGAGTTAAGAAAGGGTGAAAGATCTCCATATGTGGCCACATATTAAAATCCAACATTTTCTTTGACCTTTTTGCAGAGTAATGCTGCTTTTCTAGGTCATTCTAGAGTTTTCCACAATGTTTGCTATTCCTCACTAACCTCCATGATTTTTCATTTATTTTTTCTCACACCACCATTCACCTCACTTGTCTGTCAAAAGATTACTACTGGGTGTTATGATAACATAATTTTGCCACTTACAAATCCTACTCTCTGTCCAAAGTATCAGGACTCCTTTTATTTGCAAAATGAGAGACTTCAGCTGTATTTAAAAAAAATAATAAAAAATTCACAGGAAGATCTTTTATTAGCTAACCAAATGGCATATTTTCATATTTTACATTAAAGAATTCCAAGAAAATTGTCTAATTGCCCCTTTGCTTGCAAACAGTCACTCTTACACCAGACTTCAATGATGACTAGATCAAATAGCAAAGTTAAAATCAAATAACTGCTCACCAATGCACATATTTTGAGAGTGCTGTGTTCAGAATGACAAAAGTCATATTATTGTTTGTGGACATTCAAACAGCACCTGGTTACTCATCCCAGAAAGCCTCAAAAAATTTATCTCTTGAGATACATTTGGGGTAAGAGGTTACCAGGACACGAGAAGAAGTGGCAGAAAGTAGAAATGCAAATATACATTAGTAAGCACCTAAACTGGCTATTAAATGAGGCAAAGAACATATACTTGGCTGGACTTAAATCCAGGCAATGAAAGCAGGAGATATTAGAAATATGTACAAAACTCACGTCAATCACAATAAGCTTTATAATTTGTTTAAGTTAGAGCCCTCCAGGGCACATAAAAGACAGACATGAAAATATTCTAATAATTTCTTATAAATAAATGAAAAATGGTGTCACGTATTACATATCATAGAGGTTTCCCACTGGAACAATAAGCAACTTTGATATAGCTGACAAGATGGAGGAACTTGATATTATTGATGTAGAAATAATCACTGGGGAGCTCAAAACAGATGCAATAAAGATTGGTAAGACAGCAGTCTAGAAAAAATTACCTGCATGTCTCTGCAGAAACAATGTTGAAAACTTGTTATGATGATTCGAGTGAACAGGAGAGAAGGACCAGAAAAAAAAATGAAACTGTGTAGATTTATGTAATAAAGACTGATAAAAGTATACAGAATCATGGTGCTGCCAGCCACAAAGAAATCACTTTGTACAGTTATACTGAAAAGGATGTACAGCGCCATGAAGCTCAAGAAAAATGAGCATTTTCACCCTAGCTCCTTTTGAGAGGATCATATTTCACACAATTTCATTGAAGAAAGTGAAGGAATGAATAGCAAAAAACATTCCCCCTTAAAAGGCAGATTTATTTTTTCTCCCCAGAAAGAGCAAATCAACCACTTCTGTAGGAGACTGCATATTTTATAGAAACTTTAGCAAGGCAAAAATAGGTTAGGATCCAACCAGCAAAATAGAGTCTGGTGACATGTCACCAGTGAAATTTAGAAAAAGGTATGTTTTTTACTCCCATTCTCCACATTTGCCCCAGATTTCATGGGATATCGAATTTCCTGTGTGGACAACATGATAACTGGATGAATTTTATAAGTAACTGGTAGAAAATGAAAATTATGGAATGACATCATCAGTCTCAACCGTACAATGTTGCAGTAGAAACCTTAGGCATGTAATTTTGTATGTTGCATAAATGACCACCACTGTAACATCTCTGGCAAGTGCAGCAGTTCCCCTTTTTGAAGGGGAATTACTGAATACAGAAACCAAATATCATCAGTGCTGTTCTATGTGGTGTTACAAGTCTTTCACCAAGGGTATTTTTGTGTGGATGGCAGCAATGGAGCAAACCCAAAGCCTAACAAAAGCTTTTTTTTCTGTGGATTTTACTGCCACTTAGGCAGAATTAGTTGGGTTTGATGAAATAAAAAATGTTGAGGTCCTGAGATGGCTGCAACCACTTGATACTGTGAAAGTGAGGATGTGAGTATTCCTGGGATGTGCAAGGTTCCTTTGAAAAAATAGTCCTTTGTAATGAGTTGGGGTTTTGGGGATGTATTTTTGGCCTTCAGATTGCAAATTACAGTTTCCTGAGAGAAATGAAAGTCAAAGGGAAGAAATGTGAGCATAACTCCCCTGAAATTTTTCCAAAGCAACAACCTGAACAAATTAATGTCACTGGCCTAGCTCATTTAGAAATACAACAGTGCTGAGACTGGCCTTCTCAAAATAGATGAAACAATTACAGAATAAAAATCTTAAATTTCAGGCTGCAAATTGAAAATTAGAAACTGCCAGGGTTGCAGTTGTTTTCAAAAGGCCTTTTGTGCAGGATCAGTGGACAAAATAATCTAGAATCAATTTTTAAAGTATGATTTTAGATAATCACAAAAGGGAAAATTAAACTTATTTTAAAACTCCAAGACCAGTATTCATAATTTTTGAGTACTTCAATTTATGTGAATGCAGAGGCTTAGACATTATTTCTCCATTGTTAAAAAAAAAAAAAAAAAAAAAAAAAAAAAGAAAAAAAGGATTAAAAGATCTGTCAATCTACCTGAAGAAATTAATCAATGCTTTACTTATAGTTCAGTATCTGGATTTGAAACCTTAAATTTCTGAAATAAACTCTGCCATTTAACTAAGAATTCTAATTCTATGATCTAGCATCATGAAAGGTTTTTCTTGAATGGGATAGGGTGGACCTTGGTGTAACATGCTAACAGCAGTAATGGGTAGTAACTGCTTAAGCTGAGATCCCAAAGGCAACAGAAATAGAATTGTGGAGTCTTGCATTGGGTGTATGGTAGTGGAGAAAAGAAGTCCAGCCTGATATCCTAGTTTCCCTGCAGCCAGTAGAGTTTTATGGCACATTCCAGCAGTTCCCAGCAGGGTACAGATGAGGGTTGCAGGTGCAGTGTAGTCCTTGCCTTGGAATAATAATATTACATAATTAGTTTGGGGAGACCATCAAGTTTTCTCAAGAATTTCCAGAGAAAAGTAATCTAAGTGGTTCATAAACTATTAAAGTGAGTTGAGCTGAGAATAGAATTTCATATGAATTTCAATGTTAGGGATTCTGAAATAAAAGTTTCACTAATTTCTTATTAAAGTAGTTATCAGCAACCTCCTAAATTACTCTGACCTCTAAACAATAGAGTATATTTATATGTGTGGAGATTAAGTCTCTTCTCTCAGGCAACTGCTGTTTTTAGTTTGCTGTTTCTGGGGGAAAGGGTTGCATTTTAAGTTTCTAACCAACTGGAAACTGTAAAATGACAATGTAATTCATACTCTTTTTTTCTGTTTGTATTTCTTTTTATTATGAAGCTAAAATAATTGATTTGAAATAATTTTTTCACACCTCTAATAAGAACTTTCATATAGTCAATACAGACAATTACTGAAGAAATGTGATAAGTTGAAGTCATGACTCATGTTCTGCTAATTCAATTATGAATAATTGTTAATGAAGAAACATATGCAAGAGTTAAGGTCAGGACATACTAGGAAAAAAAATCAGTGCTTTTGAACTCAATACACAGTGATGTCCTGCCAGACCCTGTGCTGGTATTTGAGGAAAGCAGCTTTGGAATGAGATAGCTGGAGCAACCAGGACTTTTACTCCAAACAGAAGCACTGAAATAAAGATAAGACAGCAGGGAGGTCTGTTTTGTCAAAAGGCAGCCAGAAAGAGGCAGAAAAAGGATCAGCAGAAATTGCCACAGCAAACATAGTTACATGGCCCAGAGAAAGATTTCAGAAGAAAATTTTTATATTAGGGACAAATGTGTAAATCTTGAACAAATAAATCACTGCTCTTTTTTAATTCCTCTTTTTTACGGAAAGCATTTACATGTTTATATTTGTGCTAGCTTTTTTGCAAAGGATACCTAATTTTTTCATCTTTTCCTTTCCTTAAAAAATAACCAAAACAAAAAAAATCAACCAACCAACCTACCAAAAAAAGAAGCAAACCAGCAAATCTTTAATTCTTTTTTTAATCTTTAAACTTTTAACCTTTTTTTTAGGTTGCAAAGCCTGCTTTTCAGGAGACATCATCAGAGATGTTTTCATGGTGTCATGGGATGATTTGTTAAATTTCCATGTTTCTTAATACTACATTGATTATCCTTTTTTTGTATGTTATTGTTTCACAGTTTAGACTATATTGAAAGGGGAAAATCAGGTAGGGACAGTCCATTTTATAGATCTCTGCACAGCCTTAGGACACATTCATTACAACAGCAGAATTAATTTTCATAAATGTAACTGTAGTGCATACTTCTCTTTATTCTAGACAATATTTTGACTTCACCAAAGGATTACTAAAAAGGCCTAATGCAGTATCAAAGAGTAACTACAAGCAATCAGGTCTTTGCAAAATTATTCCAATTATGTTGCAGTTAGTTTCACTCCACAAAAACACATTTGAGACTCTCTGGGATTGTTCATCTTGATCTGGCAGAACCCTTGACCACTCCATTCCCTTGCATTAGTCTGACTTAGCTTTGGTTAATAATTTTTGACAGTGTTTAATGGCCAAGTAAATGCAGTGCTTTTGTTTCTGCATGAGAAGTATACTGAGTCATGAGATATTTAAGCAAATGTCTGAAGCAAAACATATCAGTAGTGTCATTGCTGATGAGGAGCCCACAGAATGCCACAGTTGCCTGTATCTTAGTCATTGCAAACTGTTTTCTAATATTTAGAAATAGAATTCTGTTAAGGATTTGGGATAATTTTGCTGTTATTCTATGTATCCACTGTTTACTACCACATTTTGTTAAGGTACATTTTTATATAGAGGAATAATTGAATCCCACCTCTTATTATCTTCAACTTGTATGACATTGTCATTTTTTTCAGACTTCTTGTTGCACTATTCTTCTGACTCAGCTCAGACTTGGCTCTTATGCTTGTACTTGTGTTGCAGGACAGTTGAGGTGGGTAAAGGTGAGTAACTCCTGCTGTCCTGCTGACAACATTCCTGTAATACAGCCCAGACTCTTTGCTTCCCCAGTGATATCACTTTGCCATATATAATTTCATTTGTAGTCCATTCTTTACCCTCAAATCCTTTTGTGCCCAGTCAATATTAGTTACCCATGAGCACCTGATTTAAGAAATCAAGAGATGAGAAAATCCCAGCAGAGACAAACCTGTCAGCCAGGACGAAACCAATAATGGCAGGTGTGCCTGGTGTCTCACAAGCCTCCTTGGCTTTTAACCTGGAGCCTACATCTGCTAAGCCTCTGTCTGAAGTAAATCCCAAAATGATCCTGAAATACTTTTAAATGATTCATACAAAATGTTCCCTGAAAGACAGTGAATGCGCATGTACCTGCGAATACATTTCAGCAGAGAATAACAATAAGATGCTGGAAAAAGAAAAGACTCATTGGCAGCAGAGCACAGACAAATTGCCATTTTCCCCAGACTTGCAAAACTCTTTTATTCAAACAGAATTGAAGGCTTTATCAGAATAAAAGTGAATTTAAATTGCAGGAGACTGCTAGAAGTGGCTTACATGTAAATGAGAATCTAAGAAATTGAAAGATTTCCCACCATCTCTCCCTAGGTCAGAGTTTATTTCTCCTCTTTTTTACTTAGTTTTCGAATGAATATTGCAGTAGATTTGGAAGCAGGATTTTTCATTGGTCTCCTTCTCTTTCACTATAAACCACATTTCTTCTTTTGTAGCTATATGACAGCCAGGTAGGATTAACCCTGGGAAAGCAAGGCAATGCACACTTATGGAGAAACCTCACAAAGTGGGAACAGCTTAGAGGAGCACAGCTCCAAGATAACAGGAGAGGATGAAGCTGACTAAGATAGGGTTATCACCCCTAGGTGTAGATTCTCCTGGTTAGAAATACCCATACAAAGGCAATCCTGTGTGCTATCACATAGCCTAGCACCCTGAAGTGGTGTAGGCAGCACACACACTCTATAGATTGATCTGTGCATATCTAAAATACGTGACTGGCATCTCCTGGGTTTGCTGTGAAAGTCACTCAGGAGGAAAGAAACAGTGAAATGTTTGGCCCTGGCAAGGGGAACAAATGTTTCTGATCACACCAGAGCAGTAGCCTTGTGTTGTTACCCCTTTTTTCACCTCTGTTACTTCATTCATAGCTGAATTTATGGAACTCTGTTCCTCTACTGACATGTTATAAAACCAGAGAAGCTGAGATTGCAACTTTGTGGAAATGAGCACAGGACTATCTGTAGGAAAGAAGGAGGAAGATATGGAGGTATCTTGTAGCTAGAACAGAATGAAGAAAAGCATATTGGTTTAAAAAGGTCTAAAAAAAGTCTTCCTGCTTCATTAATTCATACCATCAGGCCTTGGTGCAGTATGTGAGACTATGTGTGTTTTAAAGTACACTTGGGAGTGGTTCTATGGGATCAGACCAAAAGGTCTCCTGCCAGGAATAAGAGTTTTGATACATAGCAGGTTAGCAAGGTTAAAATAGAGACCATACTAATCTTACACTGAAAATCAAATATTTTTTCTTATGTATGTCAATATGGCAGTCAACACTTTCAATAAAATATTCAATTTTGGTCCCTAAAAATGTATTATGGGACAACCTTGTCAAATAGGTTGTTATTGAATCTCTAGCATCATAACTTTACATTGTGCTATGATTTACATTGCATGTGTGAAAGAAAACTGGCACCACATGTGTTAATGAATGCACAGACAAGTGCCATCCTCTGCAATGGAATAGTGGGAAAGAGATATCATCTCTCTATAAAGAAAAACATATTTGCATATTACCTTTCTCCTTAAAATGAATCTTTACTAGCTTTAGTTTGCCCAGCATGGACAGTTTTCATAAGCAGTTACATAGGAAATTGTGTCAGCAGGAGGCTAACTGGCTTGCTTTGCCCTCTGTCCCTGCAACAAATGGACCCTCTAGGAAGTTTCCAGAGCTGAGTTTATCATGATCTGTGTACAAGGGATAGTTGTTTTTTGCTGCCTTTTTGGTTGCTGCACTTATTAAAAACAAAAACTGTGAGATTGCAATCAGAATTTAAGACCAACATTTCCTCTCTCTTAAGAAATTATTCCATTTTCTCATTTTTAGGAGTCAAATCTCTTGCCATGACATATTAATTATGATGCTCCAACTCTTTTATTGTTTTAACCATGACAAAAGAGGCAAAATACAAAAGACCTTTAACAATTCAATTTTTTAATCTGATTTATTGGAATGACCTTACTCCTCCATCCTTCCTCCTGCCCTCTATTCTATCTGCTTGGTTAAATTTGCACGTGGCAGCTGGGTGCTTGTACCACTTAAATTCCCACATCACTGAGAGCTTCCCATGGTCATGGCGCTCTCACCAGCACAACCACAGGACCAGCCATGTCTCCTTCATCCTCCACCCTCATCGTGGCCGAGAAATGCCCTGCAGCAGGGTGAATGTGGTGACAGGGTAGAGTTTACCCCAGTGTGCTGTTCAAGTATTTCACAGAATTGAACAGC
The DNA here is from genome assembly GCF_027887145.1 of Ammospiza caudacuta. NCBI lineage: Eukaryota > Metazoa > Chordata > Aves > Passeriformes > Passerellidae > Ammospiza > Ammospiza caudacuta. Next base: position 118,255,888 of record NC_080593.1, on the reverse strand, counting down.
CACCACAACATTCACATCCTGACCAAATTTATGCTCTCTGCTGTAACTCCTGTGGCATCACCTGGTCTGCTAACAGCACCAATTCCTAAGCATTCCTTGTGCTGTTCTGAGGGTGCTGGAATTGGAGGATGCTCAGCACTTGCCAGAGTGAAAAAAGCAGATATTTCAATGTAAAATGCAATTGGTATAGGGCTCAGAGTTCAGAGAAAATAGTCTAAAATAAATCATGGCCTGGGGAAATAATATATCAAGAAAGTATTAAAATTTTAAAATTTCAAATGCATTTAAGGATTCCAGCTCAGTATTTCTATCCTTTTCTGATGCTTCTACTGCATGTAGCTTATTAAATAGCTGGCCAGAGAATTAATGTTTTTTTCCTTCCCTGACTCGTTTCAGTCTGTTCCTGCTGCAATGCCTGAATTTGCCTTGGCTGCTTTTAGGTAGGTTGGCAAGTTAGAAACTGATCAGAATATTAGATATTTAGAAAACTTGATTTGAGGAGTGCTGTGACAAAAAAGTGTTCTGGTCTCTTCCTACAAAGCTTCACCTCGAAAAGCTGCTATTTATAAGAGCATTCATTCATTCATGGTTTCCAGCAGTTTCCAAAGTTCAAAAGGGCAAGGAACCATGTGGGATGTCACATTGCTTGGCTTCCTACTATTCTGTGGATGTAGCTCTGTTGTGGTGCTCTTTTGCAGATCCCATCTGTGAGGATGACATATATAGCCCACATAGGACTGTGGGTCATTCTTTAATGGACATGTGCAATCACAACTGTGTGCAGCTTCTCTTTTCTTACATCAAGGCATAAACCCTTATGCAAAAATTGAGTCTGAGAAGAAAAGCAGGGGATGTGTATGTGTGCCTATGTGTTTGCTGTGTATGTGTGTCTGTATATTTTTCTTTATCAGCTGTCCTTCCTTCCACTTTATGAAGCACAGGAATTGGATTGCTTTCTTTTCGCCACAGGAGGAAGGTGACACAGAGCCACTTTCCAGTCTGCCCTACATTTTCCTGTGTTATTCTGGGGGAAAGCTCCTGCAACTGTGTTTCTCACCCCCAGGCACTGTCCTTCACAGCTCTTCAGCCAGCCCTCAGCCCAACACCATCCAGTCACCTCTTCCCTCTAAAATGGGTTTGATTGCCAATCCCTCTCCATGGATTTGTTTTTTCTTTTCAGTCAGGCTTTTCTCATTCTTCAACATATGCTTCATAACTTTCCCAGCTGTTGTTTTTCTTTCTCTTTTTTCAGACATTTTCTTTGTCTTCTTGGATTCCCTTTGCAGCACAACACAGGATTCTCATTTGTGTATGTCATCCCGCTGTCATTCAGATGGGCTACAATTGCCTTCCCAAATATGGCTTCTGTAATAAATGGTACTAACTGAATTAAGATGCTGCCGGCAAGCAAATGAAAACATTTCAAGATAGAGCTTCTTCTTTTCTTCCTTGTCCAACATTTAATTTACACATCTGTTACTCTTCTAAATGAGTATTATGCTTATGCTATGCTGCCTTCCCATACTATCCTGAATTCTGCTACCATTCCAGATCAGCTCAGTAATGTACTATGATTTTTTTTTTTTTTAATGCAGCATGCTTCTAAGCTTTTTATTGGTCAAAGCAATGTTTGAACCACAGTGCCAATCTGCATTACTGTAAGCATCTCCCAACACAGAATCACTAGCTCCTAACCAAACCCAAAGATTTGATGTGCAAAAGTCATTATGGTGTCAGGGCTGGCTGCACTTCAGCTGTAATCCCTCATGATAAACAGACATGAGGCTGAGTTACTGCCATAGTTTGCCTGTGACTATAAATCAGTCCCAACAGATGTTTGTTACCTCATATTCTATTAAGCATCTGAAACTATGCTTGAAATATATTAGAACAATCAACACTTGAGATGAATTCTTTTATTATCACCAACAGGATCTGATGATGATAATATCCTTGTAATTACACCACTTTGAGCATTCTCAGGAAGGGCATACTTGGGTTTTATTATAATCCTTTAAAATATTTATAGCTGTTGGTTTACCTCTGTGTCAGAATATATCCTTTCCCTTTAGCCTCAGTACACTGTCCTACAGAATGGTATCTGGTATTAGAAATTCCCTGGGTAATAAAAGATGGTTTATGGCTAGCAGTTGACTTGGGATTGTATGTTGTAAACAAAGCAGCAGGTTTTCTCTGTCTGACTCACACAATTTTTGGAGCTATGTGACAGCTAAGGCACAGACATGAAGACAGAAATTAATTACCATCTCACTGAAAAAAAACTATGAAAACATTCTGCTCCCTACTCCAAGTCCTATTTGCAGAGTATTGTGATTGGAGTCCTTCTTCTGGCTCTCTAAACAAAAATAAATTTTACGTCGGCTGAACAACCTTGAAAGAAACACTTTTGCTTGGAAGATTAATGAACACCTTCTGCTGAATTACATGTTCACCCAAAGCTCCATCTCCTTGGTGTATGGGCAGCTTTATGAGAAGACAGTAGCAGATGTAGGAACAGCTGTGGAAGTTACTGAAGGCTTTCCTCAATCCAACAGATGAGAGGACCCTCTTACCTAACTTCGTTAAAAGCTTCAGATTCACTACAGGTGAATCAGAGGGGTGAGGGCTTAGATTTGGTGAGTGAGGAAACGAAAAAGTGAAAGAGTATTTGTTTTCCAGCACATGAAACATTCTTTTTTTACATTAAATCCTTGTTCAGGTCTCATCTAAACTCTGTGTGTGTATGTGTGTGTGTATTTGTTTGTTTTACAAACTGGAATTTTTTATCATGCAAACTATTTAATTAAAAATTTTCATTACATGATCAGTTTGACATCCTTATCTGTCTTTACTGCTGCACAAATTTGCATTCAAAATAATGTGCTCTGTAAGAAGTGGTATAAGTAAAGTCTTTGTGGGTGTCAGGTGGGTTCTCACCTTGAGTTCTGATCAAAGTGAAAAATGTCCCTCCCCTGTGCTGGTTTACAGTAATATAACTCGACAGGTTTTTTTCCCTCACTATGGAACTTATCTGATCTCTTTCTTTTCTATTCATCTGCTCATTTTCATTTATTCAGTACTGAATAAGTGAAAATGAAGGTATTGAATATGTGATTAACTAACAGATCCAAAATATACTGTGCAGGACCTAGAGAGAAAGTGATGACATCATCTCTAAGAAATCTGCTGAACAATGGAGAGAAATCAAACCTATGCAGAACAGGCTGAATTAGTCTAGCTCTGGAAATGTGATAAATCTCAGCTAGTAATTTGGCAATAAAAATTATCATCCCTTGTGGTTTTTTCCCTGTCATCAAAGAGGGAAAAGATTGTCATCAAGACAATCATCATTATATTTTTGAACTATGTGGAAACAAAAATAAAATTCTTTACCAGTGAACTTGGCAGATGTCACAAACCTCCTGAAATGATAACTGGGGAGCAGGACTTGTTTAGCTCTGCACAAGAGCGTGAATCACATGCGAGACTGTGCCCACATTATGGATGAGAATGTATGACACATTTACCAGTGGCATTTGTATTTTAGGAAACTGACTTGAAGGCAAATTTGAGCTGAACATGAGCTCAAAATGGGATAGAGTAGTTAAGAACAGAGTGACAATCTTGCATCTAAAAAGAGGAAACTACTGAACAGATGAGATAGGGTTATCACTTGATGATTTATAATTTTTAAAAATAAAATTTTTATTTAGTTCATCCACCTGCACCTTAGCAACAACACTTAAATGACAGGAACAGTCCAGAAAAGAATCATGAAGAGTATTTTAAACCTGGAAAATCTCCCCAGTTCTGAGAGTAAAGAAGTTAAAACTGTTTAAGTTCAGGCATCTTAAGTGTATTGAGATACATTAATCTAGTGGATTGCTCTGCAGAACATTATCTTTGCTGCGCTGGCTCTCAGAGGTGTGTTCTTTACCTTGTGAACAACACACAGTTGTTATTTTCCTTGAGGACAAGGGTGTTAGCTGTTTTGCTTTCCCCATGGCTGAAGGTGAACACAAGAACCTCTGCTGCAGAGTCGCTAATGCAGTTTCTTCTTGCCTGGCAGTGACTTACCCTACAGTGCTGCCTCCCCAGCGAACTCAAAAATAGGTTAAATGTGACGTGGTCAGGACACAAAAGTACGAACATGGGAAGCTGTCATATTTTTGTGGTACATTTAAACTAACATGATCTAGCAGCTGGAAGCTGAAGCTGGAAATATTGAGACTGGAAATTAAAACCTAGTTTGCTAGAAATGTCAGGCCTATCAGTTGCATTCTGGTGGCTGAAATTACAAATGTTTTTAGAAGCTTACATGGAAATTCTATCTTTGATACAGGAAGAACCTTAGAAACATCTTGGATCTGATTTGTCCAAGAAGTCATATTACACAAATAATGGCAATTCCTGTTAAAAATCAAGATATTTATAAGCACAGAAAGTTTCATGATTAACCTCTTTGACATGTGCTAACAGCAACCATACTCCCAGGCACATAAATGGTAAGGATGTCTGAACTAAAAATCAACTTATGGGCTATAGCTATTCTCATTTTTAATAGACCCTTTAAAATTATTATTTCTTTATAAACAACCCTTCATAAATTAAATATTGATCATAAAGAAAGAGAAGGCAAAGCCAGGGGCAAATGAGATTAAAGTAAGGAAGGGCAGGCTGAAGGATCAGCTCTTACTCTTGAATCATGGCCGATTCCATTAGCATTCAGCTGAAATGTGAGCTTGTGAACATCTTGCCGTCACTCAGAAGACATGTCTGCAGAAAGGTTGCCCAAGATACATTTATGTAAGATGTGCACAATGCCTTTTTGAACTTCTTTTTAAAATTTGTGTTTCTTCTGGTCAATAACCTGCTCCCATGCTGCTTAATAGGACACTGCACTCATCGTTTCCTCTCCTTAACAGCTTTTCCTCTTGTTGATGTCTCTAGACAGCAAAAAAGGAGGAGGATATCCATTTACTTACAGCCCAAATCCTGTCTCAAATCCCTGTTGCAGCTGGAGTGCCACAAAAGCCCACAGAAAAAACACTCCTTGTCATCTGAATCTACAGAAGATATGAGGTTCAGTGGCTGAACTGAGGTAAGCTTTGCACATGATTTTTAATGCCACTGAGGGTTCTTAGGAAAGTACATCCTATGGTATTTGCCTCAGCTTTTCTTCCTTGAAAGTTAAAATTATATCTTCAAAAATATGCAGGGTTGCTTTGGTTTTTGCACACGCACACACACACACACACACACACACACACACACACACACACACACATCATGGATGCATATTTAAAGGGATTGCAGAAAATATGAGCCAAAATCTGACCAGAGTCATTATTCTGTCAAAGTTTCATTGCAGGAGCCTTAGACACCAGCACTCTCAGCTTTCCAAGAGCAGGACCTGACGTACAAGGTTAATCACAAAGATTCATTTTGTTGAAGGATCAGAAACCCAAAGCTGGCTCTATGTAATACCTAAATCCCTTAATGCAACCAGCAGTTCCACTGTGCTTCTGTCCTCTAAAGCTGATGCTTTCTATTAATTCCAGATACCTGTGCATTCATCTTTCTTTTCAGGCCAATTGCTAACAGAAGAGTTCTGTGGTTTCTGAAAGAAAGGCAAACTTGCAGTTCAGAAAGACAGGAGAGAAAAATTGCTGGCCTGTTTGTAGATAATAGGACTTTTATTACTGGCCTCAGTTCACCATTTAACCAAACATGTTTGATTATGCAAAGTTACACTTCTGTATCATTTTCTGGACATTTATTCACATGTGAGTGGAAATCAGAAACTCTTTCACATGGTGATGAAAGGTTTTCCCAGAAAACAAATAACATGAAAAATTGCAGGCGTGTGTATTGTTCTCTAATAATTTTTATGCTGTAAAACAAAGCTCCAATCTACTGACTCCTAAGGATAAGACTTTTTCATCAAAGACTTTAGACCATGGCAAGACAAAATCCTACCTGGAAACCATCAGAACTGATGGTACTTAAAACCTGAATCCAAATTTTTTTCTTTCTTATGATGTTTATCAAGATCCAACAGAACACATGGTAAACCTACAGGTGATTACACTTCTCTATCTCACCATGAAGTCAGGGAAAATGGAATGGAATAACTTACAAAGATGAGGACAATGTGAACACGGTATTCCTGGACTAGCCCCCTTTCTCTGTACCACTTCAAATAGGTAATGAAAGCTGACTAATCACATTAAGTACATTATTTTATAATAATGATTAGGAGATATTTTTGTTAATGCCACTCTGTAAAGAAATGGCCTGAACAGAAAATATGCTTTTTGTGAATGTCCCATTTATTGGACTAACAACACAGAGCCACCAGAGTATGTAGAAATCTCAATGCAGATTGTGGAAATAGAGCAGAGGCTGCAATTCCCATAATAGTTCAAACAAACAAACAAACAAACAAACAAACAAACAAACAAACAAGCAATCTGTTAGAAAGTCTGAAGATAGAATAAATATTGTCAGTTTCCTCTGCACCAGGAGAGCTACAGGAATCTCCATATGTTTTGAGATGCTTTCTGTCAACCTGTTTGGCTGGTCCATGATACAGCTGAAGTAATTGTGTGATAGATGTTAATGTACATATAGCAAAAATACATTCTCTGGATAAAATTTGGAAATATTTCTTTAAAAAAACCCAGACATGAGCTACTTATATGACACACTGATATAGCCTTAACTCTCAATGGCCCTGTGTCCTAAGAATGAGGACTGACAGGTGATCAGGTGAGATGGAAGTTATGGTGTAATGGAGATATGGCTACAAAATATTTTGCTGAAAATGGCCTTGCTGTTTCAAAGATGGCCAAAAAATTCCATTAGGAGTTGGGGGTGAGTGTGTGTAAAAAGATAAGGACACTATCTACATTTACCTACTCTGATCCCAGTTGGCTGCAAAAAGCAGAAGAATCTTCCTTCCACAGTGGTCGCGATTTTCCAGCACTCCCGGAAACCCGTCAGTCAGAGCCCGTTTGATTCCTGGGTCATCAGCCTTGAAGTTTTTGAACATATCCAGATTTAATTGGCGGTATTGGAAGTACTGAGCCAGCAGTCTGAAGGCCTCCGTTTGGTGAAACTTTCTGGCTCGGAGAAATCTCAAGATGAAGGCATCATCTGTACGTAAAAACCCAATGTCAGGCCTCGTGATGATCATGTCCCTGACTTGCTGGATATCCTGGTGTAAAATGTCTGGGTTTTCATTCAGTTCCAGGCGGGCTTTCTCTATAGTCTCTGGACTAAGTCCAGCTTGTAAATGGGTCATCTCTGCAAAAACCTCTTTTCCAAATCCTTAACTTCGGATATTTTAGTAGAAGTGCTGATCCCATTCAATTGATGATCTGTGAGCGTGAGCCATTCAAATGCTTTTTGCTATCAAGTTGATATTTAACAAGTAAAAGCAAAGGGCTTTCTTATTCTTGCAGAGTAACAGGCAGTTCACATGTACTATAATCCATCCAAAGGAAAGTGTTGTTTATTCCACCACTTACTAAAAGAAAAAGAAAATATATAAAAGAAAGATTAAATGTGTATATAAAGCTTGTAGGGATGCATTTCTGAATTTATCTAGCCATAAAATTTCTTTGTGTAGGAGGATACAAGTCACATAATTTCAGAATGAGTGCATTTTAAGATAAGGCAGTGACTAACATCTTGAATGTATGTTTTCAGGCTTTCAGAAAAACAATCTGATTCATTGACAATTAATACTAAGCTGTATCAACTTGCTATTGGAATACACTTCTCAAAGCTGTCTTACAGAAGTGTGGGAGTTGCAGCATCCCTAAGTTCAAGCCAAGGATGATAGCAGCAAAAATAATAGTATTTTTTTTTCCACCATTAACGGGAGCAACATTTCAGCTCCATAAATAGACAGATTTACCATCATCATACTAAGCAGAACACCTGTTTGATTTGGCTTTATCACCTGTACTATCAGCTTTTAGCTCTCCTTGAATAAGATCATGAGCTGTCTGTAAAGCTGATTTTTAAAAAAACCCAAAACTCTACCAATACCAGGGATAATTTCTACTTTTTAGAAATTCACTGGAAAGATTTCCCATTGAGACTCAATATGTCTTCATTGGAAATTTCCCACAAATAAGGTTCTTGATGTATCCAGTCTGGCAGGATTTGTGTTTTAGTTGAAAAGAGACATATTTTATTCAAAATTCCTTTTTCCAGTATATTGTAGCTTTCCTGAATACCTAGTTCTGAATTTCATTTTGATTTTGGTGCTTTACCTAGAGTTTGTTTTTACAAGTGTTAGAAGAAAATCTGCTTAAGCTGTTATGTATGAGCAAAATGGTACAGTGAATCTCTTAGATTTCAGTGACATAATTAGCAAGAGGCTGTCATCGAAGTCTGTGTAGCTACACTTGTGTGAAATAAGATCAAGGTCTGTTCCAATGTGATATATGTGTGAGGAAAGATCAAGATCCATACAATTTTTCAGCCATCACAGAAACAGACGAGCAAACCACCCCCCTCCCCAGCTTAACAGATCTCTCTTTCTAATTTCTGAAAAGGAAAAATGGGTTTTAAAAATTTAAAGGGAATCTCTCAGTAAAAGACATACTTTTTGTATTTGAAGAAAGCTGTTTGGAAAGTTATGAATTATTTATAGCAAAACAACCATTTCATTCAGCTACTCCCCTGGGTTCAGCATTCTCAGATCAAACAAAGGAGAGAGCAGCAGCCAAAGCATTTCTTGGTCCCTGATTTGCTCAAAGTTATGTTGCAGGACCTGGAAGTCAATGAGCTCAAGGGATGCCTCAGTTCCCTGCTTTGTGACCTTGCATGTTATTGATAAAAAACTACATTTTAGATGCCACAGCTGCAGCCCCAGGATGAAATCCCAAAATTTAAATACAGAGGGTTTCTGCATATTTGCTTAAAGCACATTTGTGTTGGGAGATAAGCTTTTCATTTAACAGCATTACGAATTGGACTTTTTGTGGGTGACACAAAGGAGAGTTTATTAAGCATCGTCTTTCTGTATTCACTGTGGAGCTGGAGCTGAAAAGAGCTACCTGCAGAGCAGAGTATCTGATGATTGATCAGCCTGGGAAAACTCGAGGAAAGGCAGAGCTGGGAGAAAAGAGGGCTTTGAAAAGGCACTACGGAGTGCAAATGATTCCAGAAAACAAGTCCCCAGGTTTTTCAGGGTAGCCCATGAGTGCAGCCTATTCAATTCTTAAAGAAATTAGAGCTGTAAGAAAGGTGGATTCCTTATATAAAAATAAAGTAACAGTTATTTTCTTTACTCTTGACTTTATTAGACCAAATTGGAGCAATTCCAATGGTATCAACCAAATTCCACTGATGTAAAATTACAGCAGGCCATAGAGAAACCAGGCTAATATTTTGTGACTGAGATCTCAAGCTAATGGTGATATCAGCATTTTTTTGCATAAATCATGGGTTTATTCACAACTGCCTCCTTGAGCTAGTTAGGAAAGCTAGAGGTATTTAAGGGTGACGCTCTCATTAGGAGACTGTGGTGCCAGGATTGTCCCTCCCTGGTTTTAACAGCAAGTGTAGAGTATGGAAACTCTGCTCCCAGGAGTGTTAAGCAGAGATCTGGAAGCAAGAAGCTTGTCTGGGGTCTGCATCAGCTCTGGCTTAGGACCTAGTATGAATTACAACACCTTTAGCGTTCCTGTGGCTTAGAATCACAAAATTGTGGAATCACAGAATGTTTTCATTTGGAGAGGATCTTTGAAGGTGAGCTGGTCCAACCTCCCTGTTGTGGGCAGGGACATCTTTCACTGGATCAAGTTTTTCAAAGCTCCTTCCCACCAGGCCTTGAACACTTCCAATGTTTGAGCATTCACAACTTCTCTGAGAAACTAATTTCAGAGATTCACCACCCTCATCACAATAAAATAATTCCTCTTTATATCCAATCTTAATCTGTCCTCTTTCAGTTTAAAAATGTTAGCCCTTGCCCTGTTACTACAGGCTCTAGTAAAAAGTCTGTGACCATCTCTCTTGTAGTCCCCCTTTAGGTACTGGACAGCTGCTGTAAGGTCTGCCTGGAACCTTCTCTTCTCCAGGCTGAACCACCCCAACTCTCAGCCTGTCTTCATAAGAGAGGTGCTCCAGCTCTCTGATCATTTTTGTGGCCCTTCTCTGGGTCTGTTCTATAGCATCCAAGGATTAGCAGCAGACAACAATGACAACACACACACACAATTCCCAGTGGTTCATTCACGTTCTAAGAGTTTATGGGAGTAAAACTGTCCCTTCCTCTGCTACTTTTCTGTCTTCCACCTCCACCAAGATGCTTCTTTGGCAATAAGGCAAATTCTTAAAAGGTCAAATGCAGTCTGCTCCAGAAGGAAGGATATTCCTCTGCTCCAAGGAAATAAAGTCTGGCCTTTTTTATTGGTTCCCCAACTATTTAATGTCAAAAATGATTCTGCTTATTTTTATTAAAGTCTCCTACTGTTTTTAACTAATTTAAATGCTCAGGATTATCCCAAGGTGAGGGAGATACAGTTCTTTCTTGTCAGATGTTGCCGAAAAACAACTTGCCAATACTCATTCTATCAGCAGATCCATTTTTAAATGCATTTCAGAGTTTTGTGATAGTGAGCTGAGCTATTACCATGGATTACAGTTATCTATAGATTATCCTGACTATCACCTGGAACAGACTGCACTAAAATACTTTATTGGTGGGAAGTTATATATTGCAAAATAATCTAAAATATGTATGAACAATTTTGTCACTCTCAGAATCGTAGGGAAATCATGAAGTTAGCAACCCACACTAGCACCATTGCCGTCAAGGAGCCTGATAAGCCTGATATACATCAGTGAATGATTTGGTTCTCCCACTGCTAACCTTGACAATAAATTTAGTGCTCCATAACTACCCAGTTTAACTGTCACTGCACTTTCTCAAATGGTTCTGATTTATTCTGATTCCCAAGATATAACAGAAGCTTCATCTCCATTTTCACCTTCTCCCACACATGGCAATTTCTCCTTCTCTTCCAGTGTTGTGTACAGCTCTGATCCATCTGCCAATTTTTTAGATGTTTACATCTTTGTTCAGTTTGGTGCAGGGTTGTTTTTTTCTTCCGAATAAAGATACTGGCCTTCTTTTCCTATTTTGAATATTGTTGCTGTTTATTGGCACATTAAAATGGGTTATAGTCTCAACAGCTGTTTTCCTATCTTGTGACCCTTTGTTCCCAGGGGACTATTTGCTCTTCTAATGTCTTTTCACAGCCACTTATAATAATTCATCCCTCCAAAGGAAGAAAATTCAGCCTTAAATTAAAAAAAATTATAGAGTTTTGAACCACAACATACTAAAATCAAAACAAGGAGGGAGATTTCCACCAAAATTGTGGTGTCACATACAATTTTGGCTGATTCATTTTCAGTCCCAGCAAGGGAATGACAAGGGACAGTGAGTGCTCAGCATGAGTAACATACTGCAAGTGCGATACAATTTTCAGACAAGCAGCTTATATTTTTTGCATAATCCTCAAAAGAAAAAGTTAATAATAAAATGGTAGTAATATTTACTATACAAACTAAAATGAAAATAATATTTTTCCACAGTATACAAAGCACTTTTCATTCAAAGGTTTTAACATGCCTTACTGCTCTCTCTTCAGAGACAGTTTCTGGGTCAGCATTCAATCCCTGTTTGCACAGCATGCCCTGGAAAATTGGTCAAAACCTGCCTGCAGTGATGATGGCAATTGTCTGGATCACTTTGTTCCTGCCCACTAACCAGCCCCTGCAACACCACTTGCTTCTTTAAACACCTCATGTCTATTTGGCCCTTCCCTATCCAATTCAGTTCCAGAAAGATTTTAGCTGTCTCTCAGTCTACCAAATGTTTTCCATCCAGTCTAATGCTATCTGCCATGTGAAATTTCATTACCACAATTTTTAAATTGAGAAGACACTAACATTTCATTCTCACCTGGTATTAAGAGGCATCACTGCTAAGGTTTGGCTCATTATATAATTCCTAACTCCTAGCATTTATACAGATATTAGCTGCTGAAGTTATGCCAGAGAGGAAGGGAGTGGGCAGGGAGGGAGAGAAAATGGTAATATAGAATGATTTTATCTCAGAGCGTGGGTGTCATCTCATTAAATTTCTTTTTGAAAAATATTTTGATGTTAATTCTGGAAAATCTCTTAGGGCTATGTTCTGCTTAGCAGGGGTTGCTCCATAAGGACAGGAGAGGATGAATCCATACCTATACCTATAGGAATGGTTCCTATGGTCCTTTGTGGCCTTGTGGTGCCTTAGTAGAAACCTGCACTGGAAGTGGAGTAGTCAGACCTAGAAAGGAACCTACCCCAGTTCCATGAAGCAATTTCAAAAGAGCAATGAGCAAAACTGCCTCCCTTTCATCCTTGGCTGTGAGACCCTGGCATCTTCCACAGACTGTGGGGAGAAGCACAGCCCTGAGTGGTGTGTCTGAGATCCCAGAGGACACATTTCCCAGAGCTGGGGGCAGATCATATCCCTCCTGAGCCATAAGCCTACATGCTAACATCCAGGGAATCTTTCCTCATCATCCCCTGGACCCTTTGTCAGACTTTCTCTTATATGTTCTTGTCTCCCTTGTACTGAGGAGCCCAGAAGAGGATCCAATACTCCAACTGTGGCCTCACCACTGCTTCTCTGTAGTCTTTCCCAAGGGACCAGATTCTCCCAGTGCACATTAATGAGTTAAATATTGTAAGGCTTTCTTCTCCAAGTACTGGTGCGCCTGTAAACCTTCATGAGGGATTTGTTCCTTCTTGTCATTATGAAAGTAGTGAATGTTTGTGACTGTAACAGCTGTGTGGGGAATTTGATGGTTTCTCACATTTTCCCAGGGTAGAATCTCTCAACTCAGGTACAAAAACTAATATTTCCTTCAGTTCAGTAAAAACAACACATCATGCTTTCCTACTCATTCTACAATCTTTTTTCTAGTTTGAGTTACTTACAGATTGCCCTCAGGATGCATCTAAATGCCCAGTGTGCCAATTTAGCCATGGCACAGCACAAAACACGGCAGAAACTCAACTGATCTTCTCTGCTCTCTGCACAGTATGTAGGGCAGGCATGTCTGCAGCACCAACCTGAAGCTGTCCTGCTATTCTTACAAGCTGCTAGGCAGGAGGAGAGACAGGCAAGGTTGTCTAGCAAATGTAAAATTAAAAAACTGCCCCGTTGTCTTTTGACCTAAAATGTGCAAAACCTATTAATTACCTGAATATTAAGGAATTGGACCACATGCCAAGGAGGGGAACTTATACAATACAGAAATAAAAAAGTTAAATATAACAGCATTAACCTCAAGAATTTGGTTAATTTTTTTTTTCAAATCATAGTTTTTAAGTTGCAAGTATTCACCAATCACAGATAATCTGCAAATCCCTATGGGAACATATGGCCTGACCTGTGGCATGCCAAAGAAGCAGCAGTTTATGAGGAACTTCCATGTCAGTCACAGTGCAAGCATCACCAAGCAAAAGCACCCTGGCCACTATGGGACAGAGGTCAGTTCTTCCAATAACACAGAAACATCTTGCAGCAGAAATTAACAGCATGCAAAGGATAATTCTGACTCCCAAGCCTCATAAAGAAGCTATATGTGGAAATCTGACAGCACACAATCATAACATTGGTGTCCAAAAATGCCTAAATGCTGTAGGAGCTGTGTTACAACATCTGCATGAAGATATACAGAAGAAAGAACAAAACATATTAACAAGATATTCAGTATGGCATGTTTAATAACATGAGGCTTATCTAATTTTGCACTTCTTTTACTCCATGCTTTGGAAAATTATGTTCTTTCAAAAAAAATGAAATGCAATGGTGATATATTACTGTTGACTTCTGTTTGCTATATATGTCATGCCAGATAAAAGCATCTGTGGCATATCACTGTGGGAGGAGAGGGAAGGGAAGGGAAGGGAAGGGAAGGGAAGGGAAGGGAAGGGAAGGGAAGGGAAGGGAAGGGAAGGGAAGGGAAGGGAAGGGAAGGGAAGGGAAGGGAAGGGAAGGGAAGGGAAGGGAAGGGAAGGGAAGGGAAGGGAAGGGAAGGGAAGGGAAGGGAAGGGAAGGGAAGGGAAGGGAAGGGAAGGGAAGGGAAGGGAAGGGAAGGGAAGGGAAGGGAAGGGAAGGGAAGGGAAGGGAAGGGAAGGGAAGGGAAGGGAAGGGAAGGGAAGGGAAGGGAAGGGAAGGGAAGGGAAGGGAAGGGAAGGGAAGGGAAGGGAAGGGAAGGGAAGGGAAGGGAAGGGAAGGGAAGGGAAGGGAAGGCGGGAGGGAGAGAGGGGGAGAGGGGAAAAGGGGAAAGGGGGAAAGGGGGAAAGGGGGAAAGGGGGAAAGGGGGAAAGGGGGAAAGGGGGAAAGGGGGAAAGGGGGAAAGGGGGAAAGGGGGAAAGGGGAAGGGATTTCTGCCTCCAGGAATTAATGCAGTCCTTCTGGGTTTTTTTCTCTCATTTCTACTGAAGTCTCAACACAAACAGAAAGCATATAGAAATTTCTCCCAAACTTGTAGAAATAAAGCTTATATAACTTCATAATACTGTGTGGGTTTGTTTTCTCAATATAGAAACATATCATCTTTCAAGGGGTTTATTTCTATAAATATTACTGAAGAAAAAAAACAAACAAAGCAAACCAAAATTCCACTAAAGTATTCGGAAATTCTCAAATTAAACCAATGGAGCAGGATTAGATCAAGAGGGAAAGGAATTACAACTCTTCTGATGAAAACCATGTGAACTTCTGTTCAGTTTTTCCACTCTGTAAGAGACTAATGCTGCTTCCTTTTATTCTTGTTTTGTTTTGTTTAACTAGTAGCACCCAATTGTCACATCTTGTTTGTGTCTATGCCAGAGAGACACTACAGTACAAGGCTGTGAGAGAAAATAAAACTCACTTGCTAAGCAATAGCACAATGGCTTCAATTATTGCATGCTTAAGTTAACGACTGCATGAGTTTACATCTTTTTGAAGGAAGTATTCTCCATCCTTTTATGAGGCTGATCATTACTATTTCAACTGACATGGGCCATTTTTGGAAGATGAGGAGGCTGCTGTTACATATTTCAGTGAAATGATGTCTGTGTTCAAGGCACGTAGAGTTTAAGGAATCATGACCCAGTGCTATGGCGCGGATTCTGCAGCTCCTCCACTGCTGAATTCAGCTGCACTGCTTACTCTACTACTCAGCAGCACTCAGTGCTGCTCAGAATATCCCGTCTCTGCAACAGATTTTGAGTTATAATTGTGATATAATAAATTAAGAAGGTTTTCTTGAAAAGGTGGCAGTATCTTTCATTGTTTTGTGTTTGCCTTACAAAAGTCTATTTTTTAGAAAATACTCAATAGTTTTTAGAGGTAGATGAGTCAACAGAATTCTTAAAATCATCAGCACAGATACAGCACAAGCTGGCCCTGTAAACTTCAAGGTAGGATACAGACTGCAATTAGGAAAAGCTCTACAAGGCTATCTGACTTATTACAGGAAAAATTAAACCAGTACTTTGGCTATGCAGTGCATGGCATAATACTGTTACATAATGGCTCATGTAAATGTCAGCATTGTATTAACTTTTAGTACTGGAGATAATCTATGTTATCATCTGATTACTCAGACAGCACATGAAAGCAGACTTTCTGTAATTTAATTTTTTCTTCCAAATATAATCCTGTCACTATTTAGTGATGGACATCAAGTAGCCATCTGCTCCTTAATTATTCACAGAGCTTGTTAAAATTGAGGAATCAGCATTTTGAAAAGGGGAAACTCCCTTTCTCCTATGACCTTCCTCACCCTCTCAGGATTAAACCATTGCAAACAGAATTAAAGCCAGGCCAGTAGCATGCATGGTGTTTCTCCAGCTGTTATTTGCTTTACATTTATTTTCTGTATGAACACCCTCACTTCTTGCAGAGACCAAAACTTAATTCTTGACTTCCCGCAGCAAAGGACCCACATGCTAGACGTGATTCACCTCACTTCTTCCCAGCACCCATCACTGTTTACCACCAGGAAAGCAATACCATTGACTGACCTGGCACATTCCCCCCTCCCTTTAATCTCTCCTCTCTCTTTGGAATGACAGCAACTGGTCAAAACAGGCATCAATGTGCTGAGGAGCAAACAGGTATCTGCTGCTCTTTGACAATCTCCTCTATGTCAACCCCTGGCTGTATCTCTCACTTCATTAACTAAGCTTCCAGTTTTAGCCCTTTCCTCTGCATGCCTCTCATCTCTCCCGGGTCTCAAATTGCATCTGGACTTTTCCTTCCAGCCTGTGCTCTTTTCCTTCCTTGCCCAGCACCTGGGCTGCTGAGTTGATCTTTACAGTGTCATGCCCCCTTGCAGGAAGGATGGAGACTGGTGATGGAGAAAGAAGACAGGAGGGGAAGAAAGGGCAGGAAATTGAGGAATGTGGGGAAACAGGGGCGGGGAGGAAAGGAGACAAGGAAGTGGGGCAGGGAGGAGAGCAGACAAGGAAGGTAGAATGGAGGAAGGCAGAGAGAAGAGAATCAGAGAAGCAGGGCAAGGACAGCTGGAGGAAGAAGAGGCAGGATATATAGGAGGCAGGAAGCAGTAAGCAGGGCAAGGAGAGGCAAGGGAGACAGGTGAAGCACAGGAGGGAGGGGAGGTAAGGGAAGTAGAAGCAGCAGGGCAAAGAAGAGAGGCAGGGAACAAGATAAGGAGACAGGGACGGAGCAGGTCAAGTAAGAGGCAGAGGAGGCAGAGAGTAGGGAGTCAGGGCAGGCATGAGGCAAGGAGTGGAAGCAGGGAACATAGAGACAGGGAATGCAATGAGCAGCAGAAAGAAGCAGTCAGGGCAAAGAGCAGGCAGGCAGCAGGGATGCAGATACCGGAGAGGTCGGTTGGCGGACAGGAGAGGTATGTTGGGAGGCAGGAGGTAGGGCAGTCAGGGAGCTGGACAGGCAGGAGTCAGCAGCCAGCGCTGGCAGGAGGCAGGGAACAGGAGTAGCAGGACGGGAAGCAGGCTGTGCAGGCAAGGAGTAGGGCAGGCAGCAGACAGAGAGCTTGGCTGGAAGGAGGCAGGAGACAGGAGGGAATAGGGCTGGCAGGAGACATGGGGCAGGACAGGGAATAGGCATAGCAGGCGGGGGGGAGCAGGGTAGTCAGGAGGAGGCATGGGAGAGCAGGGCAGGCAGGAGGGGGCAGGAGGGAGCAGGGCAGGCAGGGGGAGCGGGCAGGCAGGCAGGGGGAGCAGGGCAGGGAGCAGGGGGAGCAGGGCGGGCAGGGGGAGCAGGGCAGGAAGGAAGGGGGAGCGGGCAGGGGGCAGGGCAGGCAGAGGGAGCGGGCAGGGAGCAGACAGGGAGCCGGGCAGGGAGCCGGGCAGGGGGAGCGGAGCCGGAGCCGAGGCCGGGCGGGAGCGGCCGGGGCCGGAGCTGTCCGCCCCGCGGTGCTGAAACGCCGCATGCCGGGCCCGGCGGGGCGGGGGGAGCGCCGAGAGCCGCCCTGCGCAACCCGAGAGAAGGCGAATCCAAATACCTGCACAGCGCCGGCAGCTGCCGTGGGGCGGCGGGGGGCTGCGTGGGGTGGGCTTTTTCCCCCTGTAGATGTCCTTGCTGCTGAGCTGTGTGGCGAGAAAGATCTCCTGGCTCCCGGGTTCCGGCTCAGATCTCTCTAGAAAACTGAATGAGCGAGCGCCAGCTCCACGGGGCTGTGATTTTTTTTTTTTTTTTTTTTTTTTTTTTTTTGGTAGGAGGCGTGTGCACCAAAGCCTGGGTCCTTCCACTGCCGTCCCCCTGGGTCCTGCCGCCCGCCCGCTGCCGGCACCCGGGATGCGGGATGCGGGATGCGGGATGCGGGCTGGGAGCTCCGCGCCGCCGCGGGAGGGGTGGGAAGGGGCTGCTGGCGGCCGGGAGGGCTCAGCTCGGCGGGCTCCCACCCAGCGGCATTGGCTCCACCGCCTGTTTGCTAGCATCGCCTCTTCCCCAGCGAAAGTCGGGCGGAGCGCAGCCTCCTGCGGCATTCACAGCAGCCATGGAAAGGTGATCTCAATGGGCCGTGCGCTGCCCGTGGGCTGCCTTAATGAACATGGCAGCCTGGGTTTAGAAGAGAAGTTTCTCTGGGTCAGACTGCAGGGACTGCCATCAACAGCACGCACAGCAAACGTTTAGTGAGGAATGTAAAAAACAGGACAAGCTTCACCCCTGAACTCTCTCAGCCCCTCTTCCAAGTACTTCAGGTTCAGGAATTTCCCCAGCAACATAGTGCCTGAGTTTTCAGGATAAATTTGTCCTCCTAGAATTCTCACAGTGTCTCCTAGAATACTTTTACATTTCTAGAATGTCCTTCCATAATGCCCTTTGATTAAGCCATCTACCTACTTCACAAACTTTCAGTAGAGGAATGTGTAAGCTTTAGCTGGTGGTGTGGAAAGAACAGGAGAAGGGAACTTCTGTCATTAAATTAAGTTCTAAAATCACTTTCTGTTCAAGCTGCATAAGACCTATATTAAACTGTACTTGGAAGACTTTGGGTGATGCAATGACCAAATTCACACCCATCTGTTCCTATCAATATCAAAATAATATTAAATGTACCAGCAAAGTAAATTTCTTCTTTTGTTATGGCTGTGCATTGTGGAGTATAATTCCTGGGAACTGGTGGATTACAGTCAACTGAATTTCTTGGTCTCTGCTTTGGACACGTTTCCTGCCTCAGTTACTGAAGGATCTTGTGCAGAGAAGAACTAGGTGTTAAATTATAAAGACCAAATTCTGCATAGGAAATGGCTAAATAGAGTAGGATTCTTCAGCATGGAAAAAAAAAAGGAGAGGAGTAAGTGTAGATAAAATAGTAGTGTGGGGTGTTTTCATCATTCATAGTATTTCTTAATAAAGAGCACTGTGAGGAAGATAAACCTGAATATCTCAGTAACATTTCCAGTTTTAGGAGTAGGAGAAATGAAACCCACGAGGGTCTAGTTTTGATTTAAACAAAAGGACATACTTCCTCACCAAATACTTAGTGAATCTGTGGAATTCATTTCCACAGAAATTCACACTTCAGAAAATTGTAGGATATATCTGTGGAAGAAAAATCCATTAAGACCCTTTAAACATGAAGTCATGGCCTGTGGCTCAAGAAAACCCTGTTCCACAAACTACTGAAGGCCGTAGTAATATTTGGGAACAGATGATTATATCTCTGCCCTGCTCTTATTCTTTACCTTAACCATCCAGTGATGATCACTGCTGCAGGTAGACACTGGGCTAGATGCACCTTTGATCTGACCCAGTACTGGCTCCTCTTATATTCTTACATACAAAGTAGACTTTGAGAATGTGAACACAATTGGTTTCCTTTCAACTTTGCTTTCCATTAAAAGGGGAAGATCCAGTGGTTTTGCTCTTTTTTCAAAGAGTGTACATCCAGAGTCACTTGCTTTTTAGAGGAAACACCCCCATATTAATGAGCAAAGGCAAAAAGAATCTGTGGGGATGCTGACTTGTGCTTTTAGGATGATTTCCATGCAGAACCATGAATTTAGCCCACAGCATGTGTAAAACTGGAATATGAGTTTTTTGCATCCTATGACCCAACCACATTGACTGGAAGAGAAGAAGCAGAAGCTCAAAGGCCAAGAGCTCAAAACTCTCACAAGAGCATTTGTCCCAGCACTTGATGGAACAGCACTTCTAGCCCCAGGGAAGTTCATACTCACTTAGTAAGAAGTCTCATTAGATCTTTATTTTCTGCATAGAGATCAGTTTGGAGATAAAAGAATAAGCACTCTGTTTTCATAATCCTGTTCTAAGCTTGCACTCTTGCACATATGATAAAGATTAATGCACTAGCTACTGTAACTATGCCGTACTTCCCTGGGAATTGTTAATAATATTAAGTGGAATGAACATGACTCTATAAACCAACTGCCTTAGGCAGTCAAATGAGTTGCCAAATTGGATGTATGCTTAATATTTGGGGATTTAATATTTTTATTCTGTTTAATTGATGTGTTTTTTCCCTCCCTTACTGTTGTGTTAAGTGACCAGTGCCTGCTGAGGCCCTGGATGATTGACATGTACCACAATGCTATGATAGAAGCAGATCTCTGAACATATTACAGCAGGGCCTTATATTGATCCCAGTGCAAATATTCTTAGGTTTCTTTCTCATCACCACTTTATCACTTCTTCATCACTTTTTTTGTACAAAATCTACTCTGTACTCTGAGACCATGCTCCAGGTCATATCATTCTTTGCATTTTCCCAGTCATTACACCTCATCTGACATTACAATCTCAGAAAAAAAAAACCCACAAAACAGTGTTGAAGGTATAAAACTTTGAGTTTCATAAAGGTATGTCTGGGACATTAGGAACTCCCTTGCTGGTGTGCTCAGACTGGAGCTGCAGCCCTTTCTCAATTACAGTAGGGTGTACACAGCTAAGGGGAGAAAAATGTGCTGGTTATCACAGTTTGTCACTGAAGGCATCAGAACTGACTGCACACATGGAGGAAATAGATCAATTTTGAAGGGGAGGATATTTTATGCAGCCTTTTCTGAAAGTAAAGCAGAACTTTGATATGAAATTTATTCTAAACTGACCTTCCTTACTGCCACACATGCTGATACTCTGTTAAAAAAAAAAAAAAAGAAAACCAAAAAACAGGGAGGTAACAAACTTGAAAAGGAAATGTATATTTTCACCACCAGTCAAAAGGATCCAAGTACCTTTCCTAACCAAGGAAACCGTGGAAGGTCAGAGTAGCTGATTGTTCCATAGTCTAGGCATGATAAATAGTTTCTACTCTATCTGCAGTAAAATATTCTGTCTTAACACAGTTTGACTAGACACACAATCTCACAGCATTTTTGATTCCCAAGATGTGTCATGAGACTAGGGGCTAGTCTGAACATTTATGCATCTCTGGTATTACTGATATTACTCTCTCATTCATACAAAGCCCAAAACCATTGAAACATTTTAATTCATCACCGTAAGGAATGAATTTTTTAACCCTAAAAAAAATATTCCAAATAAGTGGAAATCTGGTTGCACTCTGCCTTAAGACTGAAACAGAGATATATATCTTTGTGTCACAGACACATATTGATCTTCAGCATTTTGTAGGGTTAGTGTATGTGCATGTATATTCCTTAAGCAGGGATGTTGGACCAATTAACCTCACTAGCTGTCTCTTCCAACCTTACTCATTCTATGATTTTCTGATATAAAAAGATCCTTGATGCAATTCAGTATATACCTGGTGTCATTCACTTTCTCCATGTGATTTCTCCAATATTTAGAATGTTTTTTACCTCTTGTGAACAGGGAATTTAGGAAATAATATAGTATTGGATGTTCTTGTAGCTTTAAATTTTCTTTTGCGAACAATTTGCTGCAAGTTTCTAAAATTAACAGTCAATTTTAATAATTAATTGGGAGTTCATTCTTTTTCTCTAATCTACAATTACCGTTTGGTTTTATTTCCTTTGAAAGTAACAATATTGAAAGCCCCAGTAGGTTAAAAAATAATAATGCTAAAACTGCTTAGACCCAGTAAATCATTATTCTTAAGGGACAAGTAACTCTTGGATCACAGTTCAGAGGGATTCATGTTTTAAATCCTCCCAGGTTTCCTGAACCTTTAAAATATTTAAAAATTTATGCCCAAGAATGCAAAACGTATGCAAATTGATTGTTCATATGATTTATTTAATGAGAAGGGTCCAATTTTGCCATTTTTAGTCTTGATGTAGAGAATTCACTCTTTTGCTGAGTTCACATGCAATCACCACTTCTGCCACTCTCAGAATAGCATGTAAGTGGGACATGAGCAAAGCTTTGGCCTCGAGCATGTAGAGGGGTAAAGATGAAATGTTCCCAGCTCCATGGGAATTACAGGAGCTGGTGATGAGATCCAGCACAGAGCTGGGGGCCAGCAGCAGAATTCAGGTAAAGTCAAGCTCAGAACTGCGATCCAGAACTTTCCCCCTCAGCTCTTGCCTGTCTCTGAACAGTCTAAACCCCACAGATAGGCTTATTTTGGGATTGTAAAGTTCACAGTGTAGACCTAGACTGAGTAGCTTGGATCTAAAGATCAATCAGCATTTGAAAAACTACAGATATCTCTCTGACATTTTGGTGTTGGAAACGTTGACTTTAGGCCCAGATGTGCTGTTAAAGTAAGGAGCAGATTTGGCCTCATGTCTTCAGTTGTTTTAACTTGGCAGCACTGAGTGTGCTGACTTAAGTGAGATAACAGTGATTTAAATCACCTGGGGACCTGCTTCTATTGAGTGCAGTTACTTACAAAGTCAGTGCTTCTCTGTCTAAACAATAAGGCAGTGTCTTGCTAAAAAACTAAGTGTCCTTTTGCAGAGAGAAATAAATTGTGAGTTTTCAGGTTTTGCATAGCTACAACATAGATTATATGACCTTTAAAGAATAGCACAGCAAAACTTTGCCATAATGTCTAAGATGAATATCAGAAATAATGTTCTTCCTGATGCAGGGGTAAGGTAGCCTAAGGTAGGCTGGTAGGGCAAAAAAAAATCTACAAGGAGGTAAATAGTCCAAAAAGTAGATGAGTTCCTCAAGGTTTAGGATGACTGTTAATGAATTGATTCAGAAAAGTCCTCTTGGGAAAAACCTGGCTGATAACTGCTGCCTTGCTGCGTTGGGATCAGTTTGCACATAAGCAACACTTCAGTCTGATTTGTAGCATACTGGTCTCGTATATGATTTGTTAAAAGCTTGAAATATGTAAGCTGTTTAATGTCAATTCTTCAGTGTGTTAACTTCAGGGTTCCTTAGCTTCCCAAAATCTGTTGTATATTTCCCTTTCTGTATAATATTTGCAACTTGCTCCTATGCATTTGGGCAAAGTAGCTTTAACAGTGGGCTCAAAGTGTGAGAACGGAACATGTGAAGTGATAAAAGATGATTTGAAGGTTGGTAGTTGGATTGGAATAGTTAGAGATGAGGCAAATAATAGGATACTCATCTGATTTCTTAGTTTGTTATGTGATGATTTATTTCTGAAATAGTTTTAAATTAATGGTGTACATAAACACATGCAGCTTTGGATGGCAATAACATAAATCAGCAACAGTAATAATGACTGTGAGTTCTTGCATGTGTAAACAAGCATATGTGCAATATAAATTCTATTATCTCAATGCCACTGAGGATATAGAATAATCTCACATTTGTGACCTAGTAAAAGCATAAATTTTTGCTGGAGATACAAGCAGATGGAGGACACAGTGCTGCGCTGGATAGCTGAAGTCTGTTGAAAACTGAAGAATGCGAGTGTATTTGTATACATGTACAAAAATAGAGACAAGACTTATGGCTGCAATCCTGAGCAGATATAAATCAACACCATTTCACTGACTGCGGTGGAGGTGTGCTAACTAGCCAGCACAGGAGTAAATCTCTGTATATAAAACAACTGTTACACCCATCAGCAGTCTGATGTTTTACATTACTACTTCATCCAGGAGCATAAAGGATGTATCAATCTGCTGAAGCCACTCCACAGAACCATTGTACTCTTCCTGGGATTCAGCACCGGAATCAGGGTGTAAACAGCACCAATCTCATCTTACAAACACTGGATATGCTTTAATGTCATCGAGGAGCCCTGCCACAATCCATTTGGAATATATATCCAACAGTGGGGCATACGGCAATCATGTACTTTTTAACAGGAGGGAGGTATTTTGCTTGTCATAGCTGGTGAGCCCCGAGGGAGGTGCGGCTCCTGCCATCCTGGTTCCCAATATATGCTGATTCAGTCATTAAAATGTGCATTCATCTTCCTTCTCCCAAGACCTAGCTGTGCACAGCAGGTTTAACTAAATTGCCAATAAGAAAGCCTCTTAAATCATCTGCAGTCCTGACTGGCAGCCTCACAAGCAGATGCAGCAACTGATCCTGAGGCAAATGGAGTCTGTTCAGCAGCAGTTTTGCACTTCTGTGTGCACCAGCTAGGTTGGTTTTGTTTTTTTAAATCATTAAAGGGCCGGTACCTTGAAGACAGCTGGGAAGGGAAAGGTGAGACTATCAGAAATTCCTCATTTCCTTTTCCAAGGTGGAACCCTCTCTGCAGCTGTAGGACAAAACAACAACCCCTTCTCTTAAGTGCCCCTAGCTTTAGGGTATGGATAACTATTAATCAGCTTGTTCTCATGCAGCAAGGATCTGCAGGAGGGCTGGCTGGAGAAGTGCCAAGGACTGTCACTTCACTCATCCTGAGAAATCTCCTCCCTTCAGCCGAGATTTTGATGGCTGTGGGACATGCCTGTCTGTGTATGTGCATGTATGCATGTAGAAGAGAGAGGAAATGTATTCTCTTGTCACTCTTCCATCTCTCACATACACTGCTGCAAATACCTATTTTTTCCTCTGTGTACACGTGAAAAGTGGTTTCAGCAACTGTTTGCAAAAGTGCTGGAAAGACCTGGTTTTGGCAGGAAGCCCTCACTGTCAGGTGTTGTTGGAGTCTATCACAGCTGCCAGATCATCTCTGGAGAGGCATAAAATCCCAGAAACTCTTTAATCAGGTGTTCAAGCTCAGTTATTGCCTAACTAGCTGGGCACGGTTAGCCTTGCTTCTCCTTCAGTAAAAGGTCAAGATTTAACTGCGGGCTGTGATTTTCCAGAGGGGATTGTGTCTGGCCCTCCTCGATACAGGGCTTACCATCAATCCCATGAAGGCATGCATCAGTTTGCTCCACACTAATGCTAGAGTTAAATTATTGGTCTGTCACTCTTCCTAGGATGTGGTGCCTGCACTGGACAAAAGCCGAGAAAGCATCATTAAATTGGATTGGCTCTCTCCATGTGCTGGACATCTCGTTGCAGAGCAGAGGCTGTCCAAGTCCTGCTGTTGAATGTTAAGTGCCACAGACCTGCAGCAGCCTTCAGGAGGTGTCAAATACCCTGCATGAGTGAATAACCAGGTGGTGGGTGAATAACCATATGATGGAATGGCTCAACATGGATATTTGTGTGTGACACAGTTGCAGCCTCTCTCCTCTCGCACGTATTTTTTTCCTGCGGAACTGCAGTAAAATGTGAAGAGGTGGCAAGTATCTACTTGTCTTAAATTGTGCTAAAAACCATGTGCTTTTCAGCACCTCTGAAAAGCTATAGACAAATGTAAAACCTGAGGAAAAAAATTGAGAAGCATGTAGTACTCAAGATACATTTAAAAAAAAATCCCTCCTTGAATTTCAAACTAATCCCCTTAATCACATAAGCTTATGAGATCTGGAAAACACGAAAAGGAAAAAAGAAATTAAATGTCTTCCAAAGGAGTACTCAAGATGGAAGGACTTTGCTAGCAGATTTATGCATTGCCAGACAGTAACTTGTCTCTAGGAAGATCAGAAGGAAGACAGGTACTTTAGATCTCCAAAGAAATCACTCCACTCTAAGCCACTGAGAGGGAGGCATCTGGTAAAAATAAACGAGCCTAAGGGAGACCTCATGAAGAACATTTGTCAGTATAATTGGTGTCCTAGTGATGAAAGCATCAATAGTTGATTTTAGTTAGTGGAAAAATTATTTTGTCTCTTTTGTACCATCTTTAGTGTAAAAAAGACTCCCTGTTTGCAGAAAAAAATTTCCATGCACATGGTATTAGCACTCTATGTCTGATTGCCCAGTTCTGTTTGCTGACTTTTCTTCCTATAGGCAAATGTTCATCACATAAAATGGCAGATCAGAGATTCACAGAATCACTCAGGTTGGAAAAGACCTCTGAGATCATCAAGTCCAACCTGTGACCAAAATCCAACACATCAACTAGACCATGGCACAGAGAGACACATGCAGTCTTTCCTTAAACAACTCCAGGGATGGTTATTCCACCACTGCCCTGGGCAGCCCATTCCAGTTCCTAGTCACCCCTTCTGTGAAGAAATTCTTCCTGATGTCCAATGTGAACCTCCCTGCTTGAGACTATGCCCTGTCACCCTGTCACTAGATCCCTGGGAGAAGAGGCTGCACCCTGCCTGGCTACAACCTCCTTACAAGGGTGTAGAGAGTGATAAGGTCTCCCATGGGCCTCCTTTTGTCCAGGGTAAACAATCCCAGCTCCCTCAGTTGCTCCTCATCAGACTTGTTCTCCAGACCCTTCATCAGCCCTGTTGCCCCTCTCTGGAGCTGCTCTCATGTCTCAATGTCTTTCTTGTAGTGAAGGGCCCAGAACTGGGCATAGCACTTGAGATGTGGCCTCACCAGTGAGGAGCACAGAGGGGAAATCCTTTATAGATCACTGTAAAGGGTGTAGAAGCTACAAGACAGATTCAGTAATTTCAGCTTGTTTTCTATGACAAATGTTCTGTGACAAGTTTTCTTTAAAAAAATCAGTCACAAAATCTTAAATTAAATATGTATTTTTTCCTATAAAGTAGGGATAGCTTCTCAAAAATTAGCATATTCCCTAACAAGTAGTAGATTTAAACCAACAAGTTGGCAATTTTTTGTTCCAGAATAAATCAAAGATTAAAAGCTTTTTCTGGGACCATTTAGGAAAAGAATGAATAGAGGATGGTAAGGAATTTGAACTCAATTTTAAAACAAATTTGTTTTCCTCCTTCAGTTCACAGCTAAATCTCTCTTTTCTGTTGGTTACAAAGCTCTCTTTCTTGTCATCCTATGTGTATTTGATTTTCTCCCTCTTTGTTGCTTTTTTTTTTTTTTCCTAAAGATTGCTTTTCTAAGGGACAGGACAGCTACAAATGCCAGTGTTTCTTTATACAGAGCAATGAGGTTTCCAGCTAATTTTACTTTTTTAGGCCAAGAAAACGATCTCAGGGAGGACACACCTCTGTTGCACCATGGACTTGCACTGTCTTGGGCCTACCAATCCATCGAGCCTGGCACAGCACTATACAGGGAACCAGTCCAGACCCATGGGCATGATAGGGACACTGATGTAGCTATATTCTCTTTGCACTCACAGAGAAAAAATTCCTGTCTCCAGCTCTAAGAAAATCCCAATAGCTGATTTGACATCCATTTCCCATTTGAAACTTTTCAAATAAAGAAAATAGGTGATATTTCACATGGTTTTTGATTAATGTCTTGCATATTATGCTATACCAGGAAATTTTCCAGCTGTGGCATTTTTTTTTCATGACCACACTGTACTGGTTGCTCATAATCCTCCTGTAATCAACAAGTGCCCCAGGGTCTACCTCCTTCTCTGTCATTTTCCTATGAAACTCCCAATTTGCAGAAGTTCATGTTATAAGCTCATTAAGTGTATGACTTTGCACATTATGCAATTAAATTTCATCCCATTTCTAATACTCTACTCTCAAGGTCATTTAGTTTTTCTTGTACAATATTACATTCTCCCTCTCTGTTGAGCTTTGTGTCATCACCAAACTTCATTAGTACATGCCAACTTCTTATCAGGGTCATTAATGAAGATGTTAAAAAATCAATCCCAAATGTTTAAGGATTTCCACTAGTGGCAGTTTTTTTCCAGACTAATTATTGTTTCTTTTCTTTTGCTGGCTCTGAACTCATATTTCTGTTAGGTGTTGGTAGCCAGCTACAATGCAGGTAGATGAGATTTAGTCTTTGATTTAGTGGTTTTTTTCCTGTATTTTTGTCCTGTATTTTACACAGATTTAGTCATCTTTGTTATCAAAAGGTAAAATAATCATCTAATAAAACTGCCACTATCACTACTAAATCCATATTATATGTTGTCCTGGTTTCTACTTAATTTCCTGCTTTTGAATATTCACCACATCAACACCTGTGCTAATCTTACATCTAATTCAGGTTAAAATCTTAATTCTGGATTATTTGCCCCTCCCTATTGTATATATGGGTAGTGTGTTTGGTGTTTTCTAATTAGATGATGCTATTCCATACTCCATTAAAAATTCACCTTTTTTTCACATTTCAGTGTGTAAATCACCTTGTTTCTCAAAGGAGCATATTAAGCATTCTTACACCCAGATGTGGTCATCTCTGTGTCTGTGCATTTCTGCCCATTAGCCGTTTGCCCTCTGCATTCATCCCATCAGTGTTATATTTCTTACTGAAAAATGAGGCAAATAATTTGCTTGGATTTTAAGTTCTATCCTTATTACTTTTCATATTTTGCCTGAGCTCATTACACAGAGGACTCACTTCAGTATTTATTTGCATGATGGGATTTTCACTACTTATTTTAATTTGATTTGCAAAATCTAACTTTGTTTTTCTTATCCATTTGTACTCTACAGCTTTATTGTTTAGAACAAGCATGGATTACACTCCTTTCCCCAAATGATGTACAGTTCTTCCCTCCACTGTTGCTTCTAGTGCACTTTCTCCACCACCTTTTGTTAATAATCTTTAGTGAGACCACTGGTTTGTGGCACCTCAGTAATGCAGCTGGAACTACAAAGATGTATGAACTGCTGCCAGCTCTCAGAAACTGCTGGAGCTGCCCTTGGTTCCCTCTGGATCCACCAACCTGTGGCTTCCAGAGGAGGGGCAGAACGAGCAAGAATTTCTGGGAAAGGGTGGGATGGTATGAAGTGTGGGCTCATTAAAAAGAGACAAAACCTCTTCAAATGTACACTGGAATGTCTGAGGTTTGTGACATCTACCCCAGAAATAACATTTTCTCTTTGCTGCTCTTGGTATTAAAATATTTAACACAGGCACATTACCACAGGGCATGAGAACGTGTTATGTACAAAGGCTACTACGCAAGCATTTGGAAATGCTGGGAGAACCCGTTGGCGTGACACGTTTCAAGGAGCAAAATTAAAACACTGGTTTATATTCAAGGCTCTGAGGGGTGGCTGAGCATATGCCATGAACATATAAAGTTGCCACCTCTCAGCAGAGAAACCCTAACATATAGGATATGAATATATTCACCAGTGTAGCTTGTTTCCTTTGGCTTTAAAGCTCAATGGAAGAGCAACACTTCATAGATGAAGTGCTCTAAGAACGCACAACTGGCTGGTCATTCCAAATTCCTGCTAACTTGCCATAGCCTGATGGAAGGCATGGATCTTCAGTGTAGTTTCTGATAATTCAGCGCCAGTTGTTACTGCTTATAATAGTAAAAGGAGGTACTGACACCCCAGTTGTGGGATTCAGAAGGTCTGTATCTTATCTGTGAGATCTATCTCACAGATCTGCTAAATAACAATGAATAAAATTGTTACTCTGATCTCTTTATATTTCCTTCTCTGTAGACTGAGAATAGGAATGCTAGCCTATAGTATATAGGTCCTAATTCTTTAATGGGGATTTCTGAATCATTAAAAAAAGTGTAAGGAAAGGTCAATATATTATAATGGTAAATAAGCTACACATTTGGAGGACTCTTTTTTTTTTTTTTTTTTTTGAAAGCCAGTGTTTTAATTCTTAAATAACAGTTTATCTTCAGCAAATGCTTCTGTGTCTTATAATAGTAAGAAGTGACACTACAAAACAACAGTTTGAGACAGAGCCAAGATAATTTCTACTCCTTTAAACTGGAACGAGATTTTCTCAGCCTTGAAGCATGACAGCTATTCAGGAGTCGATTTTTCTGGCTTTGAAATCTGAGTTGTACTTAGCTATGGGATCTGACAAGTTTCTGCTGCCTTATATCATCCCTGCTCACCTGACAGCACAGAAGAAGGTGTCTCACACTAATCTTGTCAAGCTGAAACTCCACTGAGAGGACAGTGATGAATGTCAGTTTGAGTCTTTGAGCTTGTGGTGGGTGGGCAATGGATAAAGGTTAGATAAATAAAGCAGCAAGAATTATAAGATGAAATATAGTCTATTCATTCTAGTGTATTGCATATAGTCTGATTCTTTGTGTAGTCAAAATGAGGTTTTCTTGACCAAACAGTGATCTTTTTTAAATCAGCTGTCCCTACAAGCCCATGTTCCAGTGAGGTTTTTGTCTGCTTGAATTACCAGCCCTGGCAGAGAGTTCCCTACCTCTACTAGGAGGAATATGGTTTTGGGAAAATAATAACCACTCTGCAAGAAAACAATCATCCTTTGACTTATATATCCCCACACCCTGCTGACTGTTCAAGTGAGTAATCTCCAGCTATGCACGAAGGCTCAGTGTATCACTCCTTAGGCGAACAAATTTCAACAACAAGATGAGCACAGTGAGTGATTCTTAAACACTTCTAATGCTGCCAAGCCAAATAAAAATTCCTTCAGAACAAGGCTGCTCATTGATGCCCCTCCAAAGGTATTTTCATAATGTCTTCAATTAGGTTGTGGATCAATACCGTTGTACTCTGTGGGAATATTTTAGTTCATCACATGGTGCAATTATCCATGACCACAGACACAAAACCAGCAATCACTGGCCAACTGAACATGTGTTAACTGGGAGCGTGAATGCTCTAAAACAACCAACAGCACCAGTTTCTTACATAATCACTGCTTTTTTATTTCCTTCTTGTTGTGGATACTTCTTTGTTGTGGATGCAGTTAGGGTGAGGGTTTTATCCCCTACTTCCCTATTCCCAAACTTTCCAGCTTCCCTACTTCCAGAGGCATTGCTCAATGCCACATGGTACAAGACACAGCCTTTCCACAAAATCTCATCAATCACTTTCAGTAAAGGGCAGTGCCACAGCTACCAGTAAGTTTCAACTCCCTGTTCTTGTCTGTACTCACTCTTCCTTGTTTAAAAAAAAAAAAAAAAAAAAAGGAGGAGGCTGTTTCATTAAAGCAGCCTATTAAAGCAGCCTGGTAAATTTTTTCAGTGTTATTTTGGTTAAGCATGTATAGCAATTCAAGTCTGTATTAAATTATAATAATGTATCTTACAAAAAATAAACCCTGGTGTGTTCCAAAGCAAGGAAAAAGGCGTCCCATCTGCACCAAAGAAATTCAGTTAGACACAACCCCAAAAATCTTCTTGAGATTGAAAATGAAAAGAAAACTAAGTTCAGAAAATGCTTTCAGTATCAGAGATAACTGCCTGTTACTGCTACATTTATTGTGAAAAGAGGAGGTAGTCAAGCCAGTTGATCTGTCAGAAAGATGATCAGTCACAGATGACAGAATCTGGCTAGATAGGGTGGATCTGCCACTTTTCTAGTGTGGAACGTGTCTGAGCGATTTTAGTCATTTAATCTGGAAAACATCCGCTGAAAGGCATATCCTGTTAACCTGAACTGTTCTTACCATGTAACCAAGATGTGGTTAAGGACCTATGGACCCGAGATGCTCTCCTCTCCAGCTCTTGGCTCTGGATTGCTGATCCCTGGGCAGAACCTCCCCTGAAGTCAGAGTTCTATCCCCCCTCCCTGCAGGAGGAAACCTGACTAACTTAAGGAGTCTAATTGACTCCAAAGTCAACTCTCTTACTAATAAGAAAAATCATGAAGAAAGCTGTAAGAAATATTCTTTCCACCAAGCTTTCCCTTGAGAGTTGGGGCTCTTTAGTTTGGCCACATCTCTTCTTCATTACAGCTCTGTGAGTCCAGCCCAAATACATCCTTGGTCCTGACCCCGACCCTGATCCTGGCAGATTGACTTGACTTTCCCTCTGGGTCTTGAACCAGCCTATCTATAGTGGGTTAGCAGGGCTGTCCCTGGGCTAATGCTGAGCCTCATCACTGTCCCTGGACCTGATCCTGACCCTGCCTGGCTAAACTTCCTGACTTCTTGTTGGGAAGGTCACAGACCCTGCTTGTCTTGTTGCCACCCTCTGCTCCTGCCCTTGCAGAGCAGCTTGTCCTTGCTGCTCCCTGACATCTGGAAAGCATAAACCCACATTTCTTTTTACAGAAAATAGATCTTTAAAAGACACTTTGCGGCTCTAAATATATACCAAAACATCCCAGAGGTCACAATCTAAGGCTCTGTGGTTGAATCATGAGAATACCAATGCAGCAGAATATCAAAGACTCATAAAAGCATTTTCTGGGAAGGACCTCTTGAGAAGTCTAGTCCAGTCTCCTGTTAAAAGTGTTAAGATCATGTCAAATCAGCTGTAGCTTTGTCTATCTCAGTTTTTTAAATACCCAAGGATGAAGAGTCTCTGTACAACTTGTTTCATCAGTGCATTACCTTCTTTCTTCTCTTAAGCTTCACCTCCCACGGTGCAATTTGTGGTCATTTACAGTTGTAATCAGCACAATACTTGAATTTCTCAAGTTCCTCCAGAATCCTTCAAATCCTTTATTTATAGAATCACTAAAGTCCTTCTGGTACAAAAGTCTGAGTTATCCTCTGGGCCATGTCAATGCTCTCTTTCATTCTGGTCACTTCACTGCTTGTTTGGTGTTTGTGTTTTGGTTTTTTGGGGCTTTTTTAGTTTCAAAAAGATTCAAAGGTTTATAATTTCTTTCAAAATACACATGGAAAATGAGACCCCAGCAGTACATTTATACTTTTCCAGCAGGCTGCTGAGAGGGTGGACTGCATATAGCAGGCTAGGATTTTACAACACATGGAAAGGTCCATCACACTGGATTCCTGCCGGAGTCCTGCGCTAGCAAGAGAGGCACAGCCCTGGCCACAACACCTGGTGGAATTGCCTTTGATGGATCTAACCATCAACACACTCATGGGTTTTGTTTAAGAGATACTCAGTTATTCCCACTCAGAACAGATTCCAGGACAAACCTAGTGTGCACACTGTGCTCCTGGTCAGGGAAGCGGGACCCCGGAGTGAAACAATGAGTAATCCAAGCTGACGGGCCAGTGACCTGCTGACCCTGAGATAAAGAGCTCATTATTGATGCTGTTAACACAGGGAAAAGAGTGATCCAAATCTTCTTAAGTATTTCCACTAGATGGACAGTTTGTCAGGGAGCAAGACATCTTGATTGACATCTCTTGGTGAGTGAAAAGGCTGCATTGGCCGAGTGTCACTTTTATTTCAGTCATGTGACAATTAAGCCGTACTTTACCAATTTTTCATTGCTGTATTTTGCTCAAATGTTCTGTTAAGAATTTAGTAAAAGAAATATCATAATGCTGCTTATTCTTTTGGAGTCAAATGGAATTGGAGAACTGCAGAGTTTACTCTTGATGAGGAGTTAATACAGCCTGATATGGATGTTTTGGAGCATGGGAAAAATAATGACAGGAAAAACCAGCAGAAGTGCTCCCTTTCGGTATTTCCTGTGTAAGAATTCTGAATAGAGCCCTCCATACCACTTTCTTTCTGAAAACTTGGTGACAGATTTTGGTAATGCAGAGATGGTTTTTGCTGATGTTGTAGGACCTCATCAAAATATCTGAAGAATGTGATGAGGGACTCTCCAGTCAGTTATCAAGCTAATAACTATTCTTTCAGGAAGGGACTCCATTGCTTTGGAGAATTCCAGGCCAACAACTCTGAGAGGGCTAGTGGAAATTCTTCTCTAAGTTGTGGCAGCTCTGAATAGCAAACCAACACTGAACACCAAACAGCAAGTGATGCAGCTGAGAAAAAGGGAAAAGAAAAAGCACAGAAACATAGTGTTGAGTGCTTCAGACTATGACAGTCAGACTGTTGCCAAGAGTGAAAAAATGTTTAAAAGCTTATATAATAGACATTTACGACTAATATTATCACTGGATTTCCCAAATGTAGGCTGTGTTCCTTTCAGGCAAGCACATTCAGTTTCTACCTTATTTTTGCCCTCAATGAATCATAAATACTGACTCAGAGAGACGGGAAGTGCTTGATAGCTATTTCTCTTCCGCATTTGGAATAAAGCAGGCACACGTTTCTGTCCCTTAGGATATGCTGGATAAAGGACATCTGTGACAAGGAAGGATAAGAAATCTGTTAAAGAAGCCCAGAAAATATAAATTAAAGTGGAAGTTGGTGAAGATCTTGCTGAGCATGCTAATGGTTAAGCAACTTGAAGAATGTAGCGTACAAAAGACAGAAGGATTATTGGGTCAAATCCTCATATTTGAAAGGGGCTTGAAGACTTCAGCATTTATTATCAGTTAGCTTAACATTACCAGCATGGGAAACAAGGAATTTCATCTGAAGCAATGTACCATAGAACTTAATTTATAACTACCCCCAGCTGAGCCCTCCCACCCAAAAGCCCCCAACCTTAAACCTTTGAAAAGACCAAAGCATAAAAACTTACAGGTTTTTTGGGTTTTATTCTGAAAACAAAATAAAATAAAACAAAAAGAGATTCATTGGTAGAAAAATTCTCTCTGTTGACTATCTCAAAACATGGATTCAATGCCATATTACATCTTGGCTAAAACTTCACACCCTAAGAATGAGGTGCTCTCTTATGATGTGATGCATCGCTACTCTCCACATCTCTAGGAGACTTTGAATGGATCTGCTCTTCCTGTCTGACCTTGAGGAAAGTATAGTGATGAATAAAAACACCTTTAACCATAACAAACGAGTTCTATTCTATCCAGAAAAGGAGAGGAAAAATTAAGGCACAGCTATGCAAGTTATTGTGAAAGGCTCCTGCTCAGCTCAGCTTAAGTGTCTCTCTACACTGCCAACATTTGGCTTGCACTTATGTGTATTTGAATCTCTCACCTGCATTTATCTAGCAAGCCTTTTGTTCATGTGTCATAGAGCTAGAATCTTACCTCAGGATTATCTTTATTGCTGGAGTGCCTAGTACAGCAGATAAAGCTCCTTATAAGTAAAAAATTCACATAAATAAAGCAGCTTAATTAAGTGTCCAAAATGGAGACCAGAAGTCAGCTGTAGATTTTATGGACTGTTAAGAAGCAGTGATGGTTTTGAAAGTTGTGTGGTCACTCTGCAGGCACTGTCTTATTTTAGAAGTCTGAATAGAGGAAATGTGAGATTTCAGATGGGGACTGCTCAGCAATGTGCCCTCACAGCTCACATTAAAAACAGTTGCTGAATTCTGCATTTCTCAAACATCTGGGGAATCATTTAGCACACACCCTTTAAGGCCTCTTAAAATCCAGCGTAATGAGGGACATGCAGGGATGGGCTAATACAGCCTCTAGATGTATTTCTGGAAGAACATGCCTCCATATAAAAAAATGTGAGGAAGATTTGACAGTGTGTTCACAAATGTAACAGCAGGTTCTGAAATTAAACGAGGCAATAAGCTTTCAGCTCAGAAATCTCCTGTGAGCTACTGTAAAACAGCCACAGCACCAGGCAGTGTGATATCCTCTGATCAAATGAACTGTAGGAGATGAACACAGAAAAAAAACTGGATCAGATAAGCAGCCTGCTCCAGGCTGCTTCCCTCTGTGACAAAAATATGTGCTTCATCCCGTGACTTTCTTGCATTGTCTGCCACAAAAGTCTTTTCTTTGTTAAGGACAGAAAACACCACACAGCAATGGGCCACTCCCCACCTGATGATGCCTGTCCAACATTCTTATCCTCAGCAGCCAAGAGCAGCTGCATCTGCCTGTGTCTGCAGTGTATCATTGTAGAAAGCATTTCAAATGCTTGCAAATGCTGGGTTGGCCAAACCTAGCTGTAGGTGTGAGGTAATTCCCCATGTGAATGCAGAATATTCAAACAAATACACCTTAGCATGTGTGTGAAACCATGATGGAAAGGCGTGCACAGTAGCTACAAAAATAAACACAATGATTAGACAAAACCACTCTACCTCTGTCTTAAATACAGAAAAATCAAACCTAAGGAGTCCTGACTGATTTCACAAGTTAAGTTTCAGGAAGCAGACTAGATATTTCTATCTAATATTAAATATATAAATATGTTCAAACCCTCCTAACTGCTTTAGGCTTATTCTTTCCATTTTCTTCCATGTTAAGTTTCATCAGTAAATTCCAGCATGAGCAGCTTGCTGACACTTTGATTAACACCAAACTGACTATAATAGCCACAACTATATCTTCACACAGTTATAGCCATTTCAAAATAGTCAAATACTCAGCCAGTATGGCATGTTATGCGCTGCTAGTTCAATATGGCATAAACCTGCACAGCCCCCAGCAGAGCACTGAGCAGGGCTGTGTATTGCATTGCACACAGAGCCAGGCATCAGCTGAGACACTAAAAGCAGTGGACACACTTAAGCTGAGATAAAGTACAACCCTTAAAATGCTGCTTGTCACTCTTCAGTCACTGTAAATGTAACCAAACAGAAAATACTATCAATCTTTCAGCAGCTACAATAAGGAATGTGTTGGCATGTTGTGCTAAAATACCCTTGTGCCGGGCTGTTTTCAACACACTGTGTTATTACTGGTAGTCTTACAACCAGGGACAGGTGGGAAAAGAAAATATTTATCACAAGCTGCTCCAAAGAACTTCCTAATTGCTTTTAACAGCAGTGAACACCCTGTTCCCTGGTTTTCAGAGTGACTGCTATGGACAGAGTTCCACAGGAGACCACACAAACCCTTAGGTCACAGTACCTTGTACTGTGATTGATAGATAGATAGATAGATAGATAGATAGATAGATAGATAGATAGATAGATAGATAGATAGAAGAACTGGATATAGAAATGGGGTTTAGAAAACCCCATTTTTTTGCATTCTTTCATCTGCTTATGTTGACAGACATCAGTTTTCTTCTTATCTATAAGATTTCCTTACTAGAGCTTGATTTCTTGCAAGCATGAATCCAAATTGATTTCCTTATGGGAGCTCTTTGGGAAAATGGAAATAATTTCAAAGCAAAACAGATGAAAGCAAAGGGTGGCTGTAGTCAGGTGGGGGTTGGTCTCTTTCTCCAGGCAGCAATGGACAAAAAAAAGAGGACACAGTCTTAAGCTGTGCCATGGGAAATATAGATTGGATATTAGAAAAAAGCTTTTATGGAAAGAGTGATAAAGTACTGGAATGGTCTGGCCAGGGAGGTGGTGGAGTCACCACACCTGGATGTGTTTAAACAAATGACTGGCTGTGGCATTCTGTGCCATGGCTTAGTTGGGGTGTTAGGGCATGGGTTGGACTCAATGACCTTAAAGGGCTCTTCCAGGCTAGTCATTCTTTCTGTGTGACTGTGTGTGTGAAGCAAATGAGGAAAGAGGAGCCTGAACACTTCAGGTTGACTCCTTTCTGTATTGTTCCAATTTTACACTAGATCACAAATCTGCAGTGAATGGCAACTGAAAGGTGAAGACGTCTGTTTCATTTTGTCATATTGATCATTTGCAGAATCTTTATGTTAAAAGACAAAGGAAGACATATTAATTTATGATACCACACCAAAATTTATCTTTCATTATAGAAATTATTTTCTCATTAATTATTAGGGAAATACCACTTTTATGGTGAGGTTATTAGAAACAGTAATTGGAGTATGCTTCATGTCATAAATTTAGTACATTGTACATGAGCAGTCATCTGTATTAACATTTAAAAGAATCATTCCTACTTAGTAATAACCCAAGAGGTGCAGGACAGGTTCAGTGAATTGATGGAGAAATGGCAATAGTTGATACTTGAAGCAAAGGCCACTTATCCCACTCAGCCAATAATCCCCAGGAAGACCACTGTGCCAAGATTTGAAAAAATAGAAGTAGGGTGAGTGAATCTTGCATCTTGAACACATTGAAGAACAGATGCATGCTGTCACATAAAGATGTTGCAAATTTTTCATGTTTTTACATTTGTATGCTATTGGATGGAGCTGGCTGAATACTAGCTGATGTTTAGGGCACCTACCTTCTAAGTTCAAAGATTTCCACCATTTTGGAAAGCAGAATACATGTTTGGATGTAGCTTACAAAGCACTGGAATGAGAATCAATAATGAGTTTTTATCCAGAGTTCATTTGTGACACCCTGTAAATCAGTTCTGTGAGTTCATTGCTAAACACCTGCAGAATGAGGCTCAATAAATGCAGAAAGAGAAATTTAACAAATCTTGGTCATTATGTTAACTAGCAAAGACAGTTACAAAGGATTTTACCATCTGTAGAAAATGAAATATAGAGTAAATAACCAGATAGGATGAAAACAGAGAAATTCAGTTACAATTAATACAGCTAGCTCAACTGTTATGTCAAAGCTCTGTGGAAATCAGTGGTAGTTTTTAGAGCAGTACATATGAATACAGATTTATAGCAAATATCATATTCCCCTGATGAATTTAGTCTCAAAAAGATCCTAGAAAATGCAGAAAAGGTCTATGGTAGGAGAGTGTGAAGGTTAAAGCTATGAGGAGGACTAGGCACAAATTAAAAGGGAAAGGTACAACTGAGAGAGGCAATGTCCTGAGTGTATGAAGCAACAAAACATGAAAAACAGGCATTCAAATACTGTTCAGCCTATAGATTATGACAAGGAAAAGAATGAAATGCATACAGAAATGCAACAGACATAAAATAGTACAAGCACTGCATTTTCTACCATTTACAATTAACCTGTGTGGATTGCTGTCACAGGACTCTACTGAAGGAAAATAGAGTAGTGAAGTCCTGAAAAGAGGAGCATGTGCAGCTCAGCCTGAGATGACCATGGAATAAGAACTATGAATACTCATGTGTTGCAGCCTCAAGCCAGGGCCAGCTGGGTCTCAGAGGAAAGTTCTTTTGTGGTCCCATGAGAGAGGGAGCAGAAGTGCCATGGTTGAAGGGCAGATGTTACAAGGGCAGAACTGCTGCTTTGTAATGGTATCACAGCTTTTGTCACCGGTTTTACACATCTGGAGGATAGGATTTGGTATTTACTGAGAAATGTAGTATTAAAATGCCAGCATGCATGTTGTGCCTTTTTAGTGCTAGTGATTCATATTCTTCTAAATCAGTAAAACTATGAGAATATGTTTAGCTTTTTATTGATTGAAGTAAGTGAAAAAACTGAATGGCACTGAGGACCTTGCATTGAAATCAAGTTAGCTATGTATTGTAAATTATATTGAGTTTTTTATCTTTTAATCCAAAAGCAAAAGCTATTTTAAAACAGATTGTTGCTTAGTGGTTAAAATTAAGATGAGGTCTTGGTTATTCTAAATTATATTCTCAACTCTGAGTCAGAAATCTTGTGTGAATTCAGACAAGTTATTTAACTTCTATGCATTTAAACTTCCTCATACCTGAAAAATGGATCTGCCAAATGAAGATGCTGCTGAATCATTAAGTGCATTCTGTGTTCCAGACATGAAAACTTTATGAAAATGCAAAGTGTTATTTCTGAGCTTTGTTTTGAAGTTGACAAATGAGTCAGATTCCTCTAGCTGTCACCCCACATAAAACAAATGTAATTATATAGTAACATCATAGCTGGGAACATTTATGTGAGTGAAATTCTAGAGCTGCCTTCTGGTATCCCAGATACAGCTTGGCATACTTACACAGGTGTACAGTGGGAATTATGGTACACTGTTTCCTTAAGACCTATGTTTGTTTGGGGTTTATTCTGCCTGTCTCTCTCTTAGTCTCTCTCTCAGGTCATCTCCAAACAGTTCCCAGGTCACTGGGCTAGTCACAGTTTTCACATTGAAAAAGCACCAAAGCAAGGTGTTTCCCCTGCATTGCAAGAAGCAGTGCCGTGGATGTCAGGTGAACTCAGGACAGGAGATACATTCCTGAGCTATCCTCCCTTTCCTATCAGTAGACAATGCAATTCCTTAATAGTGAGGGATATTATGTGAGTGCTGCTGATTTTACTGGTGTATATCACACAAAGGCGACCTGCAACTTGTCTGCTCACAATTACAAAAAAAAATGGAATTGAAATAATAATCCTTTTGGATTTGGCAGATTCGATTATACCTTGCTGCCATGCCTTTTGGATCCAGGCTGGCTCTTTTCCTCCTACAGAGAAATCTTTGCCTGCATCCTCACAGGTGCTGGATGATGCTGGAGGGGGCATTTGGGCAACCAGGAGGAGACACACAAGGCTCGGTATTACAGCTGGGAGCCAACTTACTTCTGTCTGCCCAAGCTTGCTGTAGGCAACAGGATGGGATGGAGGTTGTATGCAGGAGATAATCAGAATAAATGCTCCCAGCAATAGCACCATGAGGAACAGACTGTGTAGACAGCACAAACACAGGGACACTTCAGGCAATGTTCATGGTGACTAGATGCCTGCAAGTGATCTCTGTGCTCTTCTCTATGAGCAATGCCATCTCCTGGCATGCTGGATCAGGCCCAGGGGAAAGATCTTTTCTACAATGGATTAAAGAAATAATAAAAGTGCACTGAAACCCACACAGACACAAGAACAGCTTTCTGTTTGTGTGAATGTTGTGATTATTGCTGTTTCATTATTGCTGTGCTCCTCTTTTCACATCTGCAAAAATAAACTAATCACCCCTCTTGAGCATCAGTGAACTGCCTGGGAATTGTAGATGCCCTACTCCAATTTGTGACAGAAATACCAAATGTAAGGACCAATTCTAAAATCTTGGTTCTGCTATCTTGTGTAAGCTCCAGGGTTGAAGACCATGGAATTGCACCTAGCAAAAGAGTGTTATAACATAGGAACTAAGGCACAACATCTTTGTTCTGCATGGTTCAACCTCAG
Organism: Ammospiza caudacuta; assembly: GCF_027887145.1. Lineage (NCBI taxonomy): Eukaryota > Metazoa > Chordata > Aves > Passeriformes > Passerellidae > Ammospiza > Ammospiza caudacuta. The sequence goes on along the minus strand of NC_080593.1, from coordinate 118,215,436 downwards.
CCTGAGCAGCACTGCCACTGGGGGAAAATAGTTCAGATTCTCATTAAACATTTGCTCAAATGCTGAGAGAGCTGGAAATGTTGGTGGTGATACAAAGTGGAGAGCAGAACAGATTCCCTCATCTATTTCCCACAGCTGATAAACAGTAATGCCCTTCAGTCTCTCCCCAGCTGGCCCAGCTTCAGATGAGTGGCAGAGTAATGAAACCTCCATATCCCATTAGCAGCTCTCGGGCCATCGTGGCTCACTGGAGGAGCTCCTGCTCCAAGCTGAGATGGATGGCTCCCTCTGTAATGAACACAGAGCCAGGCTGCACAGGGAAAACCTGCTTCCATCTCATTCCTCGTGCAGCAGGAACCACGCTTGCAGGGGGGAGTTTTGGTAAGGATCTGGTACCCTTGTTTCACGTAACAAAGGAAAGACAAATGGTAACACATTCATAATTCTAACACCAGTTTTGACACACTAGGACAAAATGGTGCCCGAGGATTCCTGTGTATCAGGCAGATGGGCCATCCATTATTTCCCCTCAGGTCAGGGGTCATCCTAAAACGAGAGTCAGCAATCATTTTGCAGGGTATAACAAAACCATTTTTTTGCCTGCTTCTTAATCCCACAAAGCACTACTGTCCTCTACTTTTGTCCACATACATTATCATTTTTGTCTATTATCTGCATCCCCAGAGACCTAATAGTCTTTTCTTCTGTGCAGCTTGATCTGGAGCAGCTGTAAGCTTTGCTGCAGGCAGTGTCTGACAACTGCTTGCCTCTTGGTCAGTGTCGGTTCCCTGGGGGAGGGCAGGCATTCATTTCATTATTAAAGCACGGAAAAAAATCCTATATTCATTTAGATCCAGAATGAATACATAATATTGGGAACAAAGGGCCTATGTTCCAGTCCAGCTGGCAGTGCTTTTACCATTGCCATTCTTCAAGGCTAGCTCCTGCTTAAAGCATGCATTAAGGTCATTTATTTAAAAATAATGGAATGTGTTGCAGAAGCCCTTTTCTTCTCCGTCAGTCTAAATTTCACCTTCCAACATCTCCCATTGATCCTCAAGCACTAAGAGCTTGTGTGGAACAGCACTTTTGTGGAAATAAAGATTGTTCAATTACAGCACCTAGGAGAAGAAAGCAATAGCTAAGAACAATCTCAATGGTGTTTTGTTGTGGTTTTTTTCAAAGCCATGGCCGAGTCTTATTTTGCCATATGTGTTCTCATTCAGGTGTTAGGTGAGTGCAAATTTTGTCTATAAATGACCTCCTCCTCTACTAGGGTTAAAATGGAAGTTGATAAAAGGGTTTATTGTTAGCTTACTACAGGACACCCTAGTACTTCACATGACTAGCCAAGGTAATACAGTGAGCTTCAAAACTGTCCAGTGCTTTTGCTGCAGTTGTCCAGAACATCTGTTTATGTTCCCTTTGATTTGAGACACGGAAGAAAAAGGCTCTGAACCAGACAGCTTCTCTTGATTTCAAGAAGCTAATCCTGAAAATGTGCAGCATTGTAGAGGATTGGGATGAAATCTTGACCCTGTTGATATTAATGGACGCAATCATTTACATCAATAGGATGAGAAGAATCTCTGTGGTAAAACACAACCAATATTTCAGCCAGATTGCCTTCCTAGGGGCCTCCAACGTGAGTGAGCGGATGGAGGCTCCATTCTCAAAAGACCGTGCAGAAAGGTAACCAAAATTGAAGTGAAAGGCACTTCAAAGGTAAAATCAAACATCTGTGGGTCATCTGTGGGTCATACCAACTTTAAAAATTTAAGCTGAGATTTTTCTGAAGCAATGATAGCAACTAAATGCTAAGCATGAATTCTGAATTACCATGTTCAGAGAGTGATTTATCCCTCCACTTGTCCTTACCTCAGATGGTGGGATTATCCTTATTATAATTTATGTTGAAATGAAACCATATCTGAGATATTTTTTTTAATTCTTAAATGCTAGACTGACTGTTGAATTCAGTTTCTTCAGCTTTTTACAGATTTTCACCCCTTGTGAAATTAACTAATCATGTTACAGGAAGGTAGGAAGGTTTTTTTTTTTACACTGCTGTTTTTTATATAATCTTTTTGGAAACAGAGGCAGAGAAAAAAATCCAATGAACATAGTTACTGATATCTTCATTAAGATTTGTATTTGTGCAGGTATCGTATACATTTTGTGTAAGAAATCATTTTCCTCAACTTTCAGACATGCAAACATTGTCATAAATAGTACATTGTCATAAATAGAACCAATAGCAAAATTTTTTACCTCACAAAGGCAATTTCCAAACCCTTCTGAAGACATTTTGCAGGCAGACACTTCAAGCTATAAGGTGGTGATAACTATTTGGAGGGATTGAGACCAGGCTTGCCATCTCTTCATCATTTACATCTGTTTTCCCTCAATGCACATACTTCATTCTAATTACTGTTAATAGGAACTGGTTGTGCAGTCTGAGGAAATCTGAATTAGTTGCTTTTCATTCAGCAGAGATAAAGATGTTTGTGACTAAATAAAGCCCTGCCATTCTGCATGCCCAGCACACAGCATTAATTGGGCCACCACCTTGACAATATTGAAAGGGCACGGAGCGGGGGGAGCAATTTTGTCTTTCTTTTGTGCAGTCCACATGAAGGTCAAGAAGACTTGCAGCTGCTTTACTCTGGGAAACATAAGAGTGGCTTCCTTCTTGCTTCTGCCCTTCTCTTCCCTTTCATCTCCTACTTTCAACAGCAAAACATGGAAAACATACCCAAAGCGAACAAACCAAGAAAGGATAGTTGAAAAGAAATCTTTCAATGGCCTTAGATTCTATGCATTACGATGTCCTGGGGGAAATAAAACTCATCCCAAAGAAGGCCAGCCCTGAAGGCAGGAGGTATCATGCATGGGTTCTTGTTTCTGCCAGCTCAGAGTTCAGACATGCACAGAGCTCACTTACAGCGAGAGCGTGTACTGGCAGAGCTCTAGTGGCTGCTGGAGTTGGCTGCTGTAGCAATAGGATGTAAACTGCTATCCCATTCTAAGTCAATCATATGCCTATGACCTAATTTAAAATTCTATAAACCTCATCTGGATTTTTGTTTTAATCTCACTGTAGCTTCTTTATTTTATTTTTCATTTTATCTTGACCATCTCCTACACCAACTTTGGCTTTGTTCATCTGCTCCATGCAAACATCTGCTCCTGAACACCCCATGTCTCACTGCCAGCTCTGAGGACTGTCCTGAAGGCTACACCTCACACCAAGCCCCTTACAAGGTAAAATGCCCTGGCAGAGATGACTGCTGCAGACTTTCCTTGATCCTGACTGGAAGCACCCACTTAAATTGGCCAGAGATGTTTAGATTTGTGTATACCAGGAAATAAAAAGAGGGCACAGGCTCTAGCTGTTTCCATGACAACTTGTACTGTCTAATTGCATTTTTCCTGCCCCATGTGGCTTTGGCCCAGGAGAGCTGTGATCTCCATACAGTGCTGAAATGCTTCACAAGGTGACACACGCCATGGGATTCTCCACATTCATACACAGATAAAGATTCCCTGCAGTTCTCCTGTTTTGCTTTTGGGATGGAAGAAGCCACATAATTATGATCTGTGCACTTTATTTTCAGGGTCAGAAGAAGTCTCTTGGAACTGTTCAGCTCAATATGGACCTCATCTGGGGAAGGGAATGGGAAATCCAGTGAAAAAAGACTCATGGAATGATTTGGGCTGGAAGGGACTTCAGAGATCATCTACTTCCAACCACACTGCAGTAAGCAGGGATAACACCCACTAGACCAGGTTGCTTAAAGCCTCATCCTACCTGGCCAAGTTACTACTCTCTAGTCAACCATATATTGCACAAGGGGGGCTGAAGAGGTAATGTCCTGATTCTGGCCAAGACAGGGTTAAGTTTTGCAGTAGTCAGGAGGGAGCACAGCTGGATTCTGGAGGTTGTTCTATACCACCTCATGTCGTTTTCCAGGGGCAGGGGAAGGGGCACCTCTGGGCCAGGGAAGGGCGGTGGAGGAAGTGCTTGGGTGTTGTTGGGGGTAGGAACTTGCAAATCATTCATTTCTTGTACCCTCTGCACAAGTCTTGCTATTACTGTTCATTTCCTTATATCATTGCTGGAAATTGTTCCTATGTTTACCAAAGATCTTTACCTTTGGGCCTCCATTTCTCATCTCCATCCCACTACAGGGGGAGGGCATTGGGAAGGAAGGAGTGAGCAAGCAGCACATGGTTAGTCCCAGTGGGGAACGTTAAACTGGGGAGTACCATGCCTTAACAACCTCAGTTATTCAGTCTTTGTTCTTTTCATCTACCTTCCAGCAGCCCAAAGTCACCTGCAGTTTACTCATATCCAGCAATCTTTCCACCATCTGCACTTCTCTGCTGGCTCTAAGAGTTCAGTGGGACCCAGGCTGTGGGCAGCCCTAGGCTGTCTTTATTTGTTTCTGGAAGATTTAAAACATGATATTTTGCTTGGGGCAACATTAGCAAAGGGATTTGTTTTAATATTGTATCTGAAATAAAACAAACCAAAGCGTCACTTTGAAATGTAGAATTTCTCACAAGAAAGTCTAAATCAACTGCTTGGTTTATTAGAGATCCCTTTTTATTAGAGGGTTTGGTTTTTTTCAAACACTATAATATTGGATTTTTCAGTTGCATACATACATTGCATGCAAATGGTCAAACAAAAGCATTTCTTGCAAAATGAAAATATGGAACTCTGGGCCCTACAGTGAATATATACAAGAATATAATGGGATATGACTGCATTTACTCTAATGATGCACAGGCACATTATGTGCATTACTATAATCAGGTAACTGGATCTTTTTACCTAAATTTGGCTGGAATCTTATTCTTCTTATTTTGTTTCCTTTCAGAGTGATTAAACTGCATGATTTAGGCTATGGCACCTGGAAAAGAAACAAATACACAGTGTGCCTGCAATTCAAATTTTGACATCCATGTATACTCCCTGGAGCTGGCATCTGCTACTAGAAAAACTGTGGAGAAAAGGGCAAAAATAGGTGTTGAAATGTCATTTTTCTGCAACTGTTTTTGTAGTACCTGACCAAATTCTTCAAGTAGACAGTGACCTTATGGAAAAATACTGTAATTCAGAGAAGGCACTACATGCTATCTTTGGTCAACACTGCTTACCTGGAACAAAACACTTCCAAGGCCCAGGTAACAGTGGACATCAGGGTGCCAACCCCACCTCTCAATCAGAACAAAGTGCATAGGAGATTCTTACCCTCTCCTCTGCCCTGGTTTTCATGTAGATAAGTGCCAGCAAAATTACCTGGAAGGAATTGGAGATACAAACTCCACCCAGGACTGAGGTCACTTTGAAAAGGCCAGAATGAGCATTCAGCCCCAGCACTTGAACTAGATGCAAATTATCAATTCATCTAGAAGGTAGGATCCCTATTTCTGCATGAGTTTGGGGGGGGGGGGGGGGGGGAGGTTTCCTGTTCTAGCATATTTTAAAGTAGAAATAGTCACATGTGTGGTAATGCCTATGGTGACATATTACTTAAGGTCATACAGGTTAGACAGAATCTGCAATTACTGAGTAACACTTGAAAGAAGTAGGATCCAAAGACAAGCCAAAGAGAGATCCAATCAGCACATAGTCCTTACCTGTTTTCTCAGGTCATGCTCTGCCTTTTGTCACAAAGATGAGAAATTTCTGCTTGTTCTACTCCCACCAGCCGCCAATCCCCTGAGCTGCTAAAGGCCAGCCCACCTGCTCCACGCTCCTTCTCACCAGCCAGCGGTACAAAACACCAGTAGGAAAATGATGTTTTCATGCTACAGAAACCAGCAAACCAGAAGTAAAGCAAGGCACAGCTGCTGCCTTGAGAAGCCTCAGACTGAACTCCAGGCTGAGCACTCATCCTAGCCACAGGCTGCAGAGCAAAGCAGGAGCAACAAAAGTAAATTGCTCAAGGGAGTGCAAAAGTTTGAACATGAGGCAAATGAAGCATGAAAAATGAAGCAGTGAACCAAACAATTATTCACCACTACAAGAAAATCCATTAAAGAAAAACAAAGCCATCTACAATAGCGCAGCTGAGGGAGGTAGAGATGAAAGCAGGGAAAACAATCCCCCTGAAAAGCTATCTTGAAATTCTCGGAGTAAGGAAGAAAAGCAGCAGAAGAACAGAGAGGGGAAAAGGAATGGGGGAAGGTAAAATATCAAAATGCAAATTAGTAAGCTTCAACAGAGAACTCATTCCAAGGCATGCAAGGAAAAGGCTAAACAAGAGCTACTGCCTCTCTGGGCATGGTTCCACCTCATCACATGCAAGGAGAGAATCTCAGATAACTGAGGTAGAATAACAAATAATCATGGAAATGGCAAGGTGAATGGTGAAAAAAGGGGTATTTTCCCTATAATCATATTAAAGATATCGTACATTCATCACCATTGTGTAGTTCTGTGAGGGTTTCATTAGCAATAAATGTAATTGAGGTCAGTTTGCTATGGTACATTGTTACTAAGTAAAATTTTGAACATACTAATTTTGTCAAGTACCTTTTCCTCCAAAGAAGTTGCTGCTTAGTGCATGGCATCAGCAGCAGCAGAGGTAGTTAGGGGCACACCCCCTTTTTCAGAATCATCTCCTATTGAGCCACATTGACAGATAAGGTCTTACAGATTAGTATTTTCCCCCCATGATACTTACATATGAGGGATGCTTGGGGCAATCCATTCACCATTCCATGTACCATCAATCAGGTATAAAACTCAGGGAAGTATACATGGTGACACCAAAACATGTATGTAACACATTCTGGGATGTCACATGGTTCAGAACAAAAAGGCAAAGGAAGCAAACTGTCTATAATCCTTGGATATATATAGTACCAGTCAAACACAAAAATCATTTAATGTTTATTATGCATAAGCATGAGCTTGCTTCAAGTGCCAAGGTCTACACTGTCTGCCTATTATATTTATTGAATCCTTTTGACTTCCAAGCACATTAATCATAATTTGAGACTTTGCTGTCTGACTAGGAGAAAGAGAATATTTTCCAAGTCCCAAATGGCAGCCAAAGCACAGTGAGGTGGATCTGGCTTACCCCACTTGAATAAAATGGTGAAACTAAACAGCATATAAGCTGGTGTGTTAGAACCTGGATATTTATCCTTAATGAAGAGCAGCGCTGGAAGGGCGACAGCAGAGATTACCTCTGCTTGTGGCATGGTAAATCTAAGAAGTGAAAGGGCAGGCTTGAAGTATAACATGGGAGATTTAGAGGTGGAAACTATGATTTGGATTCATTTTCATGAAGAAAAATTCCATTTTCCAAATTTTGGGAAAGACCAGATTGCATAAATAGCACCAGGCTAGGCTGTTTTCAAGGGTTAAATACTATTAGTTGCCATGAATATTAGCCTACGGTTATCTCACATGAAGGGTTAATCTATATTTGGAGTCAGCTACCAGTTAAAAATAATGTAAAATTTGATTTGAATGTAAGACTTCATCACCTCCCCACAAACAGAGGCAACATAACGTATCTAAAACGTTAAAATCCAGCTAAGGAAATAGGTTAGAGAGATCTGAAATGCATGGAGCACTCAGATATTTTAACATTTTTAAGAATACAGATTTTAAATTTTGCCATTATCAATTCAATTCTACTCAGACTCATTCTCCTTTTTTCTTTTCCTTAATTCTCTTTAGATGTCACTCATGCTGCTTCTATTCAGGATGCCTCTTCTGCAAACCCTATCAGCCTCTTTCCCTGACACACTGCCAGTGTTCATTTTTCTCATGTTAGGAAACATGGTCAGTGTTGCTGGCCACAGGCAAGTTATCTATGCAGAACACTTTTGTTAGGATTCATTGTCATATTTGGCTCCAGATTCCTAACATAGTTACTGAAGCATCCCCAGAGCAGAAACGAGCATAAAAACTGCCATGGTGGATGAGACACGTGGTCCATCTAGCACAGCATCCTGTTTAAAACAGAGAAAAACTTGTCTGCTTCCAAGGAAGTGTCTGTGTGGACTGTGTCTTCAAAAGAGTCTTCAGAGGAGCTTTTGACTAACTGAATGTCTCCTCATTCAAGTATGTCTTCACCTGGGTGCAAGAGACTTTGCTACCTCATTCATTTTGTGACGTTAATTCAAATATTTCTTAGAATCATCAAGCTATGAAAAAACTGAGGAAAAAAAAATCAAAGCTGGTTCAGGATGCTATGAGCATGTGTTATTTTCCAGCATACCCTGCAGGTGACCCCACTGGGCTCTCACCATTCAGCAGTCCTGAGAAGAATAAGTCTGCTTTGTCCTCTCTTTAATTACATTAGAATCAGGGAAAAAAACAACAGACTACCTGAGTTAGGACCATGAGGGTTTAGAGCTGCTACTGATGAAACCATTTTTCTCCTAGACTGTAGAAAGTGGACAAACTTCATCAAGGTTGACAATAGCAGGTGATATCAGACAGGCTTCAGCCTCTTCAGCCCAGACTGAGCAAAGCTGCTGTGTTCAAGTTGCTGCTGGTGCTCTCCTGACAGGGATGCTCCATGCAATAAAGTCAGATTCTGCCTTAAAATCCAGACTTTTACTGCACATCTATCCTGCTTTTTTGCTAATTCTTTTCAGTATTGTTTATTTTATAAGGGAAAAGAAGCATAAACTACCTGACGATACAGGTCATGAAGAGCAATGGAAAGTACTTTACAATGGCATGCTCTTCTTTCCTTATTCTCTGTACCAGAAATATGGTGTTGACACTGATAATTATACTGGGCTATGAGGCTATGAAGATTTAGCGATGTCCTACAGCTAATGGAAATTTTAGAATTTAGCTCACTAGGGAAACATGAATAGTTACATATAGTCAAGGTTTCAATTACTCTTACGTTTGCATATAGGTCTGCTCTCTTTATTAAATCTGTAGATGCTCTTACCTGATGGCATTTCCTATCACCTTCAACAAATGTAGATATCTGCAGTAGGTACAATGCTTACTCAACATGTTTAGGCTCTAAAATTAATGCATGTGCATTATATTGATCATGGATTATTGTTTAATTTTCCCACTATTTCAAGAAGACACAAGTCAAACTACTTGCTATTTTTAAGTGAAAAATCAATTCACTTGACTTAAGTCCAGCATATCTGCATTATTATTGATTTCTTTCGAGACACTGCCCCATGGACTATTTAGGAACAAGGTTGAATATTTATTTCAATAGTATTTCATTGGTTGATTTGTATTGAACTAGTTGAATAAAGTTAAATTCTCTCATATGTGAGACACAGTGTATTAAGAATATCACCTTAGTCTCTAAACGTGAAAGGAGTTGAACATTATGTATCATAAAAAAGGAGCCCATGAGATGAATCATTAGTATAAAGCCCTTTAAAACATTTATTGTTTGGAATACAGCAGTGGAATTTGCTTTTAGAAATTATAATGTAAGAAAACCCTCTACATATTAGAGAATTGCAAGGTTGTAAGACTTGCCTGAGCTGAATATCTGGGCCCATGTAAACAACAACTGCTAGAAGAGGAAATCCAAAACTTGTAGCAGAAGGAACCCAAATTGTGAGTAGCTCAAGGTTAGTAGAACAGAGCTTGCTCTGCCCTTCTCTGATAAGGCCAAGTGAGAGGTATTTTGATTGGGAAACCAAGTAGCCAAGGCCAGGTGAGAGATATTTTGATTGGGAAACCAAGTAGCCAGCTCAGCATGCTGCTGAGGACTCTGCCTGCCCTTGGCTGCACAGGTGGGTCCTCATGTGTGACTAGAGAGCACCAAGATTTGCTTGGCTTTTGGCTAAATGTTTGCTTGATTGAGAATGCAAAGAGAGCTGGATATCCTCATTATCATCTCCTAAATCCTGGGCTGGGCACAGAAGTGCCCCTGCTGATGCCTGCTGTGTTGCATCAGCATTTACAGCAAATGAAGCATGAAAGGAGAAGATTGTGGAAAGGACACAGAGGTATTTTGTGGACCAGTAAAGTACAGGGACTGAACTGGGACAGGCTATAGACTTGTGTTAGGGATCAAAGAAGAATGAGCATAGGGTGCTTAGTGCTTTCCCATATAATATTGCTCTACCTTCTGCTGTTGCTTGTAAAGAAATGATTCCCCTAGATTCAAGACCCTCGCATTCAGGCCAATACAGGCACAGAGGAAGTCCAGAAAGGAAAATCAGGCAGCTCTCCCCTACACCACTCATATAATCTTGGCAGTGCAACTTCCAAGTCATCCTTTTATCACTGAAAAAGGAGATTCAACATAGATCTCCACGGACTGCTATGTCTTAGGAAGGAAATTGCCTCTTTGTCTGCTCCTCCCAAGACAGGCACCTCTTTCATTTCAGTTCAGCAGGTGATGCCTGCAGAGGTCTCCCTTGGATTATTGCTACAGCAGAGCAAAGCTTTATCCCTTCACACATCTCCTGCCTTACCCTGTTCAGTCAAAGGACCACAAAGTTAAGGGAAAGAATATACTCCCTAGGGGCATTCAGAACCTGTTAGTCTGTACCTGAGGGTCACTATATTTTACTAAATTGTCTAAAAACTTTAAAAACTGTGAAAGGGATTTCCCTTTCCTTTTCTTTCCCTCTCTTTTTCAGACAAGTGCTCTCTTCCTCTGTCTTTCCAGGGAAAAGGAAGATCCCTTTTGTGTTCACAGCAACAAGAATTTTCATATGTCTTCCTTTTCAATACACTAAATGTACAAAGTCTCAGCACATAAAACCCAAACCTGTTACCAAATGCATTAGTTCACGTATTCAAGAGAGTTGAAAGAGACTCGGGTTTTTCTTCAGAGTTGAAAGAAAACTGATTATGTAAAAGGGTTAACTTTTACATAATCAGTTTTAGGTTAAAGGTGTAAATTTAAGAAAAAAAAATGAAACAAACTAAAAGGGGTTTGAAGAAGAACAACAATTCATAAAATCATTTAGGTTGGAAAAGACCTCTAAGATAATAGAGTCCAATTGTTAATGGTTAGGCTAAAAAGTGCTTCCCTTGATGAGAGACTAAGTAACCCTCAGAACTTCATTCAAGATAGGTTGCCACTGAAAGGGCAAATCAGAAATATTAAAATCAGGAGCTAAAAGTGCCCAGCTAATTCCTTAACAGAAAAAAAAAATCAACAGCTTAAACTATTAAAAAAAAAAGGAGAAAGATGACGTCATGGCACTAGCTGTACCATAAAAATTTATTAAAATGTCCTAACATTTGGAAATACCAGTGAACAAACACAGCCCCCTCAAAACCTTCTGAATCTATGGAAGATGATGGAAACATTAGGTCTTATGTCTGACTTCCTGGAGCCATAGGCAAGTCTGTAAAGCCAAACTTCCTTCTGTCATCTCCTTGAGAAAAGTGATGAGTGTGAGGGAGTGTAGGTGGGACAGAGAGCATGAACTGTTCTCTGTTCTCTTTTCAGTAAATTAAGCATGTTCAGGTTTGGCTTGTTTCAGTTGTTTTCAGGTTATGCTGAAGCTGATGGTATTTATTGTGCCTGAAGAGGTGTTTAACATTTTATAAACAACAGTCTGATTGAAAAACCCAAGTTCATCCCCACACTGGGGACTGATTGGTAGCAGGAATTGCCTGTTAGCTATGGCCAGAGGCAAACAGGCCAGGCCATCCCTCCTGCAGCAGCTGCTATGGTCTGTCACCATGAGTCTGACCTCACACTTGTCTCTCTTAGAGGAACACAGAGCTGAAAGTTATCTCCATCTGGGTTTGTCATTTGAAGCACAGCCAAAACTGAGGCAGCAGAATCTAATCTTTCAAACGTGACCTTATTCCACTCCTGTAGTGCAAAGGGTATAAAATTAAAGTTCTCCATTTAGATCACCTTTACTCCAAAGTAATTTTCATTCTTCTCTGGAGTTCAATGCCCTTAATTATTCAGTCTAGCTAGCCACCCTCCAAGAAACACGCTTGTGCCTTTAATACCTTTTACTGCCTTTCTTAGCAAAAGCCTGCTACTAAAAAATTTCCATAGGTTTCAATCCTAGATTTTCAGAGGTATTTCCATATCTAGCTAGCCAGCATTTCAGCGCTGTTCTGGTACTTAAACTATTTTTAAAAATCTCTAATATTGCTTCAGCTGGGCCTTGCCTTGTGTTTCATATATGGGTATGTTGATTTGCAAAAGATGAAAATATGACCTGTAACACCTCTAAACCCATAGATCCTGTAACCTGTAAATCTCTAGACTAATAGATCCATTAATCTAATCTAAATAGTTTTATAATTTTTGTCCTAAATATCCTGAAAGCTTCTATTTTTTCCCTGAATGTACCTATCCTGAATAAAATCTAAAAAACTTAAACAATCCCTTAGTCTTTGTTGCTTGCTAACTCCTGGGAGCTGCCAGAGCACCACACCTAAGGTCTTTACACTACGCAGCAAAGCAGAGATGGCAAACACAATTCTCAATCCTGCAATTCACTGGAATTAGCTAGTTCAACCTTCATTATTTTAACAAACTTCCAACCGACTTTGAAGAAGGTCAGGCAGGACAGAGAGAAGACACCCGCCAGTTTTTCCCAGATGTCCAGCCATTCATAACAGCCCGAGCTCAGTGCCTAAATCCTGTGATGTTGCAACAGCAGGGGCCTGGATGCCTTCACCAAGGATGCCCTCATACCTGGTCTCTGTGTTCACAGCCATTCCCTATCCTAATCCTTGAGGGCCTGGAGGGCTGCTGGAACGGCAGCTCTGCATTGAACCCCTCGTGTCTTCTGCAGGGTTGACAGGAGAGGGATGGGGTGGGTCAGGATGACTTTTGCCCACCATGGTGCTGCTGGTGGGACATTGCAGTGGCTGGCTGGCAGTTCACAACAGGAGCTTCTGGGGTGTCTGGCTCTATTTCACTTCATCATACAGATGAGGTGGTTGAGATACAGGGAACACGTTTTAAATTGGAAACCACAGGTTCTTGTCTTTCCTGACTAGAATCTTGGCAGTTCTAGTCTGAGAACAGTTTTCAATTTTCTGGTATTGTCCTTCTTCCATGTGATACAGCTGCCTCCCAGTCACCTTCACTTGTGTCTTGTTCGAAGTTCACCTTTCAGCACTGCTTGATATCATAATACCATTAGTGCTAATGAGCTCTCCAGCAAACATTGCATTGTTGCTCCCTTACCTACTTACTTTGGGAAGAATAAAGGACAAAGATGCTATGGCTATTAACTCCGAGCCCTCATTCACTAACGTTTTTACTTTATATATCTCTATTCACTGTAAATTCCTTTCACACTCTGTGGTGTCAAGAACACATTATCAGCTTTTCACTGATCTCAGTTTCTCAGGTGCCTATCACTGCATGTGTTGTAAAATCAGCATCTGTGTATGCATGTGGCCAGGCTTAGCAGATGCTTTTACAGGATAAGATGTGACATATATTCTGTATGTGAAATCAGATTAAACCCCAAATCCATCAAACATTTTATTTTAAAGAAAGGAAATGATGCCATTTGATGCAAACATATTTCTTTATTAACAGTTTCACAGCATGCTCCTCGGCTTCAAATTCTCTGGATGTGGGATTGCAATTCATTCGTTCAATCTAAGAGAAACACTCATTCATTTTGTATTATGCCTGCTATATATAATACTGTGCTACTACACAAAACTGCTACTTGCCTGCAGCTCTGCAGCTGTCAGGGAAAAAGAACCATCCTGGCAGGGCAGTCTGCCCTGGACTGGCCACCATGGGGTCTTGCATTAGTGTCAGACTTTGCAGAGGGCACTTCCTAACTCTCTGATCTCTGGTCAGATCTGCAGAAGAACAGTCAAACAGTAATATTTGTCCTCTGGCAAAGATCCCAGGGAAGGCAGAGGAGTGCCCCTCCACAAAAGCACTATCAATATTCATTGTCTCCACTGATGCTAGAGAGAATGGCTCCAAAGAAGAATTAGGGCCCTCACAACTCCTATCCTAAGTGGAGAGCACAAGAGAATGTCTCTATAAAACTGGCAGATGGGGAAGGGAGATGATGATGATGATGGGGTTTCAGCTCAGCAGCCACCCCTGCCGCAGGGTTATTGAGTGTTTGCTGTGGAGCCATCGGGGTGGGGGTGAGCCCCCCCAAAGGTGCCCTCAGCTCCCTGCAGGTCACACTCTGTGCCCCCTGGAACTGAGCCCCAGCTAGACAAGCCCCACAAGACAAGACTTGCAATATTTTCCTTCCTTGCCCTTGATCTCCCTGGCTACTTATAGATCAGCAGCTGTTGTTACAGGGTTTCTGTAACCTCTGGCAGTGTGGGGCTGTAAACCCTGACCTGGAAAGTGGTGAAGACAAAGAGATTTGGGGATAAGAGTGCAGTGGTAGTTTCAAGAACATGGAAGAGCTGAGTAGAAAATCAATACATCTAACTGGGGAAAGGAAAACTTGAAGATAGAGGAATAATTCCCCAGCCTCTGTGCAGATATGACTAACACTGGAAAGCAGGACTGAAGTAAAAAAAGCCTAAAGGAATTACTAGTTGGAGTTCTGTCAAGATTGTCTCCTTAGGCTTTTCCTGAGTCTTTCTCTCTGTATCTCGTAGCATGTCATCAACAAAGGAAAGGACAAAACATTTCAAGACATATTTTACTATCTACAGCCTTCCTTTCTTATCTTCTCAAGCTGCACAGGAAAAGTGAACTGTTATATCTTAATAGGATTTAGGCTATAAGATTTCAAGTCATCTGTTCTTTCTCTAATTCATACTGAATGGCCAGTCTGACAATGCTGTAGGTAAGACTTTCACAAATCCTCAGCACTGGCCTTACTCCTCTCTTGTTCAATTAATTGGAAAGATCTGTGCTAAGAAAAAGGAGTTATACAAACTGCTTGTATCAGGAACCAACATAAACCCTGGTATGAAGGGTAGGTCGCCCTGTATCTGCTTCAGTCTTGTTCTCAAACAGGGCTGACACATACCCCAACACAGCACACAGACCTACATCTGATCCTCCAGGGTACAGCTAAACACACAACTGACACAGCTGTTCTGGCACAGGTAGCTCCACTTTATTACTGCATTTTCTACACTTTTTTCCAGCAAGATATTTCAGAAAAAATCTGGGAAGTTGATCTGGGTGCTTCAGAAGAAGACAGGAACCCTGGGGAACAGTCAGATGCAATCCAATTTGTCACAGGATGCAGGACTTCTGAGAGAGGTGTGATTGCTGTTGTCAGGCTAAACTCCAGACCCACCAGTGGGTGAACTCACCAGTGTTCACTGCTGCCACAGCTGACAATTTTTCTGCAGCTGAAGTGACCTGTTGTTCCCTGGGGTCCAGAGGGATCAGTCAGAAGTCCTCACAGACGCTGCTGCGCTTATTCAGCCCATTTTCCTCCCTTGGGAAGCAAAAGAAAGAAGATTTTTGTGTTTTCCTTCTGTTGTCCAGGTTCTATCCTGGACAGGAGCCTGGAAGTTCTTATGTCACCTCTGGTTTAGAAACAACTTCACAGGCAAACCCTGCCAGCCCCAGGAGCTGCCCTGCCTATGAATGCTATCAGAGTCACTACAGCACCAGGTCATTCACAAAACATCATTGCTTCAGAGGCAGAGGAAGAGGAAGTGAAAGATGCAGTCCTGGGGCCACTGAAAGGGGTTTAAAATCCCAAAAGATAAAGCTGAGGATAGGTCAAATTGAATTATTATAGATAAACATTGAATTTTTATTCACCTTTTTTTTCTTTTTTTTAGTTTTATTATATTTTCTTCTCATGTAGTTATAGTTGTTCAATTTTCCTGAGCAATTTCTGTTTGCATGACACCTTAAGAGTGGAGCCAGAATTTGATAGTGTACTCTTACTCTGACTATGCTGATCTGCCCAGGAGCATGGATACACACATGCATCGGCCAGCAAAAATCCCTCACTTCTGCACACAGCCACCAAGCTGTATATGAAAACCTGCTGGTTTGAGATTGAATTTCCTGCTCAACAAAAAGGAGTGCCAGGGCTGGTCTGTTTGCAGAGCTCCCGATCAGAGGCACTAACACTGTTAAGCTTGTGGTGGGATGAGAATACATCCTTTAGTGCAAGGCCCAGCAGCCAGAGCTCTACCAGGAGGAAATAAACTCAAAGCATCCTGCTGTTCACTTCACAACTGGAGAGAAATTTGCAGTGTGCAATAAAATTACCTGGAAACCGAACATTTTGTCAAAAATCTTCCAAAAACATCTGAAAGATCCAAGTTTCAACCATTTGTCTATTTTTAGAGTCCGTTCTCAGCACGGGTGAATACTCAAAATTTAAGGCTTGGGGTGCCTTAACAAAGGCTCTGGTCCATCCCTTCTTTGAGAAATTCCCTAGGACATCCAAGATCTTCTTCTGTTTATGGTATGTAGAGAGTTAATAATCTACTCATAAAAGAGAAGAAGCCATTTATAAAAGATGGCTCATATGTGAGCCATTAGGATGTTTTCAGAGACCTATTTCCCTGCATAACACATTATGGCACATCACCAATCAGATGGAAGCAAATTGGATGGGGGAATTATTTCACCTTCTGTTTTCTAAAAAATGCCATTGCTTTTTATGACAGTTTCCTTATTATTTAGTTTTCCAGGCATGTTCTTTCATCACAAAATCCCTTAAGGACTGCTAGGAAAAAGAAACAAGTCTTTTAGCCTATCTTCCAAGGGCAGTGAAACCTAGGTCCTGTTATCTGTCTGTCCTTTGCCCTTCTAAAGACTGTGCAAATTGTTGACTTAGTTTCAAGCCAATTTAAAAAAAATAGTAGAAGTGTCAAATATATTTATATTCCCACAAACCTTGTGAAAGTCAGCAGCTGAGAAAAGGCAAGACAGACAAATTAGTCCATTCATTTCAATGAAGGAAAAGTTGCAAATTGTATCACTAACTACTAAAGGCAGATTCAAAACAAAGCCACATGTATGGGGAAAGATTCATTAAGAGCTAACACTGTCTCTCAGAGGATAATTTAATTGTATGACCCCCTTGTTTACGCAAGGCTTAGTTTAATATCAACTAAAATACCTCGAGGGTACTTGTGAGAACTATTCTGGCTGTCCATGATGGGTCCTGGTGCAAGGCTCTGCACTGATATTGTATGAGGGAAAATTAAGTAACTTGGGAAGTATAACTGACCTGAAGTAGGAAGGAATTTTTGGAGCTCTTCATTCAATCAGGAGTTTAGCAAGAAAGGACAGAGGAAAAGGACTCCTCACCACTGCCCTGGTGTTTCCTCAGTTCACCTCACCCCACAGCCCCTCTGGACTATGGCAGCTATAAATCTCCCCATCACATCCAAGAGGCACCATGAAGGCTGAGCTCATTCCAGCATCCTGGGCAGCCACTGCAGTCAGCAGGTCTGTGCATGCACAGTGCTGTAGCCCTAAAGATAAACCCCCCCCACACAGTTTGGCCCCAGCAGAAAGCAATAGCCACAAAAGCTGTCCGTTGTGGCCCCAGCCACTGTCCTGCTGCAGTGGCACAGGAGGATTGTGCATATTCACCCACCTCTGCCCTGAGTGGGAGGATGACAGAAGAAGTCCACTGGGGGATCTTGCAGGGCTCCAGGCAGGGACATAAGGAGCCACTGGCCATTCCCTGAGGAGCCTTGCAGCTGCTGTAATGGATTCCATGACTTCACCTGCCCCCAATACCAGTGCACTCCCCCTCCTGCAGTCTTCTCCTGAAGCACTGTGAGTCAGCAATGCCTTCCTGACCCAGCTGAGATGAAGCAGAGCAAATGACCTTGGATATGCTGATAGCAGCAGGAAGAATAATCATCCACATTATAGCTCAAGGACATCCAGATCCTGTGTGTGACTCAAATGCAGAAATCAGACAGACTTAAAATGATATCTTTCTTAAAGTGCATTTGGGAACTTTGTCCCCTTCTGTGGCTTTTTACTGCTTTTTGTACTTTCTTTTCAGGGCTGGTTCCTCCTTACACCTATAGAATTATCTTTTTTTTCACACTGAGGGATTCTGATGTAGTTGTATTCTACACTGCTCATGCTCCAGCTTCACTTTTCTCCACCTAGCAAAAAATGCTAGGATTTTATTCACACTTTCTGCCCTTGGGTGTACTCATCAGACATCTGCTCAAAAACACTTTGCAAGGACCTAAATCATGACACTTTTCTTGTACTGAGCAGTCCTTGGTGGTGTTTGAAGAACAGCATCTCTAATGCCATTGAAGGACCAGCATCTAGCTGCCTTTTTTCAGATCTGAAGTCTGAAAAATTCCTCTCAGTTGCCTAGCACCTATGTTTCTGCCAAAGATATTTACTGCTGCTAGACTAAGAGAGCTACCTAATTTAGAAGGAGACAAACAAGTCCAACAAAAGGCCTGAGTACTGTGGTGAGTAGAACTGCTGTGCCAAATGCTTAGGTGCTTGTCTCAGGTGCAGAATGTACAGAGCTGAGTTAATTAGATACCCAGAAATCTTGGAAAATGAGTGTGGGAGGATTCAGTGCTAAATCATCTAACTTATACCCAAGCCACAGCAGTTGCAAGGTAATAGCTATGCTTGCAGACCAAGGCTGATAGGAATTCTCAGATCTGCTCCTACAGATGACAAAGGAAGAGTCAGAGCTGATGAAAGCCCTTTTGCTCAAGTAGTTTAGAGCATAATGGGCTAGCCAGATACTGAGATACTCATGGGTCAAAGGACACTTATTTTTAACTCCCTCTTTTACCTGCAGATACCTGATATCTCTTTTCTTCTAAGCAGAGAATCTCATCAGCAGACCATATAAGACATTTGTGAATGTGACTCCCTGTGTTTCTGTTGAAGTTGTATCAATCTGAACAGCATAAATAAATAGCCTTTGTGCTGGAACTGAATCCAGAGGAAATACTCCACAGTCTAGAGGTTGGAGCACTCAGCTGGGAAGGAGAAGTGCTAGATGTGCAGCCCTGCTTCAGTGAATATTAACACATTGTACACCAAACACACCCCTGTTGCCAAGAAGAAAGGAGAAGGAGTCACGTTCTGGGCAGACTACACCCTGCCAATTTGACTGAGTACCTATGGGAACTGGGGAGGGAGTGGTTGGAGATTATCAAGTTCAAGTCTCCTCAGATGCAGGTAGGATTTAGGCACTCTGACCTTTTCAGACTATGT
Organism: Ammospiza caudacuta; assembly: GCF_027887145.1. Taxonomy (NCBI): domain Eukaryota; kingdom Metazoa; phylum Chordata; class Aves; order Passeriformes; family Passerellidae; genus Ammospiza; species Ammospiza caudacuta. The sequence goes on along the minus strand of NC_080593.1, from coordinate 118,196,336 downwards.
AACAAACTGCTGAGAGAGATGAATTCTACTGCTTTTATGCATTGTTTACTTACCTTGTAACTATCTAAGGTCAGTCACAGTGCCAAAATCTTCCTAGGCCACAGCTGAGCATTGTGCAAAAACCTTTTCACCTTAGATCCTGCCATACTCCAGTGCTGAGGAATCTAATCAGTTCCCAGAATGCTTTCTGAGGTACATAAATTATTGCCTATTGCCAACCAATGGTTCACTAGCACTTGTAAAAATAACATTAATAATAAAAATATTATTAAAAATAATAGCAATTTAACATAGTCCATTCAAATTTTCACCCACAGAAATGAGTCACATAATCCAAACCAAATCTTCACTAGTGGACATGATGAATTTCAGAGAGATTTGTAAATTAGCACACCAACAATAATTCATTGTGATTCGTTAGCAATCACATGGAAATGTCAAGAATTTGTACTCATGAGATGCAAAACAACCAGTGGATGTAAACCAGCAGAATGGGTGCAGACCTCTAACCAGATTAAAGTGATTAAAAACAGGAAAAGGAAGAATTTGCAATGACTGTTTAAATCACTGGGCAAGGTGAACCTTGGTAAAACCACTGTTGTTCTTAAAATGTGCATCCTCGCATCCTCTTCTTCCTGGGATTGCTGTAGCAAACAGGGTAGCAAGATCACCCCTGTTCTTCCTGGGAAAACCAAGAGGAAAAGGTCGTGTGTGTACTGAACTGAGAGAAAGGAGCTGTGAGTAAAGCTGCGAGTAAAGGTAGCTTTTTAAGTGCTCTTTTTGGGCAGATGCAACCCTGTGGTCTGGGGAAAATTTCTTTGTGTATGACTGAAAGTAAGAGGCTGAAAGAGCAACCATCCTCTTCCTGGGAACATGTCCAGGGCAAATGTTATCACTTCAGTTAAAGCAAAAATAGCACCTGCAGCAGCACAATAAAACATTAATATTTCCATTGTATAACTGCTGTTTGACAGATCACATTCTAATATGTCCTGACTGAGGTGTTTGTCCAGGCAGCAGCTCAGCTGCATATTACAGGCAACAAAGCTGAAGGAGACAGGAGATTTACCAGCTTAGGTGTTATTTAGAGCTGTTGGAAGTCATTAGTCATCTCCACAGGGTAAAAGCAGAAGTGAGATCCCACACCTAATACACCAGTGGAATGAGACAGCAAATCCTCTCTGACTCCACAAGGGCAGTTTATAGAAGTTTTCCTTGTCAAACAGAGCTGATCACCACACCAGAGAAGAGTCTCATGACTGAGAATAGTTATTCAGCAAGAAGAAGGCCTGGTTTCCCACTGCCTTTATTGAAATACAGGTGAAAAACTCACACAAGGGATGCATTCCTATCACCCAGAGAGCTGACATCATGGGAGTGATGCTTTTGAAACACATTTTTTAAATTTCTTCCAAACAAGCAGCGTTTGGAATCAAAAACATGGTGAAAAAACACACTCAGTAACAACAAGATGGTCCCCTACAGAAGCCCTGTTACCCCTCCTTGAGGAACTAGAGAAGGGTATCTGAGGGAAAGTCCCTGAGTCTTCACAATACACCAGATACAAAAGCATGAAGCCTGCAGGAGAACAAAAAATGGGCATACACCTGGTGGTCAGCCAGTGCAGGGGACTCAGTGTTTGTGAATGGGAAAGAGTTACCCACGTACCATGAAGTGACTTACAGACTTACACTTTCCCATGTTTTCTACCTATGATGAACGCCCATCTCCCAGAGTTAGCCCTGGTTTCTGAAGATATGGGAAGCTGTACAATTGCATAATCTTGTTCCAATGCACTTGGCCTTAATTCCCATTAACTTTAGTGCAAACAGCAATACAAAAATTCCAGATTTGGAAAGTGCAGCACAAGGTGAGTAAATAGTATCTGTAACATTTTATAAACTCAGGGATTAAGACAATAGATTGGAAGGCCTCTTTCCCACTGACCTTCATAATTCACTCAAATCTTTCCACACACACCTGGATACTGCAGTTTCCCTTTTCTGATCTTTTGTAGGAAGAATTTGTACACACCAAGAATTTGTGCTTTAAAGGCCAAGGCTTGCACCAGTAACTATGTATTCAGCTATAAAGATTTTCAGAGGAATATATCCTGGACTAGGACTGGGACAGATCTCCCTTCACTACTTTCTTTAAACAAGCTGTCTATTTGATAAATCGGTTTTCTTGAATGCTGAACATGGCCTGTTACATGAACCTTTAGAGATACTGGGGCTTTTCCTCTTTTAATTATCATATGCTGCCATATTTGCTGGTAGTGTTTCAATGCCTTTTTTTGTCTCAAATATTGAATAACCTAGAGTTACCTCCTGCTTGCCATTTCTTCCTCCTTGGATTTTGTGATTTTGAAAGTAATATTTCAAAAACTGTTCAGGATACAAAAATAATTTTAACAATTGTTTTTCTCCTTTTTCTGCTACAATGGAGGATGTTGATTCTTCTTTCAAATGGCATCAGAAGTGTAGTGTTACTTTGCCTCAAGACAGTCTCTGGACATACACTGAGCCCTGATAATAAGGCATGGTCCTGGATGACTTGTGTATCAGAAGAGTTTGCTGATTTGGAGGTTGCTGTTATTTTCCTTCCTGTCTTTCTGCATGGATGGCAAGCCTTGCATCTCACCTTGCTAGGGCCCACCGAGTTGGCTGCTGGTGCTGTTCTCCTCATGGACTGTCAGCCTCATGGAGAGCTCAGACTCTCAGGGACAAGAGGTTAATTGGAACAGATGTTATTTCAGAAATTGCATGATGCCCAGAAATTGCATCTCTGCCTCCCTAAGCCTTTTCAGCGGTGTTGGACTGTGTGATCTCTCTTGTTTCTCTCACACTGGGCTCCTTTTCATCTTTTGAATCACTCCAAACAATGGCAATCTTTACAAATACAACAAGACCTCCTCTTTATATCAGGCATTTTTCCCTATAGGGATGCAAGCAATCTGAGCTGAAGCAAGCTGTAATTAAGGCCATTTTTAAAAGCTGTGTGTTTCTCCCTTTATAGCTTTAGCAAAAGTTGTGCCTAATTTATACTTTGGTGGTGTGTTTGTGCTCTCTGCTGGTTTTGACCTCTTCCTTTGAAATATGCTTGCGTAAGTTTCAAAGAGTTTCAGATTTACTTTAAGTTTCCCCAAAAGGATTGATGTAAAAAACTTCTTGACTTTAGACCATTCTGCTTCTCTCAGAGTGGGAAACAAATAGAGACTTCCTCATATCTTTGAAAATTTGCTCTTTGCTGGTTTGAAAGAATGCAGCAGAAACACCTCTGAGATTACATGCACAATTATGTCCCAGTACTACTTCTGTTAGTGGGAATGAGAAAAAAATGTTAAGGGATTCCCCTCCTCCCAGTGAATCAGGTCCCTGAGCTCATTATTATGAACAGCAGATAGAGAGGTAAGAGATGGAAACTAAATCTGAAATCATAAACTCATTAACAGACATGTATGGCCATGTCCCACATGGCCATGAATGTGGGCCATCAGGTATTTCTGAATAACTGTTGAGGTCTGAAGTGTGCCATAGGGAAAACAAACATTTCTTCACTGAATAATCCTTCTCAGCTGCTTCATGGTAAAGTTGAAGTTATGCAAAGCAGGAGGTCTAAGCGAAGGAATAGAGTTGAGGAATATTGGTGGCCTGTGACTCTCAAGAAAAGGCTCAGGTCTTGGCCAAACCATCCATTACTGGCAGTGAAGTGCTATTACTGCAGAGCATAATTTGTGTGACCTCTTCCTTGCCTGTGGGCATTAATTGATCTTTAGGTTTAAAATCTGCTGGGAAGTCAAAGCCAAGGTACAACCTGGATAAAACCTGAGGAATTTCCTCTATGGTTGGCACAAACTTTCATTCATGAGAATGTACCTTGTCATCATACCATTTCCAGCTGCTCCACAGCTGCCTGTATCACATCATGGCTTATCTCCAAGCAGCTACAAAAGTTAGTGGGAGATCTTCTTGACCCTCTGATAGGGATGGAGGGGGGGAGATCTGTAAATGTTTAGGATAAGTCACATACATCTCATTAGGACAAAGATAGCAAGGGACAGGTTTTAGTATTATAGCCTTAATGAAACTTCTGAATTACTCTGCTGATTGCTATAAGAATAGGAACAAGAACTTCACAAGTACCCTTCATCTTGTGATCTGACCTTCATATTTTCTTGCAAACCTGCTGGACTTGGACAATTCTTCCATTTTCTTGGAAACCCCGAGACTTTTTCCAAGGATTGTTTGCAGTCACGACTTGAATAAGTTTCCAGTCACATGCCTAGAAATAGAATCTAGACATTAATAATAATGTATCATAATCCAATAAGAATGCTCAGAGACTGAAATGAAAGCAAAGAGTACCCAATATCTTGTTATTCCTGCTAATAACCATGGGTAGGTTGGTTTGTCTTAGGGTTCTTCCTAATGTGTGAGACAATGTTTTTGATAAGTGACCTACATGTCCTCCCAAGACCTGAGAGATTCTAACACCATTATTATGATAGACTAGTTTACATTGCACTTTAAAACTCTGGCTTTCAGATAGTCTAACTGAGATCTACCAACAGACAGCACCAAGGTGAGAAAGAGCTGAAGCCTCTTCTGATAATATAAATCCAACCAAGAGCCATAAAGTAGGATCTCCAGAAAAGAATCTTTAATCTTGTACTGCCACATGTTTTCTATTTCTTAACACTGGTCTCAGCAGTGAAGGTGATTTTCCATTTAGTGCCAATGTTCTAAAAATATTTATGACAACAATCCTAAATTCCCCTACTAAGACTCATTCATAGATTCTTAGTAATGTGCAGCATTCTTTATTTCTGCTCAACAAGGTGAAGTAATCTGTAGCGAGATAGAAAAGGAAACGAAAAAGAGAAAGAAAAATATACTTGTGGAAAAATCCTCAAATATAGGAGAATATTTTTGCAGAAGCACACGTATCTGCAATATATATATATATATATATATATATATATATATATAAATATATATATAAATATAGGCAAGACATCAAAATCCAGCCTGATATAAAATCCAACAGTAAAAAAACATTATTACATCCTTGTCAGAACTAGCAAAGGCCAAGTTCTGCTATTATGTTGCCAACAAAAAAAAACAGTCTATAATTGGCAAGGTCAGTGATATTTTCAATATACAGGGGAAAGAAAGAGTAAAAGAAGTTATTTGTTACAAATTCTTGTCCACATTCATTGGATATCTCTTGGAAAATAAGTAAATTATAAACACTATCAAGAGATCTGATGCAGCACTGAGCCTGACAGCTGTTACTGCAAGTAGTTTGCTGCGCTGCAGGCATCAATACATCAATATTATGGCTTTAACTTCTTCAAAAGTTTTATTGTGTAAAATATCAGATGAGGAAGAGGCTTCCTGTAGTTATTTAAAGGGAAAGCCTAGAGGGATTTTAAATGCAGTCAAACAGAATAAATGTACTACAAAATTTTGGAGTTAAAAGAAACTGTGTCATTAATGATATATTTCAGGGTTGCTTTTTACAGATGTCGTCAATACTCAAAGTAACAATGTTTTAATGTACTCTGCTTCTGCTTGAGAGTTGTATTTGTGGGTATGATAACACTGCAAAATCACTGCATTAGTGGACAGAAAGAAAAGCCAGTTCCATGGTCTGCAGATGCCGAAGCACAAGTGCTCTTGTAAGTGACCACTCCACTCGTGTCTTGGTGTCTCTTCACAAGGCTCCTGCCACAGGAGATTGGTCATGTGCACAGCCCGGGACTTGAGTGGCACAAGAGCTTGCTGGACTCCAGAGGATGATGGCTGGATGCAATGGAAGTCTAAAGCACTTGAAGAAGAAATGTTGGACGCTGCCTAGAATGGATCACTGGTGGTCATAGTGGATGGGTTGAGCCCAACAGCCAAACTTCACTATGTGCATGGAAAGATTGTTATGCCAGAACTTGTGGCCCTTGAAACTTTCTGTGGATTAGGAAATTCTGAAAGGAAGCTGGTTCAAAAATGGCTGCAAAACCCACAGTATCGTAATATCACAGCTGAGCACAGCACAGTAACACTGATGCCTCCTTCTCACACAGTAGCTGTCAGGTTAGCTGCAAATATCTGGTTGTTCACGTGAAGTCTGGAAGACATGTCAGGAAATAATTCCAGTTTACATTGTTCAACAATGGAAAGAAAACTTTCCATAGAGGAAACAGTCCTTTCAGGATATCTCACAACTAGAAATGGCATTCGAAACCACTTTTGAAAGCCCTTTCTACATATCGTGAGGAAGATTCACAATTGAAGCAACATCTCATCTATCATGGGGGCAGGGAGGGAGAGGTGGATATTGAGTATGTACATGAATCATACTGAGCACACTGAGTCTATGGGATGAATGAAAATTTGCTGGCCATTCTGGAGCTTCAAAAGTTTTCAAGAAGTTTAACATGGCCACAATAAAATTATAATGCAAAAGAAAATTAAACTTTTGAAGATTATGTGATTATGTTCCGGTAGGCCATGAGTTGTTGCTGTTGTTGTCGTTATTTTTCTACTATTATTATTATTATTATTATTCCAATTATTACAAAGAAAGCCTTGGTGAGCTCTGGGAACATATCACTCTCAAAGGAACCAAAATATAGCAGTGTCTTCATTCCACAAACCAGAGCTTACGACTTCAATCACCTGCACCATCAGCCTGGCCCATAGAAAGCCATGTGGTTGTAGGAGCTTTCTAAAGAGAGAAACAGGAAGGAAGGAAGTGTCGGAAGGAAGGAAGTGTCGGAAGGAAGTGTCGGAAGGAAGTGTCGGAAGGAAGTGTCGGAAGGAAGGAAGTGTCGGAAGGAAGGAAGTGTCGGAAGGAAGTGTCGGAAGGAAGTGTCGGAAGGAAGTGTCGGAAGGAAGGAAGGAAGGAAGGAAGGAAGGAAGGAAGGAAGGAAGGAAGGAAGTGTCGGAAGGAAGGAAGGAAGTGTCGGAAGGAAGGAAGTGTCGGAAGGAAGGAAGGAAGGAAGTGTCGGAAGGAAGGAAGGAAGTGTCGGAAGGAAGTGTCGGAAGGAAGTGTCGGAAGGAAGTGTCGGAAGGAAGTGTCGGAAGGAAGGAAGGAAGGAAGGAAGGAAGGAAGGAAGGAAGGAAGGAAGTGTCGGAAGGAAGGAAGGAAGGAAGGAAGGAAGGAAGGAAGGAAGGAAGGAAGGAAGTGTCGGAAGGAAGGAAGTGTCGGAAGGAAGGAAGTGTCGGAAGGAAGGAAGTGTCGGAAGGAAGTGTCGGAAGGAAGTGTCGGAAGGAAGGAAGGAAGGAAGGAAGGAAGGAAGGAAGGAAGTGTCGGAAGGAAGTGTCGGAAGGAAGTGTCGGAAGGAAGTGTCGGAAGGAAGTGTCGGAAGGAAGGAAGTGTCGGAAGGAAGGAAGGAAGGAAGTGTCGGAAGGAAGTGTCGGAAGGAAGTGTCGGAAGGAAGTGTCGGAAGGAAGGAAGTGTCGGAAGGAAGGAAGTGTCGGAAGGAAGGAAGGAAGGAAGGAAGGAAGGAAGGAAGGAAGGAAGGAAGGAAGGAAGGAAGGAAGGAAGGAAGGACTGAAAAAACAATTGTGATCTAGGAAACAACACTTCATCCAATGCCCTATCCACGTGGCAAGATTACATGGTAGGATTGGAAAATTCCATATTCAGCTACCTCTGGCAGAGATAACCAAGAATGTGTAACAGCTAACTGTTTAGATTGAGAGACTTGTAACAAAACAATTATATGTTTTTTATTCATATGCTACTCTAGCTAAAGGTTTGAAATATTAATATTTCTCCCAGTCCAGGTTGCTCACTGTCAGGCTGTGTTCCCATGGTGCTAAGTGATATGAAAGATTTACCTTTCCTCAATATTAAAAAAAAAACATGAGGTAGCATTTCTTCGGTGTAATGTGTGTTGGCATCTCTCTGTGGTAATATGATTTATTATACCCACTCTGCATTTCCCAGAATGATACATGTGGGCAAGGATCTCTAATGAAAAGTGAAGCCTGGAAAAACGTTTCCTCAGAATAAAGAGCATGAAAAGCAGCTGCTGACTTTTCCACATCTACAGTGATGCATGCGTTCCTCCAATACCCAGCGAAGCATGGAGTTACATTTTCCTGATGTAAATTGAACTAAGATTTAGTGTTTTTCAAAGATTCAGTGATATTTTATAACCCCTTCTCACATAGGGAATGAGAAACCTGAAGACAGAGTTGCTGGTTATCAGATCATCAGTGGTGCATCCATTTGTTTATACATGTTTAGGCAAGAGAGATCGAAGAGCATTGTCATGACACAAGTTATTTGGGGATGTCAAGTTTTATTGCTGGTTCCTGCAATACCTTGCTTAAAGGCTTTGAAAAGGCACTTCTGTTTCTCAGTCTATGAGGCCAGTTTTCTGCGCAGGCATGTGGGGTATTAATTTTTTTTTATATATATTTTTGATTTTAAAAATAATGCAATCTACCTAATTTGTACTGAACTTCAGTGCAAAATTACCACCTGATGGAGGGAATCAACTCTTGAGAATCCACCCTAATCCTGCACTTCATCTGCAGGAGCCATGGGCCCAGCCCACCCATTTCTTAATTTGATATAACCATTCCTGCTGAATTTCCCACTTGTATATGAAAAGAGCTTCCCTCAGTGTAAAGTGAAATATATTATGGTATTTGCCTATGCAAACCACAGTTGCAACACATGCCTGTTTTGCATTGTGATTGTCAGGGTGTAAGAGGTTAATAGTGCACCCCATACACTGACAGACCACAACTACAGCTATTAAACCAGGTAGTGAGGCTCAAGCATCAAAGCTCCTGTAGACCCATAAGAAGTTTGTCCCTTTTTAGAGAAATAGATTTTTGACTGTGTTTTCTGATTTTCTCTTCCAAGTGTGGGAAGTTCCCCGACTGGAGTCTCTTTTGTTCAATGCAGTATATGTGCTAAATAAACATGCATTCAATTAAATAGTATGAAGAATGAGAGAAAAATACTTTTTTAACCCCAATATGATATTCCTTCCATTTACAATATATTTCTCCATCTGATTTTTTCCAGGACCATGTTGATCCACCTGTTACAGGCATTTATTTCAGCTCTGAAGCTCTACTGCTGACACAATCAAGGTCTTCCAAAGGTTTGGACGTCAGCTTCTATATTCTCTTGCTTTTCTCTAAGATGAATGAAGTTCAATTTCTTCAACATAAAATTTAAGCCTGACAATCTTGTATTTTTACTGAAATTATGTGATAAAACTAAGACCAAACTCCCTTAATTGATAACATTCTATTAATCAATGCTTACAATTTCATAAGATATAATTGTCTTGAGCCTCATCCACACCTTTACCTTAAAAATATTTCCAACACTATCTGACACCAAATTACAGTAATCTGTACTTTTCTGTTGTTTGAAGGAGCAAGTCATAGGCTTCATTTTCAAAGACCTTACTGATAATCTTCCTAGAATGCAAAACACAAATATTAGCTAAGTTAAAGGCTGAGTCTTTTTCCTCTACAAACATAAACATGGCGCAAAGTTTCTTTGCTGAATTAAAGCAACAGATTTCATTTTCTTTCTCTAGAAACGTTCCCAGCCTCAATATCATTTATCACGGCATCATTGTACTCAATATATGGAGAAAACGAGAAGGTTATTTAGAACTGAATGTGTATTTAGTGTTTGTGCAAGGTTGTTACAGTAGCTTTTTGCCTATGTAGGGTTATCAGCTGTACATTCTCTTGCATTTACTTTTCAGTACCACAAAGTAGATTTTCCTTTCCTGTGGTGTTTTCCTGGTTTCCAATCAGAATTCCCACACTAAAGGTAATGTAGCAGGTTTATCCTGATCATTAAGTGAATATATAGAGGGTGATTTCTGCTGTAGGGGGACTTTATTCATCTTATGGGAAAGGTAATGCATATAATATTAATATATGAATGCAATGCAGTATCTAAAGATATATACCCCCAGGAGGCAATTTATCTGAAGGGCTGTTTTTCTGGTGTTCATTCATTTGTGTGAAGATGGTATTCCCAGACTGAAAATGAAGCAAATGAAGGGACTTCCCTGGTGAAAAGTGATGGATGATGATTTTGTTGCTACTGTCAAGAGATGCATTAGACTAGGTTTCTCATTCTGAAAATGCTAGATGAAAAGGGATTAATTTCATGACCATTTGGGAGACTGAATTTCCATTCTTAATTATAAAATAATGCCCTATTATAATTTTCTCTGAGGTACCTTGATGATTGAAGCTGAGTTACTTGACTCAGGGACACAAAGAGATTCCAGAAGGCCCAGAGGTAAAACTTGAGGCACATGATTTACATAGCAGCATGTACCATACTATGAAAATCCAAGCTCCTTTCACAACAGGAACCCAAGGAGACTTTCTCTCTGGTTCTCACCCTCCCTGCCTGTTCTGGTAAGAACGAATTTTTGAAAAAAGAACTGCATATTGGGAATTAAAAAGTGAATGCCATGATCCAAAAATATAATTCACATGAGAAACTATGGAATAAAACTTCACATGAATTTCCTTGATGTTTGACCCTGTACTTTTCCAGGACTGACATGTTTTTTAATATGAATAGTTTTATATATAGTATCATTGGTTTTTTCTACTCAAGACAACCAGTTTGTGTTGTTAATCTGTTAACCCTTTGCTCAGAAATGAGCAGGCTGAACTTCTCTGAAATCAGAGAATATGTCAATGGTAGGACTTAGCTGACCAATTACAGTATCACTTTGGGGACACTAGGACATCATCTATGGCCTCCATTTGCAGCCCTAGCAGGTTGCAGATCCATGGGTCCAATGCCATCCCTGCCAGGACTCTGAAGATTTAAAATTACACGAGACACACCCATCTAAACACAAGTGAGTCTGGTTCTCACAGTGATGGGTTTGAGCCAGGGGGTGTGTTTAAGGGGAGAAAGCTCAGCTTTTTGGCATTGTCATTTCATGTCACTGCATTGGCACCATCAGAAACACACTCAGCCTGTGCGATATTCCCTGGTGAGATGCAAGGCTGTGCCTCATAAATATGTCCTGACTGACAGCTATTTTGCGGCTTTGAGGTTTGAGGGTTTTTTGTTGGCACTAGTTTGTGTAACAGGAGTGCCTAAGTGGTAAGTGACAGTTGTGTTGATTTTAGCAGGAGTAAATTATAATGACTTATAGTACTGAGTTTCTGTCTGGTGTAATAGGATGCGGTGTCAGGATTACCCAATATAAACCGATGTTCAGTCCTGAATTTTCATGAAAAAAATTGATATGGCTACACTTGCCTGAGAGCCAGTGATGGATGAAGGTCAGGTTTCACTAATGTTCCCTGATGCATGGTGCTACATTTCTTTAATATAAACTAATCCATGTCAAGCAGTATCCTTGACTCCATTTGATATATGAGATTGGCTTTTTCCTTTTTGGACATAATGGGAATACACAGACACCATTTTTAATTGTGTAGTCACAAGTGATGCCATGTTTTTCTGTGCTCAGAGGTACTCATTCTTATGCCTTTCTCTGTATTAAGGAGTTGCAAGGGTTTTTGTATTACAATAAAACCTAGCTGCATAACATTAATAGCTACCAGGAAAAGATGTGGTTGCTGCACCATTTATATCAGTAACAGCAGCTCACAGAGAACATTTTCTGTCAAATTTGCCAGTCCCATGCAGGCCAAAAAAAAAGAGGGGGAAAATAATTTTATTAACCATATTATTGCATATTATTGGGGGTATTTTTGGATATCCAAAAATGTCATATTTCTTCTTAGGGTAGGAGAGGGCCCTACCATTACATAACTGCTCTTCTCTTCAGCCCTTCGTTTTATTCACAATCTCTGTCATTTAGGAAGTTGTACATTATTAAACAAACACTGATTCTATTTATGTCACAGAAAAAAACCACTGCACATTACTGATTTTAGACAAAAAGAAAGCTAATGGTGATAAGCTGCATTACTTTTTCCTGTCTCAAACTTAAATGGATTCTTCAAAATGCAGTTTTCTTTGTTCAATTCCTATCAGGGAACTGAGGCCTTAAACATCAATTGGCATTAGAAAAATTCAGCTCCATGTGTTTCTTTCCACACAAAGGGACAAGTGATGCATTTTACACACACAAGGGCATTGTAACTCACTTTCAGCTGTTGTGACCTCCACTCTCTGGGTCTGCCAACAATTACCTTGAATAATGGAATTTTTGTTGAAAAACTGAGGAAGAATGGTAAATGTTCAGTAGTCCAAAACTGTTTCTGTGCCTGGGTAACACCCAGGATCTTACTGTTGTTAGAGTTTATTGTGGATTTAGCCTACAGTAAAAGCTTTTTTTATAAGTTTTGTGGTTACAACTCCACTATCTGATGGTCTGACCCAGCCCTCTGACTAGTGGAAGTTGTAGTGTAGCTGTGGAAGTCCTGCTCTCATAGGACTTCTACTCAAACTTCTCTGTGGATGTGGAGAATATCTTAATGTTTCTGCTCCTAGATATTTTTCCACTGGGTGTTTCACAGCAAACAATATTTAAAACAATAGCATATAGTCTTCCATTTCATGTTAGTCTGAACAAACACTCTGAGTTTAAAAATTATGCACAAAGTGGAGCCCCATATCCATTTTGCAGCTACCTCAACCTTATAAGAAATTGTATCTCTACAGATGCTGGTAAAATCTGTTCCCTGGGGACGGAAGTGAGGAAGATGCCCATAGTGTGCTATACAGCGGATTCCAGAGTTGTCTGAGCTTGTGCCATAGAAGCACAAGCTCTGGAATAGCAAGCAATTTAGTCATGTAGATATCACATGCCTAAATAATACTGCTGTGGGCTGGTTAACATCAAATGAGGTGGAAAACACAGTTAAAATAGCTCTACTGCTTCCAGGCCCGTGTCAGTACCTCTTTCCAGTGCTGCATCATGCCATGCTGGTTTGGCAGCAGGTACAAAGCTGCCCCAGGTGCCTTTGCACAGAATTAATGCTGGATATATTTCTCTTTCCTGTCTTTACATGAGACACCAGTGATGATACTCATCACTGTAAAGTCACTCAGCGCTGTAGTTATGTCTACTGAAATGAAATGCAATTTCATTTGGATATTCTTATCAGTTCTTCAGAAAACACCAGCCTCATACAACATGCACCCTGAAAAATCTCTGTGTCTCATACTTTATTTTGCAAAACCATAAATCTACATTTCCATTGATAGTGCAAATATTGGATATTAGAGAAATTCAGCCTCTTTGGATCTGGAAAAGAATACAGATGATTTTAAGCAATACACTCAATCAGTTGAAGTTCCTTTCAGCCAGGAAATCTCTGGCATGATATCACTTTTATGACATTACTAAGCTTTCCATCACTATGGTTATCAATTATTTCATAACTCAATAACTGCCAGTTCATGTAACTCTGCTATAACCAAAGTTCTCTTACCAGCACTGCTCTGCTTCAGAATAATGTGAAGCAAGCCTTGTCTATGTTTCTACATGTGACCTCCCTTTTTTATTGGGCATTTTGGCATTTGCCACCATTTGGTCTGGAAGGAACCCAAGTTCCAACATTATTCTCCAGAGAGACAGGTGTGATGTATCACCTTACATTAAGGAAATTCAGTTTCCTGCACTAGTTTTGAATCAAGTAATCCAGATAAAAAATGATTCATGAAACTGAGCTTTCCTGGAAGAAACAGCTCTGTGAAGGAGGGTTTTACTGATTAAGTCTGATGAATGATGTTCTGGCTTTTATGTCTACAATGTTCTGTGAAAACCAGTGTTGTGAAGAAAAAGATGCAGCAAGATGGATGTCTTAACAGAGTGAAAAATTAGATTTCTTCCATTTTATATGAATTCTAGAGGAAATTTTATTGCCATGAAAGAATTCAGGTGTGATTTTTTTTTTTTTCCTATCTAAAGTGCTATGTCAAGCCACCTTCTTGAATTTGGAAAGCACATACAAGGTCAGAATAAAGAAAACACCAGCATCTGGTGCTGCTTTGTCCCAGAACGGAGGGTGGGTTGTGCCCCTCATGCACTTGGCAGGAGGGAACTTCAGCTCTTAGTGGGAAGGGCCGCGCTGCCGGCCCTGCAGCATCCTGGTGGCAGCAGCAGCAGCAGCAGCAGCAGCAGCATCCCGGCTGCTCCGTTCTCCCGGCTGTGCTGACCTCTGCTGGTACTTTTCCGAGGCGCGACGTTTCCCATTCTCTCTCATTTTCAAGCCCCTCGCATTACATTAACGCAGAGATGTTCTTCTTTCACGAACCCGTCCGGGATTTTCTAAAACGTTTGTTCCACCATGTGAAGAAGTGACGAACTCATTTTCTGTTGACGGCGTCCTCTGAAGTGCAGGAGCACAGCTTCAAATTCAGGTCTTCTTCATTGCTCCACTCCTTGGTCGTGGACCAAAAGCAAACTTCTTGCTCTCCTTTTCCCAAAAAGCCATCATCCCACATGCTCTGCATCATACCCAGTCAGGGAAACAGGGCTTGAGCTCTGTTGCAAGCCAGGCTCTCACTTCTAACACTCACTTCCATTCCATTCAAAGTACACTAATTTACCCTTATTTTTAATTTTGAGAGCTATGCTTGCTGTATTTGATCAATTATTTGGTCATCTGTGTCAACTGCTGTGTTAGCACATCCTCTAGACTTCCATTAACTACAGTATAACAGTTTTACTTTTGACAAGAGCATCTAATGATAAGACAAGGGGGAATGAATGGATTTAAACTGAAAAGTGGTTTAGACTGAGTTTTAGGAAGAAATTCTTAATTTGGAGGGTGATGAGACATTGGCCTAGGTTGCACAGAGAAGTTGTGGCTGGCCCATCTCTGAAAGTGTTCAAGGCCTGGCTGGATGGTGCTTTGAGCTACTTGGTCTAGGGAAAGGGGTCCCAGCACAGGTCAGGGGTTTTGGAACTAGTTAATTTTTAAGGTGCCTTCCAACCCAAACCATTCAATGATTCTATGAAAACCCTTCCTATTCTTAATAGAGCAGCCTTACTCAATTGACTGGCTTAATGTTTAAACTGGTCTTTCAATTCATGCAATAGCTCAAATGTTCAAAATAACAAGATCTAGTCCAGGCTAGTGGTTCCTCTTTGGCGAAATAAGACAAAAGTCTGTATAGATACATTCAGAATATCAGGCATTTTCCATGTTCCATTCTCAGTATGATTTATGCCTTTTTTTCCCCCTTCAAATACACAAAGAACTGCCTTTCAATATCTGAAAAACAACTTCTGACGTTTTACTGTGAATTCTGGATGTGTAAGATTCAGATGAAGCCTGATCAAGGACTGCAGACTGAACCCCTGAAGAATTTTGACACCTCTACTTGAACCCAGTTTTGAGAGTGTGCTGTCTCACATCTCTGTTCTGAGTAAGGCACCTTGACTATTTCAGGAGGTATGACTCAGTACTTTGGACGCATTCTGTAGGTGCATCCTGTGAAGACAAACTCAGTTCCTTCCCCTGGTTGGGAAACTGAAATCCTCATCTCCCCTCAGCATTCAGTGAGGAGCTGGATGCCAGATCTATGCACCTTTGCTGCCACAGTTGTCAAGAGGTGCAACAAAAATTGAGGATTCATACAAAACAAAGTGGTCTCTTCCAATCTATGCTTACCTTTTTTTTAAATGAATTCAGTGCTTCAGGATTTGACCTCCAATTAACACGACTGTCCTTTGATGTTGCCTTTGAGCATTCAGTTTTATTTTTAGATACTCTCTTTGGATATTCTCCTTTACCCACAAGGAAACATGGATCATTATTGGCTTTCTCCAAAAAAAAAGAAAATACCAGGATTTTTTTCATTTTGATCACCAATGATAGATAAAAAGTAGAACTGCAATCCAAACACTAGTAATTGTCAAAGAGAATTTGTATAATGATCTGTTCCCAACTTATAACCTTGTTTGTCTTTTGACTGTAAAATTGCTTTTTCATATCAGTTTCTCAGAAAGAAAGATCTTTCTCCCCATCCCTTGGTTTAAGTGGCCATCCCTTCATTCATTTATCCCCTGAGTAAGGAGAAGGCTGAATCAATTAATCAAAGGCTTGCAAAACAACACTGAGCAAGGAAATGGTTGGTTAAACATTGCTTTCAATGTAGAATTGAGCCTTAGAAATTCCAAAGTAGGTGTTTTCTTTTTACAAAAACAACCTTGAGACTGAAAAACAATTTTTTTCTTTCAATTCTCTTCTGGCATCTCCTTTATTCTGGATCAAACTGAAGAGCTTCATGAAAACCATGTCTGCAATTTCACTTTTGGGCTTGCCTGTTTAAACATGATACTACCATAGGCTTCTGCTTTGGTAATTGCAATTTAATGGAAAGGTAAGTTAAGGGCAAGAAAGAAGAAAACTTCTAAAGTGTTAATTGACGGCTATGTAAATAACATATTCTTGTCACAGCTGTGTCCTAATGTTTTATTTTATTGGTTTAGTGTGTATAGTAGCAAGGTCCAGAACTGGAAAATGGTAGAAGGCCAACTTCTTACTGGATTTCCAGTTGGAGACTTTACTAGATCTTGAAAAATTTTGTCTTCAAAAGGTAATTTAAAGTAATAAGGATATTGCTGTCAGAGAGTGCTGGATAACTAAGGACAATATTGACACCTGGGAAGATGTGGAAGAGAAATAGAATGAATCCTCCTTGAGCCTAGGGCTAGAGAAGCAAAGTTTCAGGCAAGAGACAAGATGGAAAGCTTGTCCAAAAAATGGGACTCAATTTTGATCCCTTCCCTCAACTCAGTGCTTGAGGACTGGAAACATATACCAAAAAAAAAGACCAGAAAGTAACTGAGAGGAATATTTTGAGCAGGGCTTCCAAATGGATAATCCTCAATGCCTTCCTAAAAATTTAATTTGACTTAAAAATCTCCTATATTATGCACTTGATCTCAAGGGTTTATATTTAAAATGAAGACATTCTCAATTTCTTTATAGTCTGCATGCAGGAAATTACTTCAGCTGATGCTGAAATACAAAGTTATGCTATTAAAATTTCATGTATCTGTTATTCTGATTAAAAATAATTTTTCTACTCAATTTAATGGTATCTGATTCCAATTTTCTTTTTTATAGTCATCAGGAGCTAAATACTCAGTGTACCTGAATGCATTGACCCTAATCACAGAAGACTGAACATAGAGACTGATCAAAATATCTCACTCTAAAGCTGTGTGTAAATATTATTTCTGCATTTTTGGATGGGTCAAGCTTATATTTAGCCAGTAATGTTCATCAACAAGTCATGATACACAGTAAAAGCAAGAGCGATCTTTACGCTCATTTGCTTTTTGAAATTAAAGAGGAAATTATTTTTCATGGCTCAGTAAAGGTAATAATAATTACTGACAGGTTTATAACAATTCACAGAGAAGGTGTTTGCTGGTGGTTGATTTTCAAATGCAGAACCACAAGTAAATTAAATCAAATTAATTTGGAAAGCATCTTGAGGAGTGACTATGTACTGTTCTGCCTCAAGCCTGGATCAAGCACTCATCCATTTTGGACAGATCTTACCTGTTTGTATAAGACTTTCAGTGACGCATACTCCACGACCAGGAAACCGATTTTTGGGCTTCAGCAAAATAAGAATTTCCCTGAAATCTAACCTGAAGCTTCCTTACTATAGTAAGACACTCTACTTCTCCCTAACCTTCCTTTGAGATGAATAACAGGTTTTTGTTTTCTTTTTTGCACAAATTTTTTACATTTTCAAAACTGTTACAATGTACTGTCTATTTTCCTTCCCACTTCTCATTACCTTCTCTTCTCTAGGCAATCTTTGTCATGTCACCTTGTCTTCCACACCTCACAGACTTCTGACCATTCTTGTCACTCTTCTCTAAGATTTCTCCAGTTAGCCCAGATCTGCCTTGGAGCGTGATACTTGAATCTGGACACAGAGCTCCAGCTGAGGTCTTAGTACAAATAAAAATCATAGGTCCTGCATCCTGCAGATTTCTCTCTATTTTCCCATGTGTACTTGTCTTTTCTGGGATAGCACACCAATGTTGAATCACAGTCATCTCACAAATCTCTGGCACTTTTCTGGAGAAGTGATTCCTAACCAATCAAGGTTAAGGTACCTAATCCTGGTCTATACATCTTTTAAATTACTTCAGTCTAAATGCAGTGTTTTACACTTTATTCTATTGCTTTTAATGACCTTATCTCAGTCTACAACCCCTCAAGAGGAGAAGAGGAGGGGCAGGTACTGATTTCTTCTCTGTGGTGACAGTGACAGGGCCCATGGTAACGGCCTGAAGTTTTATCAGGGAAGGTTTAGGTTGGGTTTTAGAAGAAGGTTCTTCACCCAGAGGGTGGCTGGGCACTGGAACAGGCTCTCCAGGGAAGCAGTCACAGCCCCAGCCTGCCAGAGCTCAAGAAGCATTTGGACAGGGCTTTCAGACACATGGTGTAACTCTTGGGATGGTGCTGTGCAGGGCCAGGAGTTGAACTCGATCATCCTTGTGGGTCCCTTCCAACTCAGCTAATTCTGTGATTCTGCGGGTTTTTTTCCAAACTATTAAGTTTCCCAGTAATTTTCTTTCTTCCCCAAGTGCTTCTCATCATAACATTATCTGAAAGCTTAAAAAACAATATATCATTCCTTGTGGATCACTGAAACCATTAAGGAAAATATTAAATAATACCAGACCCTTGCAGAATTAAACTCTATATACCCCTGGACTTTGCCAGGGAATTGCTCACTAAACAAACAGAATTTTAAGTACTGCGATTTCTGGGCAATGTTTTATCTGCTTTCTATGACTTACATCTTGTAAATCTTGTTTTCTTAAAATGATATGAGAATCAATGTCAAAAACTTTGCTAAAATCACTGTATATGACTGCTCTCAGTTACTTGTAAGGCCTGGTGTCCTACAACAAAGCAACGAGATGGATTTGATATGATTACCTAGTAACTAATGTAGGCTGTTATGGACAGTTCACTTCTTTTTATGTTCCAAGCACTAATAAATATCCTCTTTGTTCCAGTAAGGAAGCAAACCTTAGGTAAATGGATATCTTTATTTCATTTTTTAAAGCTATGTGCTCTGGTGCTACAGCATCACAGCTGCATCTTCACAAACCCTCAAGGAGCTGTAGCTGTAGATGTGCCATGAGTGGGTTCTGTAGGTATTGCAGTACTCAGCTCCCAAGCCTCTGGCATGAAAACACCCAGCTTCTCTCTACCCACTCTCTCTAGGGTTGCTCAGTCATCTGTATAGAGCAACAGGGCAGAAATTATGTGTTATGTATCTTCAAAATTTCATCGTATGATTTCAGTCATATAAGTTTCCTGTATTACCAGTAACATTGCAGATTCTCTTCCACCTAAAAAAGCAATGAAAGATACATCACATCAGGGTGATCAGAGCCATCAACACCTGGAATTCTTGTAAGGATGATGCTGTCTAACACCTGCTTGTGCCCCTGAAGCTTCCCTGTGGGCACACCTTTCAGCTGGAGCAGAGCACTGCAGAGAGCCAGCCAAGGTCTCTTTGCTCTGTGTGGAGCTGGTTTGTACCTGCAGGACACAGCACCTGGTGGGGGACATGCTGTGCTCCCTCCTGGTCCCACCCTGAGGAGAACCTGAAGGGAAAGGAGGGACCCAGCTGCCTATGCACCCTCTGCCCCAGCTCCAGTGTGGGCTCCTCTTCTTGGGGTCACAGCTCCTGCCAGGAACCTGCTCCAGGGTGGGCTTCCCACAGGGCCACAGCCTCCTTCAAGCACATCCACCCATCTGGCATGGGGTCCTCCACAGGCTGCAGGTGAAAATCTGCTCCACCATGGACCATGGGCTGCAGGAGCCATCCTGCCTCACCATGGTCTTCACCATGGACTTCAGGGAATGTCTGTTCCAGTGCTTGGGGTACCTCCTCCTCCTTCTTCACAGGCCCTGGGGGTCTGTGGAGCTGTTTGACATTTTCTCACTCCTCTCTCTGGCTGCTGCTGCACACCAGGTTTTTTCGGCCATTCTTAAATTCATTATCCCAGAGACTCCTCCACCACTGCTCGTGGGTTTGACCTGGACCAGTGATGGTTCCATCTTGGATCCAGCTGGCATTGGCTCTGCCAGACACGGGGGAAGCTTCCAGCAGCTTCTCATGGAAGCCACCCCTGAAATGCCCCTCCTGCCCCCAACCTTGCCAAGCAAACCTAATACAAATGAAAGGTTTATAGCAGATTTCCACATTTCTGTTATTGACTGCATATGCTAAGTGAGGATTTCCCAGATGCTGTCCTTAGAGACAATGGAGACATGGGTGATACTTGGAAAGTCTGAATACTATAGGGAAACATATGCCTCTATCAGCATGTTTAATATTTTTTGACAGTTTGACCATTACAACTGGAGAAATCTGATTATGCATGCATTAATGCTTTTGACCAATAGCTTTAATGGTAACACAAGTTTCAAGGAAGAATTACCAAATTCTTTGGTTGTAAATGTATTTCTTCTCTAAAAAATCAGACTGTTGAGAAATGTTAGTGATCCAATCTTTGTCTGGAAATTTATTCACATTTGACTGAACTTTAAATGCTAACGGCTAAATATAGGTTTCTCATTCCCTTTGAGACCATATTGTGCTTAATAACTTTAAGAATTTAGACCTCTGCCTGATTATCCTTTATCTGAGACAGTACAAGGAAATAGTATTACCTTTAAAGTCTGTGAACAATTTGGGATACACTGAAATTAATAACAAAAGGCTTTGGTGAGGGCAGAGCTATAATCAATGCCTAATAGTGAAATTAAACACTATGAGACAAGAGACAGATCATCGGTTTCATCTATCTGTCTGATGTTTTGATGATATCATGGCATTATATTCAGCAGAGCTGGGATGTGACACCGAATGACAGCACTGGTCACTTGGGTTATTTACAGTAGGCCAACAGAAAGAAGTCACCCCATTTTGAAGCAGTGCTTATTGCTTCCAGTCTCTTTTTCATATCACCTAAAATCTGATTTTCCTTTCAAGCTTTCCATGTTTTAAGTCTAGGAGCAATCATAAAGCAAACCTGAAAATGAAAAATAAAAATTAAAAAAAAAGAAAAAGGCTTTACAATTTCACCTAAGCAGGTTAAATTTTTTTGATGGTGGAGGGAGGAATATTAAAAGCTGCTGAAATAGTTGCTGCCATACGTGCAACTTCAGACCACGGGGTAGAGGCCAGGTTTTGGAGTGGCCTCTGCCTCATTTCCATGTGTTCAGAGTCAGTACAAAGCACTAAGCTATTCATCTAGGCTCTTCCAGAACCTAGGGCGTGCTGGGGAGACACACAGGAGTGTCCTGAAGCCTCCTTTGAGAGTGCCCAGCTGCCACCTCAACCAGGAGCTTGGCTGGCAGGTATTAAGTCCCACACCTCCCATGCCCCAGCCCATGGCTCCTCAGCTGCTTGCAGCCCCGGGGAGTGAGGAGGGAAGGCTGGCTCAGCCCCCAGCCTCGTCCCTGCAGGTTCAGCCTGGGGCTGACCCCAGAGAATGGAGAACCCAGACCTTTCCCATGAGGGGCTGGCAAACAAACCCAGGACACATCTCCCTTCTGCAAGGGCGGTGGAGCACAAACCAGCGCCCCTCCTTCCCCACACCACATGGGAGGAGGTGCTGGTGAGTTAATAACAACCAGACCATTTTGCTCAGCGGCCGTCTCAGTTTTTGCAAAGCAGTTGGCAGTGCTGCAGCGTGCCAAAGAGTTTGTGGCTGAGCTCTGCGTACTTGAGAGGTGGCTTCGTTCCTGCCCCCTGGGAATCTTAAGGCAGGCGACCTTAAATGCCTTAAATACCGGCTCAGCTCAGGCACCATCTGGAAACAATGAGCTGGTAGAAGCCAAGGTGCTGATGCACCGAATTAACACAGGTCCCAGGTGCTGACATGTTACTTCCTGCTCTCCCCTAGCCTTGTTGTGTCCCACACATGGATTTTGTGGATTTGGGCAGTAGGGACACTGGCTAAGGGCTAAGAGCTGCTGTACTGGCACGCTCAGTGCAGCTGGGGCTGGGCGATAAGTGGTCGAGATTCAAAAAGGATGTTGCTTTCCTTTTCTGCAATAAATCAATAAATTTCTCCTGGATTTTTCAATTTGTAGGTCCTTTTCAGCATATCTCTTACTCTCATCAATTTTCTTAACTTTGTTTTTCTTAGACTATTATTTTATTTTTAGTCACTTTTTTGTTTCATTCAAATGTAGGATTTTCTCATTGTTTTTGCTTTCTATTTGTTTATTTTATTCCATTTCATTTTTTCCCTATCTTTTCTCTTAGTTCTCCCCTCCTCCTTTCCATCACCATATTTACATTTCTCTTTCAAGGCCCACTTTCCATAGCCCTCTTCACATAATCCCTGGATACACACTCCAACCCCCATATCAATCCTTTCTCTTTTTCTACTTATAACCTTTTGTCCTTTTACTGTTTTTTCCCCTTCCAATGCACATTTTCTCTCCCTTCTCATATCCAGATGTTTTTCCCTCTCTATCTCCAGCTGTGCGAATAAATGACTTTTTTGTTTGTTTCAAGGAAGTTAGGTCAATCCTGAATAAAAGTATTCATATTTTCAGGAAACCAAAACAATGCAAATGATCATTTTGGGTGAATGTTTCAAAAAGAAGAAACTGAAAAATTGTTGGGTTTGAACTTTGAGAAATTTATTGTAAATCATAGCTGAAGTAAATTTGTAGATGTTGGAGTGACTAAAAAAAAAAGCAAAAGCATTTAGGCTTCAAGGGTGGAGGTGAGGGCAGGGCAAGTAATTTGCCATTTCCTTTTTGAAAGGGGTAAAGGAAAGATTTCTACCCAAAATGACTCAGGTAGCTCTTGCTACACCTTCGAAAGCATTTTGTTTTGATCAAAACAAATGTTTTGGAAGCAAAAAAAAAATTCATGTGATAAAATTATTCTGCCCCTAATTACCATTTCTTTCTCTTCTCCTGTTCAGACTGGCTAAGTGCAAATAGCAGGGAGGCACAGCACACTTTTTAGCTGATATTTGGATGCTGCTTTAAAGAAAAAGAGTTGATCTATTCATAAGCAGGGAGCATCAGCTGTACTTTCGTGTGTTTCCCAGTCCTCACTTTCCTGGGACAGCAATTAAAACAGATCCCAGGTGGCTTAAAAATCTTGAATCACATCAAAAGCACAGAAGCTTCTAACTATTGACAGCACTTTCTCAAAAGGGGGGGCAAATATGTTTCTTGTCGATGTTCTGCCCTTCAGTAGAGAGCATTAGTCTCAGATGAAGGCTGCAAAGTGAAAAACAGCAGCTGAGGACAGCCAGGCTCTGCCCTGAGACATGCAATATCATTTCTGGTGATTCGGATCAGAGTCACATCTGGGTACCTGGGAGAAGAATCCAGCCCAGATGTGGCCCTGAATGCCATGTGTTTTCTGCCCATTGTGCCCAGGTCACAATCAGCAATAAGATTTTGTGGGACAGGAGGGGAAGAAGAGGAAACTGCCAATGAGAGGATATTCTTCACTCATAAATCCCAGTGCATTGAAACACAGATTAGACCCCTGCTTTCTTTTTAACCATCCCCTGCCTGGAGTCACTCAATCCTGAAATTTGCTGAACTGTTCAGCTCATGTCTGCCCTGAAGTAATGAATTGGCAGGCCTATTTCTAACGGTGATTAATGAAGCTTTTCAGAGGCAACCCATTATTTGATCCGAAGTTAAAACAGTCGTTCATCATTAATCACTACACGACATAGGCTCACAGATTCATAATTCTCAGCAAGCCCATTTCATTAAGGGTTCCTCTCTTTCTTTTGTTAACCCAGGGCTCCCCTGTCTCCCCACCCCTCATGGACGCCTTTCTGGCACTCCACTTCCAGATTTGTTTGAAGAAAAATTCACATGCTCTCAGGGATAATTTCAGTCTCCACAGCCTCTCAAAACTACAGCATTTTTCTTTTGATTTTAAAAATTCCTCTTCCCAGAGAAAAATGTGTTGGATTATCAAATATGAGCCAACATTGGCACCCAGTGGCTGAACAGATTAATCACAAATACATATTCCCCTGAGCCCACCTTTTCCATTCTTCAAAGACAGGTTTTCCCCTGGGATGTATGTGGTACTCTTATGCAGCCTTCCAGCTCTAGGCCATCTAGGCAGGGCTGTGGATTTGATATGCTAAGAGAGGAAAATGCAGGTTGTGGCTGGCTCTCCCCAGGGCCCATCAAAGTCACTCCACAGAAGTCCAACATCGTCAAAGCACCTGGGGCAAGGAGCCCTTCACTGACTCCCAGGAGGTTACAGCACCCACACAACATCATTTGTCACCCAGCAGATGTCTTGGATCTGCTCCTGCAGGCATCACCTGCTTGGACAAGGGCTGAAGGTGTTTGTTAGCCCTGCTCCCCTGCAGAGCCTCAAGACTCTCATAATGGTAGGAGTGGGCTTAGGCAAAGTCATAGCGAGCCTTTTATTTCTAAACTATTTTCTTCAACTTGCCAATGACTTGCCCTGGGGAAATGTGGTGGGTTGACCTTGGCTGGATGTCAGGTACTCACATGCCACTCTTATCATCCCCCTTCTCAGCTGGGGAAAGCAGGGTGGGTAGAAAATAAGATAGAGAAAAACATTTGGGTCAAGATAAAGACAGTTTAATAAAGCAAAAACAAAGGCTATGCACAGAAGCAAAGAAAACAAAAGATTTATTCTCTACTTCCTACCAGCAGGTGATGTCCAGATAGTTCCCAGGAAGTAGGGCTTCCAGTTGCTCTGGAAGACAAAAGTCTTCTACATTACTTGAAATTCTGTGGTCAGGAATTCTGCTTCCTGCCTGAATTTTCTCACTCCTTCCTCCAATTTCTTTGTTGAAGGATCAGCTTCTTGAATAAACTTTGCCTCTTCTTCCTTCTCCCTCACTAACATGTGATATGGTCCTGTTGTTTTCCTTATCCACTGTTTCTTTTTTACTGTTGGAGCCATGACTGTAGTGTCTGGGTGTCTGTCTCAACCACAGCCCTCTGAGAGTACTGAGCTGTGGCTCAGTAGGCACAGAACAAGCACCAGTACACTGATGGAAACTGGTTTTCACTGGGATAGGCAAAACACTCTTCTGCCAGGTGGCACACCAGTTTGTCAGGGTGACTTTCATGTTTGGGTTTCAAGTCCCAGGCTATGGGATATGACAACCATTCCAGGAACCTGCCCAGATCCTTTCACACACCCTGCCACCCAGGAATCTGTTTTGGCCAGACACATTTCAGTCTCTCCTGACCTAAAAGTTGTTTTCTTTGACACCAGGATGACACCAGATTCCACAGACTGCATACGGTGTTAATTATCAGTATTAAAGAGCTCACAAGGGGGGAAAAAGCATCTCAGGACCCTCATAATAAAACCATCCACATCAACCCTGGGTAGGAGAAAGGAAATATATTCCTCACCATCTCCACAGGAGAGCTGCCCCAGCACAGCAAGGCCATCAATGCCAGGGCAAAGCACAGAGCTGTGCCTTGTACTAACATGTTTCCAAGCTCAGCACAATAGAGATAAGCAGTGCAGTCAACAAAGTCCATGGCCTGTGCAGGTGTTTGCCACTTCACAGCTGCTACAGCTGTAGCACACTTATTAAAAACCTGCCGCAGTCTCGTGTCTCACATCGAGCACCAAAAAGGACTGTGATGGGCTGGCCTTGGCTGGATGCCAGGTGCCCACCAAGCTACTCTACCACTCTCTCCTCAGCAGCACAGGGCAGGGGAGAAAATAGGATGAAAACAAAACCCTTGTGAGTCAAGATAATGGCAGTTTAATAAAAGCAAAAACAAAGGCTGTGAGTGGAAGCAGAGGACAACAAAAGATTTATTCTCCAGTGCCCATCAACAAATGATGTCCAGCTACTTCCTAGGAAGCGGGACTTCAGTACACAGAGTGGTTGCTCCACAAGACAAACATTGCAGTAACAAATACCCTCCCCTAATCCAACCTCTTAGCTTTTGGAATGGAATTATTTTATGGTATGAACATCCCTTCAGTCAGTTTGGGTCAGCTGTTCTGGCTGGATCCCATCCCAAGATCTTGCCCTTCCCCAGCCTACTGGTGAGAGTGGAATCTTGAAGAGACAGCCTTGGTGCTCTGTGAGTGCTGCTCAGCAGCAGCCAAAACACCGGTGTGTTATCAGCAGCAATGTGTTATCAGCACCCTCCCAGCTACCAGTGCAAAGCCCAGCTCTGTGAGGGCTGCTGGGGGGAATGTCAACTTCTGCTCAGCCAGACCCCATGGAGAGAGGCAACGACAGAAAAGCTGGATGGTGGCTGCCATGTGAAGGGGCCACTGCTGTTGCAGGTAGTGCTATGGAGACACTGACTCTGCCTTAGGGAAATTCATTGGCAGTACTTTGTCACAGCCCCCAAAACATACCAAGAACACCTGATCCTTGGCCCTAGCCACATTGGAAGTGCAGAAACATCAGCAAAGGGGGATCCAATACTTTCAAAATCAGAAGGTAAAGAGCAGAAAGGAAATTTTCAATAAGTTTGCAAAAGCATTTATCTCTGAAAAAGCTGAAGCATTGAATTAACAAACAGAAAAGTAGTTCACTGAATTCATGTAAAAAGTGCTAAGGCATGACATTAAAATGCTTCCATACCTACAGGATATACAGGTGATATTCAAAAATTCAATAAAGTATGGTAATTTATACATAACATGAAATTAATATATATAAATTTCAAATAAATCCTTTGTGTTTTAGAAATGGACAACTTGGATTCCTTGGCTCCATGGGTGGAACAGCTGTGAAATATTCCTTTAGTCCTTTTAGCCAGAACCAACTTCTCCAGCCATTGAATTGAAAATGCTTCATCAGCTTTATCACAACGCCTCGAATCAGATGAAAAAATTAATGCACAGAGGAGTAAACAGTTTTTTGTTCAAGTCTACACAGAAATCTGTTTGAAGTATCATCAACTGCTTTCCCTACAGGACACTGTTCCTTCCAGCACTTATTATGACTGTGTCCATACAACTGTAGTGTTAATTAATGAGAGGCTATATTCAGGTTTTAAAACAGTGCTTTACAGTATCCTAGCCCATCTGAGAATCCCTCTTTTCATCCCTACCCTGTTGCGTTTACCTCCAACCCATTAAGCAATACTACAGATGGAAGAGAGCAAGATGCTAGTGCCTTCCACTGCAAATGCAGGTATTGCATGGGATTGAAAACCCCACCTGAACACAGATGTTCATTGGCTCCAGAATCTAACACACCTGGACATCAAAAGGAAAAGATGTATTTAATTGAAAAGATCCTAAGGTAGAATTATAAATATCTTAAACACAGATACATCATTATAAAGAACTTACCACAAATAAAATTAAAGTTCTCTATGAAGAAAAGTCCAATTAATTTTCCTGTCAGTCTGCAAAATTTCCCAGCAAGCACTTTCTGTACTGCAACCAAGGCTGTAAGCTACAATGTGGAACAGCACAAACAAGAAGGATATGTCCTAAACCTGCTCCATGGCCACACTGAATAGAGATGCTGAGATCATAATCAGTTTCTAAAAGAAAGTAACTCACATAAGACAAAACAATATCCATTCTGCCTGCCAGTGACCTCACAGCTCTCCTGGAGAGCTTTCCTGGAGCTGTGAACTGGCAGCGGTTTGACCTCAGAGAACAGTGGCCCAGCATCCCACCAGAGCAGTAGCGCTCTCACCGGGTGAGCTCTGAGCTGCAGATTGGGGCTGGCCCTGCAGGAATCCCAGGAATGTGCTGGTTATGACTGCTCAGCGGGATGCTGCTGTCTGTGCATAACCTCCTGTCTCTCTGAGACACCATTCCTCCCAGGACAGCCATGTGGGATGCCAAGCACTTGGGTAAAACTTATTACCTGTCAGGCGTCAGGTAAAGGGCTGCAGGCACAGCTCAGGCAGGAGGCACCATGTGTACATCTGTCTATGAGCCTCCACTTAAGGAAACATTACTGCTCTGCAAAAGTGCCCCAAAACACCAGAGCTTTGCCTTTGAAACACCAAAAAGGCTTCTATGAGCACAGGCTCCCCTCACCTCAGCCCACCCCTGCACAGGCTGCTTTTTAGTGTGCAGCTACACGTGCCTCCACAACCCTCCAGCCTTTGAGAGCCCCACCTCACTGGCAGCCAAGGTGTTAATGTGATTCTGGCAGCCACTCGCAGGGGAAATTGGACAGCACTCCAAACCACGGGAAGTTCCCAAACTCACTTGGTTTTTTCATTGCTGGTGATTTGGTACAGAGCCTGCTCAGCGCTGTGGGCTGACCTGTCAGCCACACCTCAAGGACACAGCTCTGCAGCTCAGCATTGCCTATATGTGTTTGAAAGAGGTTCTTTCCTTTATGCTCCACAAGCTTACAGAAGGCAGGGGGAAGATTCCCTTCCCCTCCCCCACCCCATCCCTTTATTTTCACAGGCTTTGCTCATAAACGGATTGGGAATACTCAGTGGGAATATATTCTCTGTAAATAGTTTCTTCTGCCTGCCTCCTCTGTGCTGCCAGGAATGAAGGCAGAAAAAGACTGTTCAAAAGAAGCTTGTCTCTTTAGTAGTAGGAGTTAAGATACTCGGCTGGGCTGAACAGATCTCAGTCCTGTCCCCTTGGCATTTATGCAATCTACGTTAGATAATGAAGTAAAATCAGGCATGATCTGAAGACCACCTACTAGGCTGCCACCCACCCTCCTCATCCATCCATCCATCCATTACTGATGTCTCAGCCTGAGCTTCCTCCCTGTTCCCGGCTGGCCCAGCCTGGCAGGACCTGGCAGCAGGATGGGAGCAGCACCACAGCCCTGTGTCACAGCACAGGTGGGATTTGCTCCCCAGCAGAGCCTTCCCCGGGCATCTCCCCTGGCACAACACCTGGCTGCACCTAATCTGTGGCCCTGCTACAAGACTGCACAGACACACAAAGAAGTTGGGACAACTTGAGGAGTTACCCCGTGCCCACTGCCAGGTGTG
The DNA here is from genome assembly GCF_027887145.1 of Ammospiza caudacuta. Lineage (NCBI taxonomy): Eukaryota > Metazoa > Chordata > Aves > Passeriformes > Passerellidae > Ammospiza > Ammospiza caudacuta. The sequence goes on along the minus strand of NC_080593.1, from coordinate 118,167,381 downwards.
TGCCCATTGCGTTACTGGTCCTGCAGCAGAGAGATGATGCTGCCGGACTTGTCCTGCTTTGCCAGGGCCACAACCCTTCGGAAGGCATCGGAGAGCCGGGCTGCGAAGAGCAAATTAAGGCTCTTTGTTTTAGCCAGCTCTGAGAGAGTCACCCGAGGGGAGCAGCTCTCCGCGGCTCCCTTGCAGGTCTCTTTCCTTTAGGTGGCGGTATGTGTTTGCAGCTCCCCGCAGCACCGCCTGCGCTCCCAGCCCTGCGCCCAGCATCCTCACCCCCTGCTCAACCAGCGCTGGGTTAATTTTCCAGAAAATCCTGCACAAGCAATTAAAATGTTAATGTTGTGAGGGAAATGCCTCTGTTGAAGTAAACTCATTCGAGAGTCGGTTGTGCTCGGTGGAAGGGGAACAGTCTATTGATTTTGAACAAGGTCATATCTCATCAGACTTGCCACCTGGATTATTTTTGTTTGCGCTGATCAGCTACGAAGTCCTTGATTTCCCAGCGAGTTTGAAATCACCTTAATGAAGCAGAAATTTAAGGGGGGGTATGCTTTCCCTCCCAAGACTTTTCTTTATTACAGAAATGTGCTCCCTCACCTGTTTATCTCTGACCACCTGCTCACCTCTGTGTTTGTTAACCTTATTTCACTAAAGCAGCAATAACTGATGCAAAAATCTCAGTCCTGGCAGCTGCCAAATGAATTCACACCTTACACTGGGATTTGTGCTGCAGCCAGCCAGCAGTGCCTTCCCTCAGTAGGATGAGAATGCCTCAAAGTGGAATTATTTTAGATAACTACAAATTCAGCAGCAACATTCACGTGGGCATCGGGTAGTTATGCATTGTACTGTGTTTATAGTAGAAAGGAATACATAATAGAATAATAGAATAATATTATATTTCTATAATAGAAGGAAAGTTGTCCACTTTTTTACAGCAGTTTCTGCTGATGGAGGCTGCATGTGAATAACACCATTAAGACAAGGTATGCTGTGTGAGAGCATGCTGATATTTCATTATGAGTAAGAGACACCTGGGACGGGAAGCAGAAGCACCTAAAGTCTCATTTCATTTGCAGATTCCTTATGGTCTCTGCCCAGAGCTTGTAGTCTTTCCTCCCCAAGCCAATGGTCTTACAATGCTCTCTTTTCATGAGTGTGGTCACACTGGAAAAGGTGGATATGCTTTTTTATCATATCAAAAATAGGTTAGGCTATTTCTAGTGATATGGGCTATGACTCTCTAACCCAAATGCTAGGGTATTTGCATGCTTAATTCACAAGTCTAATTGCCATAATTGCACATGCTCATTAGGCAATTTTGTGTGCAAATGCTGAGTTAGGCACATAACTAGGCATAGTCTTTGCAGTGTGATTTGGTTCAACACTCATGGAAAATTTGTGAACAAATTAGACATGCAATTGAATGCACATTTTCTACGCTAAGGAGTTGGGCAGGGCCTGGCACCAGGCAGACTGCAGTCTAAATGAATGAGCAGAAAGCACTACCCTCGTGAATCCTGGTGTAAGGCTGAGTCCTTCATCCAGAGAAAATATCAGACCTGAGCTGTCCTTCACATTATGCAAAGACCTACATCCTCCTTTAAGGCTGAGCTGGAATACTGGAAAGCAAAACAAATTTATCATTCATCTAAGAAAACAAAACAAAACAAAATAACACCACGAACCCACCAACAACAATTGTGAAGCTCTAATTTTACGATCTGATTGCTGAGGACGGGTGGATACAGAGCCTCCCTGTCAGAAGGGAGACAAAGCCAGCCTGTCTCCTCCTATATTCCCATTGAAGACACAACAGTGAGTAACCCAAGTAGCTCAGTGTTAGCAATAAAAGATACTAGCACAGCTTTAAACCGGCACAGCTGATTTGAGTTAGAGCCCGCCTGTGCAAGCATGACTATAAGAAAGCCCAACTTTCATGGTCTAATGTTTGTAATTTCTCTCTCTCACTAAAGATATATGTCCTTTTAAGGAAAACTACAGAAGAAAATCCCCCAAAAGTAAGAATTCAAGGCACCAAAAGATTGAGTTATGGTTTGTTTAATCCTTCGATTTTATCCTTCCCAAGCCAGTCTGCAAACTCTCTTGCTCTGAATTTATGACAAGCAGGACTAAAGGGACTGTCTATAGATTAACATTGACATTTCCTTTGTGCATTAATCCTTTGAATCTCATTTACCATACATTTCTACTGAATGACATAAAAATGATCATTTTTTTATTACTGAGTAGATTATGATGAGGGGCATTTTCAACACCATTCAGAAAAATATTGAACGGGAGTCAGAGCTGCCGTTTTACCTTTGCCTGTACGGTGGCAATGTGGGCTCCCTGTGAGGGAGGGACTGCTTTCTGGAGGACAACAAGGGGCAGCTCCATCCTGCATATTCCCACGAGCCAAAAGTACAGAATGCCACAAGGCCAGGGACACTACATGGGCTGTAACACCACTTAGCACTGAGCCCTTCAGATGGAGACACTCAGAGCTGGGACATCCTCAGCTTTGCCACGGCTGCATGGAGGCAATTCTCCCTGTCCAAGACAGAGGCTGCAGGTCCATCATCTAACATGGCTCCTTGCCCAAAGTTTTTTGATAGAAAGTACACTTGCTACCTTTAGGTACATACCATAGCACTTATCCACCCACCATGAGGCTTCCCTGCCACCAAGAGCATAGTCTGACACATGCAGTTTCAGAGGAAAGAAAAGTTGTGATGGTCCTGTTTCCTCTAAACTGCAGATTTGCATTAAATCTCCTTAGGTTTAAAAGTGTTAAGAACCTGAAGGTGACATGTTTTAGAATGCATATGTCATGACTATAGATAAAGAATCATAGAATGGTTTGTGTTGGAAGATCATTTAGTTCTAACCCCCCTGTTATGGGCAGGGACATATTCCACAATTCCTGATTGCTCAAAGCCCCATCCAGCCTGGCCTTCAACACTTGCAGGGTGAGGCATCCACAACCTCTCTGGGAAAACTCTTCAGTACCTCACCCCCAGAGCTGTTAATAATTTCTTCCTAATATCTAACCTAAACCTGCTCTCTTTCAGTTTAAAGCCACTGCTCCTTCTTCTATCACTTATAAAAAGTCCCTCTATTGTAGCCCCTTTAGGTACTGGAAGATGCTACAAGGTCTCCCTGGAGCTTTCTCCCCTCCAGGCTGAACAACCCCACCTCTCAGCCTGTCTTCATATGACAGGTGCTCCAGCCTTCTGATCTTCTTTGCCCTTCCTCTGGCCTCACTACAGAAAGGTTCATGTCCTTAGATTCTTAAGCTGAGGGGCCCAGAGCTGGATTCCAGGTGGGGTCTCATGAGAGCAGTGTGGAAACACAGAATCACCACCCTCAACCTTCACATTTCTTTGATGCAGCCCAGGAAAGGGTTGACTTTCTGGGATATAGCTAGATAGACATATAGATATATAGATATAGAAGTAGAGCAACTTAAAGAGTTCAGCCCACAACATTCCTGTTATCCCCACCTCTTGTTCTTTTCCACAAGAAAGGATATTTTTAACCCATACAAGTTCAGAGAAGAGATGTACTAAATAAAGTATATCTAAAGGCATGAATAAGCTATAGCGTAGAGCTGGAAACTAAAGCAGAAAGACTGAGGAATGCAAGGCTGCTGAAGTTGTCTTTGTCACCAAAATTACAGCCCCATGGAACTGGAGGAGAGGAGAGGAGAGGAGAGGAGAGGAGAGGAGAGGAGAGGAGAGGAGAGGAGAGGAGAGGAGAGGAGAGGAGAGGAGAGGAGAGGAGAGGAGAGGAGAGGAGAGGAGAGGAGAGGAGAGGAGAGGAGAGGAGAGGAGAGGAGAGGAGAGGAGAGGAGAGGAGAGGAGAGGAGAGGAGAGGAGAGGAGAGGAGAGGAGAGGAGAGGAGAGGAGAGGAGAGGAGAGGAGAGGAGAGGAGAGGAGAGGAGAGGAGAGGAGAGGAGAGGAGAGGAGAGGAGAGGAGAGGAGAGGAGAGGAGAGGAGAGGAGAGGAGAGGAGAGGAGAGGAGAGGAGAGGAGAGGAGAGGACTGCAGTCATCATGTGAGCAAGCACAATGGAGCTCTATTCACCCAGAGCCAAGCAAACCCTTATGGTGCTGTCCTTGAACGTTTTGTCCTACAGCATCTTTAAATGGACACAGTTACTGCAATGTGACATGGAGCTGACTGGGAACCTCCTTGTGTTCAGTTTTAAAGGTAGCATGGAAAAATACACACAAAAATGTTATAACTGTCTGGGAGAGGTAGGGGGGAAGGAGGGAGAGAAGGAAAGGGAGAAAAGGAGAAAATGCATTTGTATAATATTGCATGTGCCTATGATGCTAGCAAACATTGGCATTAGGCTTCCTTGGTTTATTAATATAAAATGCTCAATTAAACAAAAAACATAGAAGATATAGAAGTTGATATTGTACAGTAAATGAATGTGAGCAGGATTAAAAAACACCCAAATGAAAATTCAGGGGCTAAATACCCCATCCTGCTTTATAGCACACACAGCAGAGTAAGCCTAGGAAATATTCCTTAGGCTATAAAATTACACAAAGGACTAGAGTGTCCCATTTTTCTTTTTAATTTAAAGAAAATAGCCAGAGCCATTGAAGAGAGGGAATTGACCTCTTTGGGTCTCTCACTTTCTCAGAGACGTTTCTGGTCAATCAAGCCCGTACATCATTCCTGGAAGAATGACCGCAGCCTCCACACTTCTGGCCTCTACCCTGGAAGCCATTGCTTATATTTCCATTATCTCACTGTATGTTAGACCTGTCCACAGCCTTCCTCAATGGTGAAAGGTCAGAGGTCTCCCAAACTTAGATATTGGCATATAATCTTCAATAAGTTAGACACAGAAATTTCAAAATCCATATTCCTGAGTGATGGGACATGTCATTTCCCCTTTATGCTTCTTTTCAAGGGGTTACAGTCAGTTTGGACTGTGCAGCTTTACAATCCATCCATTTTAAAAACAATTAAAATAATATAGAGTTGATTTTATTATTTTTTTAAGCACCCCAGTTTGCAGGAGTGCTGAGTGTGAATGACTCCTTCCCATATAACACAGAATGCAGTACCCTCCTGGGATGGGGACCACAGCCACTGAGCATCCCTGCTTTTTAGGCATGCCCCACTTTCCTGACACTGGGAATGGGAAGAGACAATGGGTTCCTGCTTGGGAGCAAGGAAACACTGCAAAGCGGCCCAAGCTGCTCACAGATGTGACTATCCCCAAGATGATCAGGGAGGCATTTCCTAGTGCTGGCTGTGCCTCAGGTTATAAATCATTTCCATTTTCCTTTGCTAAGGGTTTTGGTTTTGTTTTCCTCCTTTCTCGGGGGGAAGATAAGCTCCCCTGCGAGGGTGGCACAGCTCAATAAGAAAAAAGCCTCCCTCCAAATCCTCCGGGATCCTGGGTGCGCTAAAGGGCTGCACTTAGCCTCAGCTCTCAGAGCAACGAGGGTGCTTCAGAGCCAAGGCTGTGCCTGGCTGGGGGGGAGGCAATTATCCACCAGGAAATGTGATGGGGGAGACACCGCACACACATGCACAGAGTGACAATGCAGGCCTGCTCTCCAGAAGTGCAGAACACTTGTGAGGCAGCGAACACCTCCGGCTCTCTACACCAGGAGTGAAGAGCGTTCAGCACTTTAGCAGAGTTGCTAAGCATCCCCAGAACCTGTGTGGGGGTTTCTACCTGTGGTCGGAGTCTCGTTTACCCTGAGATCCCCTTACACCTAATTAAGATAAATCACAGAGAAATACACAAAGATGCATAATTCACCCTCTCTTCGACTGATTTAAGTGTATCCCTGCAGGGAACTTCACCCATTTAACTAAAATCAAGTTAGAAATCAATTTAGTTACATTAGTGCATTTTCAGTATGGAATAGCCCTTAATTTGAATGGGAATAAAGACCCACTATGGGCCGATTGATTCTGTTAGGTGAAGGAAAAGCTTTTATACTCAATATAGCTACAAACAAAATCTGTTTCAGAATGCTGCAGGATATTATATATAGGAAACATGAGGATCTGTGGATATAGGCTTGGCTTTTTTTCGCACAGCTCTGAACATCCTCATTCCTCCTGTGATTTCAGGCATTCCCACACAGAGTTATCCCAGAAAACCCTGAAAAAGGGGGCAGTTTACCTTCCAAGAACCACAGGGGCTTTCTTTCAGTGGCAGAATGTGTGAGGGATCAGAAAGGTCTTTCCAATTTAATGTGTGAGCTCAGGAGACACAGGAGAAAGGAAAAGCCTGGCCTCCAGGAGCATTCAGGGGGAAAATGACGCACACTGGCAGGGAAAGGAGTCAGGATGAGAAATCCCATCTCAGCTTGCAGTGTGCAGGGACAAGGACTGAGCACAGCATTACAGGTTGAAGGGAGGGAGCAGATCTGTTTGCATCCAGCAGGACCTGGCAGGGAGCGGGTGTCATGCATGGAGCAGTTTGAGCAGCACACGTCCCCAGAAGGAGGGTTGAAATGTCCCTTCAGCTGGCTCAGCTTCTTCCAAGGCACAGAGGAGGCTGATGGGAGCACTGGGGGAGCCTGGGATCACCAAATGGTCCTGAGGGCCTGTTTGCAGCCACCTCTGGCTGACACAATTCTGGCTACATCTGCTGTCCGAAGCAGACCCCACAGCGATTGCATCCCATGGGATTCCCATTTGACCCCGTTGCCTTCCCACATCCCTGTGTGTGAGGGAAAGATCAGGCAAAGGAGAGGAAACAATAATAAGAGGTTTCCAGCAACAGTGATCTGCTCATCCCAGCACCTTAATTTTCACAACTGCAATTTCTTAGACCTCTGAAGATATAGCTTGTTAATCTTGCCCCCACTATCCAGCTCTTGACCTTCAAACACGGTCCTGGGAACAATATTATCAAAGATATATGAAGTAAGACTCTAGGTGGCACTTCAGGCTGCATAACTGTGACCTTGTCTATCAAGACATGCAGCATTTAAATCACAGGTTTAATCAGGTAATCCTTAGGCAATCAGGGTGATCAGCACATGTGTGTTAGCACTGTGTAGTCCCTGCAGCAATTTCCAGTGTACATTTCCAGTGTACCCAGAACTGTAGGTCTGTTCCACTCCACTGGAAGAGATCAAGTGAAATCTCAGTCAAGAAAACCAAACTACTCACTGGAATAAATCAGATACAGCCCCATGGAGCTCTTGCAAGACCACAGATTTGTCACCTATGCAGAAGGAAGAAACCTAAATATATCTGTAAGCCTCAAATACTATAGATGAATGCTACAGTAAAACCACAGGCAATTCAGCAAAACATTGCACCACTCCAACACCTGCTGAAGGGGTACACAGGCTGTATATTTTATTTCTGTTCAAATTGCTCGGTCTATTTTCTTCCCATTTCATCAGAACAGAGCTAGCAGTATTTACTTTTCTCCTCTCTCCAAGCCCCAGTGACTAGTCAGTGGGTGCCTTGGACATGTGCTTACCTGACAATTTACTAAGAATGAAGAAACAGAGCAACAGTGAAGCATGCTCCAGCATGTTTTTTGGAATCAGGCAGGGCCCAAATGCCAATGCATTTCTCAGTGGACATCTGAAGGTGCTTTCCACACCACAATTATCTAATGGCAAAGCTGCCAAAGAAGGATTCTGCCTTTTCTCACCCACAGCTATTTGTTACTCTCCCTCCTCCTTCCCATTTATCACTCCGAAGTGTGTTGATACCCTTTAAATCAGTGAAATAGCTGGTATTAGCAAAACCAGAAAAACCCTTCTGGTCTGTTTTAGATGACACCAGAAATAGCTGCCTTAATGTAACTGTGGCAGGGGACAGGAAACTGCAGTAAGGAAAGGAGCAGAGAGGAAATGCATTGGGAATGACAAGGACCTCTTCCAACTGTTTTCTTCCTACAGAAGCACTAATGGTGATTAGCAGGCAGCTGTCTATACTAACCGGACAAAAACAATTTCTCTGCTCCTTCCTAGCTTCTCTTCACTAGATCTGTGTTAGACTAACTCACAATTCAGCATCATGAAATCCCACAGAGCGTCTGGAAAAGGGCACAGAAGACACTCGGGTCTCCCTGTGCATGGGGTCTTTTGTCTGCTGCAGCACTTCTCCAAGCTCTCCAATGCAACACAGCCTTTGCCTCACCACCCTTCCCATGCCTCATGCAAGGCCCCCAGGAGTGTTCATGTACCTGGGAGGGAAAAGACTGGTCCTTTTGCCTCCAGGCTTCACTAGCAAGCAGCAAATCTGGGGCAGCTGCTCCAGGAGGATTATAACACCTTCTCCCAGTGGGCCAATCCTTCTCCATCAGTTGCTGAACAGGCAGCAGGCAGTTGGCAGCTGCAGAGAAAAGCAAAAACAATAAGAAAAGAAATCTCAGCCAAGTTGTTGAGGATTTCTAAAATGAGGGTCAAGTTTTGCCAAACTTCTTTTCTTTCACAGTGAAACTAGTGAACCCAATTCAGAGTGGTTCCCACACCAAGCTTTCCTCTAATCTCTCCTAGGGGGAAGGAGCATAACCCATCAAAGCTGACACCTCCATGCAAGGTTAGATATTTCCAGGTAAACAGAGGTATGAGTATACAGACTAGAGGCAGAACAAAAGCAATGATGTATTCATTTTTATCAAATTCTTTCCATCTCTGTCTGAGCCTAGCTTGCCATAGCTGCAGAAACATTGAACAGCCATGGTATTGGGCAAAGCAAATTCACCTTTCAGGAGAGGGAACATCAGTCAGTCCTGCCCTCCCCACCTTAGCCTCTCTGTTTCAACAGCACCAGCACATTTCACCATAATTTTATTGCTCATTACCCTCAGTTTATTGCTCCCACAGTCTAACCACAGTTTGTTCCCAAGGATATAGTGGGGTATATAGCTCACCCTTTGAGCAAAGCTATGGCCAAATTCCCTGGCAGCCCCAATAGGCATTTTGGTCGCTAATTCCCAGTGAAGGTCAGGAAGGCTGATGTTGAGTAACACTGATGCATGCTCTATGTGACATGCTTGTGGTCCTACAGATCACATGCACTTTCTCACAGGGAAGTCCCAGCACTCAGGGGTCCCTTGGCCAGGTTTCTTCCAGAGAGCAGGAGCCCGAGGGGATGGAATGTCACTGGTGTCAGCCTGCCCACTTGGCAAGTAAGGTAGCCAGGGGAGCCATCACTGACTGATGGATGGGGGACAACAGGTCCACAGGGCTCTGAGGTCACCCCTAGCATCCTTACCACCTTGTCAAGGCCAACAAGGGAGGACCAGACCAATGCCCTGTTGATGAGACAGCTTGGCCCTGCACAGTGTGCCCAACACCGAGAGCAGGGAGATGCCATTCTAGGGAAGAGGGCAGAAACACAGACTAAACGTGGCAGGTAGGAGATAGTACTTGTAGCACTGAATCCTGCTTCACAGTGCTGGGTTGGTGCAATACCATGTTCCTACCTTTGGTACATACAGAACAGCTCTTCCTTTAAATCTATTACTGCTAATGTCTCTCTGAGCCTGAGTGAGAAATTCAATCTACAGTTTTTATGCTTGTTTTTATATATATGGAAGGTGTAACCTAAAAAATTGGAGGATTTTGTCCTCTGGGCCAGCTCTGGACAGTCATGTCATAATGAGGAGCACCATAAATGTCAGTTTGCCTTAGAAGACACTCATCAGGGATTTAGGTTCACCATCCACAAACAGTATTATCTCCTGTGCCATAATCAGCCTGAATGGATTCCTAGGACCTTTGGCATTTTGAGTGAAGTAAAGTTACACAATTAAACTCCAGTTAGGAAATATCCATAACTTACCAACAGGGCAGAGCAGTTAAGAGCATTACCAGCTGTCAGCACCTGGGAAACTAAATTAAATGGCCAGAGCACTAAGATATGAAAACTGAAGGAAAAATCACATGTGCCTACTTTCTTTATGGCTGCAATGTCATAGGTCATATGTTGTGCTAACCTGTAAGAAATAATAGGAACTTGGAGATAAAATATAGCTCCAAATGTGAACTGGGGCATGGCATAGAAGAAGTTATGCAAGGACAAACTGATTACTAGTATTTTGAAGTATAAAATCACTGTCCCAGAGACTTCTCTCTCTACTCTTTGCAGCTTCACAAACCAAACCAGCTGTTGAAAATAACATTGTTGGATTTTTTAAGATATAAATTTCCTTAGCTGTAAATAGAAATACAATTTCTTTAAACTAAGACTGCTCTCCCATGTAAATTTGTTCAGGTTTTTTTTAAAATTGAATTAGTAACATATGTAATGACAGCTTTCCAGGGATGTGCGATGCTTATACAGAGATTCCTGAAAAATTTGCTATCACTCTAAAAAATGTATCATTCTCTTCCTGAATATCAAATTATCTGAGCAATGTAAGGCAAAACAGAAAATGAAGAAGGAACAGCTAAAGTAATTTGGGTGGGCTTTATGTGGGAGGAGCTGTGGCCTCACACGTAGGTAAGGAGATCTCTTAAACCAGGTTTGTGAAATGGGGATAAGCAGTAGCAATAGGGACTGGTTCAACCTGAATTGGTGGAGAAAGAGGATGAAAGCATTGAAGCATCTCCTGTCTGAGAGACTGAGGATGCATAACCCCCTCCCATCCTTCCATGCAATGGAGCTACTTGTGTTCCTCAACAGCAGCAGATAAGGGGCACCAACTATCACATGTGCAGAGGGGTTGTATCATCACTGTGAGGCATCAACAGCCTGATTTGGAGGGTTGGTGCAGGACAGAGGCTTGGCATCATCCAACAAGAGGGGCTGGGAAGAGTGCAGGAGCAGGCTTGGGGAAGGACAGCAATAGCAGGGAAGAGGCTAGTGGGAGCTGGGGTCAAGCCTAGTGTGGTGGGAATTAAGACTCTGGCTATTAGCAGGAAATGTTCATACTTCTCAGAAATAGCAACACCCAAAATACTTTTGATCCTATTCATTTTTCAAAGGCATCCATCTGAACAGCAGCTCCTGTCTCAGGGTGCTCCTGTGGAACAATGGGCAGAGCATGCCTGTGGCCCTAGAGGAGCACAGCGGTGCTCTCAGCCAGCACTTGCCTGCCACAAGTACCAGCCTGTCTAATGAGGCCCTCCATCACTCCCTTCCCTGCTGGCTGCACACTGTGGGTGGCACTGGCACGGATGCCTTCACCAAAATGCTTGCTTCAGATCAGGGAGGTGCACCCATTTGTAACTCCACTCCCCTGGCTCTGCAGGTGCCTCTAGCCACACGCCACGTTGAGGGGGAGGAAATGACAATGGTTGTGATGGAGCCTTCAAGGAAATGCTGACTCACCCCATCCAGAGGTTGCAAGAAATACCCACAAGTCTCTCTCAGTGATTTGCTGCAGATGGGGAAATGGAGGCGACAGGCATAATGGCTCACCAGCCTGCCATGGCTTTTAAACGCCATGGCCTTCCACAAAATTGCTAAAACAAATACAGCAATTAAAAACCTCTGCACAATGAGTCTGGTTCTGCAAACAGACAAATGGATGGCAGAGTAGTGGCAATGACCAGCATTGCCTGGTAATCCATTTTCTCTGAGCTATGTAATGGTCACATCTATAAAGAAATAGTAGAGGAAAGGGAGGGAAGCACAGGAAATCCATTACTGCCATAAAGGGAAGGAAGCTGAACAGGAGCCTGGACCCAAATCTGGGTCCTCCTGGATTCCTGACCTCCTGCCAGGGTAAGATATTAGAAACCAATACCAGGGGTGGAGCAGCAACTGCGTCAGTGACTCATTCCCTGGGGAAAAGCAGAGCCATGCAGACAACTGGCACAGCATCTCACTGCCTCAGAAAGCTCACCCATCATGCCAGCAGCTGGCACACTTCCTGTGATGAACCAAAAATGCAGATCATTTAGCCTGGCTACCTGAGCATGATCCCCATTATTGTCTCACAGAAATGGAAACAGAGTCATCCTGATGAGACTTTTGATCCAAAAAAAGCATAATATTACGTGAGATATCCAGGAAATGGAAGTCCAGATGGAAAAAGATTAGGAATTGCTTTTTGAGTTGTTTAAATCACAGCTGACCTTATTATTTGGTGTTCAAGCAGGAGAGAGAACTCTGAGACAGGACAACATTCAGGCTTTCTCCTTCCCCTGACTATCCTGCTGCTGCCCATACACGATTCTGGTCATGTGCTGCGTTCTCACAGTTCCTACACAATCCCACCCTTGTGCTCCCAGCTCGGGGACCAGGAAGTTGTTTGTCACACAGCATTCCATTTGTCACATTCGTTTCAGGCAACGATAATACCCAGTTGCAAGTAGCACATTTTACTGCAGCAAATATTGCAGCAGTTCTTCTCCAGATAGGGAAATGAAGGCTCAGAGGGGTAAAAAGGCTTTCTTTTGGCCCCCTAGTGAGTCGCTGATCTCCCAAGTACTAGTGTAAATTTAAACATCACTCCCTAGGCTTGCTCTTAGATTTAGCTTGCCAATATATTCCTCTGAAGTCCATACTTGAGAACTGTGCTTAACACCTGCACCTAGAAGTGTATTTTTCTTTCTGGGAGAAGGCAAAGTGGGAAGGGGAATTATGCCTCGGTACTGCAGTTGATCACACAAAAACCTGTATACTTTCAGCTTTTGTCTAATCAGATTTCAGTAGAATGTACATAGAACTGAATCCAATCTGTCTATTTGTAAAACTTGACAAATTTTTGGCATCAGCAATAGAGAAGCCCATGCGCCACCATCTTTCCCAAACTGGGAATTTTGCGGCCTGATCTGTGCAGTTTGCCTTCCTGTGCCTCACACATCTCAAGGAAAAAGTTTTGCCTGTAACTGCCCCTCTGAACACCAGTGGGGATGGTCTTTGTTGTGGTAGGCAATATCCCTCCTGCACATCTTTTCTTTCTCCTCTGATCCTTTATCCTGTACTGCTAGCCATAGGCAACGCCATAGAGATGCATCTTGACATTGAGTGTTATAGGGGCTGATACTTGAGACAGAGTTCCTTCAGAGTTCAAGGCTGGCTTGCTATGTGTTTTGTTTGCTCCTTGAACCTTCTTAAAGCCACAGCTGGGAATTTTAATAGCTTTCCCAGCTGTCTGTCTGTGATGGGGGAAAACCCAATGTGACTAAAGGCCTGGTATGACTGTGCTTCACTCCAAAGTAAAATAAAAACACCTTCCTGAAAGTAGATGTGTACTTTGGATTTGAAACTACACAGCTGCCAAGATGAGCTACTGTTTAATTTTGGTGACACTTAGTAGGTCAGTGTGTCCTCCATCTGACCCATACCAAAATGGGTTGGTTTAAGTGGGTTGCTGCAGAAAGACCCTCCCAGTTTTGCTCCAGGCTCCTGGGAATACAGACCATTCTCACCACCCATAGCATCACTTCCTATTTCCCCAAGCCCCACAAGTGCTCATGAGCCCTGACTGGCAGGTTTAGCCAGTGCTTCACTGCTCCTGCTTTTGCACTGAATGTTGACATGCTCTAAGTGTCCAGGGTCTGATGGTACAGTCTGCTGCAATATTATTATTGCTGAGGATAGGACAATTATTGGCATTTTACTATGACTTTATTTTCTTGGTTCATCATAGCAAACAAACAAGAGTGTGATCTATGGCAGTTTCCATTTCAGTGTCTCTGCAGCTCTACCGCAGAATGCCATCATCCACACCTCTGATCCCTGAGAGTCCTGTTAGCGCATCTTGTTGGCAGCAGAAGTGTTCTTCCACTGCAGGTTTGATCCAAAACAGCATATTCCACCATCTGCAGCTACCTGCTGGTGTCCAAGACATAGTGAGGTGGTTGCTTTCTTTATCCAATAGCATTCGCCAATATTTATCTCTGGCACCAAGCGCTGAGGCTATTTTTGCTCCTGCCAAGGCGGGTTATCGTGCCTTTCCTTACAGGCACTGGGTAATGAGCAGTTTGTCGTGCTCGGAAGGGGTCGCCAGGCTGAGGCAAAGGCAGCGTTTGCCTGTGCAGAGGGTGGCCCCCAGGTCAGCACCTGGAGGGGCACAGCACCTGCAGCACTGACACCGCCTCCCTCCGTGCGGGGCAGGGGCTGCTGCTGCCCTCACCCTCAGTGCCATCCTGGCCAAATCTCTGTTTCAAGGTGAAATATGGCTGGAAAACATCCCAATCCTTTGAAAATATCTCGATAACCTTTCAGCACTCCACTCCCTGCTCCGACTCTTCATGGGCCAGCTTTTCTGCTTTACCTATGTGGACACAGACTATCCCACCTCTACTCATATTCAGGTCAGTTGTTGTTAATAATTTTTTCTATCTGGTATATTACTTGGAGAGTATTTCTTCCCTTTTTACTTGTTTTCTTTCACAATTTTTTCCCTTCTTTCACAATTTTTTCCCTCCTTCCACCTCCAAAACACAAGCTTAAGAAGCACTCTATATATGCTGTGGTTGTGAATTGGTGTGCACTTGCCTTCCATATAGCCACATCTTTCCCAACAGCAGGATGAGTTGTTCAAGAACCTCACATCAGCTACTGTTTCTTTCAAGCATACCGCAAATTCCTTTTTTAAAATAAATCATCTGTTAACAAGAGAATCTGCCATTTTATTTGGGAGCAGTATTCTGATATATGTATGACTTAAATTCAGTTATGTTCTTTGAGGAGATTCTTTACTTACATTTTATTTACCAAAGAGGAATGCTTACAATATGTTGTGATTTCTTCTAGATCTTATATGAGTTCTACTGATGGGCCTGAAATCCATTGCAGTATGTCCATGACTGGTACTAGAGTGGTTGGTATTGGTTTTGCTTCTCTCTCTTTTCATCTCATTTTCCCTCTGTCCCAAAAGAATCTAGTTTATAAATTTCTTCCTTTTCATACCTATCATCTCAAATATTTGAACTTTGGATAACGTTCTTGGTCTTTCTTTCTCCTTCCTATCCCTTTTCCTTGTAAATAAGCATGATCACAGCCATAATTTCTGACTACCCAGGCAGAGAAATCAAATCACCTCTGAAATCATGCTCTCCATGAAAAGGAGATGAAAAGCAAAACAAGCAGAGATGACCTGGAAAAAAGAAAATGGAAGAACCATGGACTGCTGCCAGCAGCTCTGCTGAGGGCCCAGCCTGCTTGCCAGCAACTGAAAAGCTGCTCAGCATTGAAGGTGACTAAACCTAGGGCACAGTTTCAATGTCTGCCAAAATAAACAGTGGGCCAGAAGATGGCACATAGTGATTGCTGGACTTGTCTTCCAGTCCTGATGACTGGCCAGTTCCCAGTCCTGTGCCTCAGTTTCCTGATTTTGGAATGGGTAGAGCTGTTAAATTTTGTTACAAAAAACAGAACACCCTTTCTGTATGCCAGGAAATTAGCAAACACGGCAGCGGGAAGAGATCAATAGAACAGATCGTAATGATGAAAGAACTAAACTAAATGTCCCTTCCTTCAAAAGCCTCATGCACAGCCAAGGCTGGAGGCTGGCAGAAATCAATGAAAAAATCCCCTTCCCATAAAAAGTACAAAGTATTCAAATTATTTGCATTTTATCAGTAAGGGCAAATAAATGATAGAGAAACAGGTCCAATTTCTGTCCTGTAACCCTTGCCTCTTGCCTTTCCCTACAGGAAGGTGTAAAGCTCTTCTACAGGGATGGTTTACAGGGATGGCATTGAACCCAAGAGCCTGGTCTGGACTCCTTCTTAGGAATGGACAACTGCCTCCCCTTCCTTGCCAGTCACCATGTCCTTCATTGGACCTAGTCTCAAGTACATGCAGATCCCTATTTATCAAGCTACTTCCCAGCTGTGTCTAGGCATACTTTGATGAATTAATGCATAGGATATTAAAAACTGTAACTATATAGAAAGGAACATAACCCGAAATATATTTAACAGTCCAAACAGATTGTACTGTACAACATGGACTTTTGGCTGTATAGAGGGATATTTGCTTCCATTTCCAGCTGTTTAAAAACTAACCTAGTTTAGTGCATTAAAAATTGTTCCTCTCACCCTCATGCCTGTACACAAGGAGCAGCAGGACCACGGAGCACCCTGCTGCATTCACAGGTCACACAAGATCACAGCTGACCTTGACCTTAGCACACTCATGACCAGATGTGGCTCCAAATGTGGCTGTGCTGGCTCCACACCACACAGGTATGGATCCAAGATCTGGCCAGACCCAAGGAGAACAGATCATGGATCTGATCAAAACCTTTTTCCAAGGTGCTATACAAGCACTGGAAAGAAAGAGGACCTTGAGCCTAAAGAATAGGTAAGAAATGTAAAACAAGAATGCTAAAGAGATTTTGGTAACATGAATGTTCTCTAGATATCTCCACGTGTTGTTTTATAAATTAAGACTTTTAATAAGCATTGAATTTAAAATGGTACCTCAGGCAGATGAGCCAAAGAATAGGCAAAGGGTAGTAAGAAGAATGAATATTTTATCTTCCAGAGAGGAGACTCTTCTTCTGAGCACAGAACAAGATCAAACTGGTTTAATCACAGAATATAAACTCAAGGCTAAAAAGCTGATCTAGTGTGCCTAGAAAGAGGACAATCATTTAAGTATACCCAATTACTGTGTTTATAATAAAGTAGCTTTATTTAAGATGATAAAAGACAGGCAACGCCTCAAGGCATGTTTCCTCTGAAACTCAATCCATGCTCATGTTCAAACTTACAGGTGCAATGATCTCCTTGCTTCCACATAGTGAATGAATTTTGGGCAACAATTAGCTCTCACAGGGTCACTGCTATTGTGTTTTCTTGCCATTTTGAAGCATTCAGTATTGGGATTAATTTCTTTTAAGTCGACCTGTCTTCTTGCATTCACTAGGTGTGTTTTTATTCAGTCATTAACCTTTTCAGTAAAGTCTTTGAAGATCAGTTCCTTACTGTACTTTGGATTGGCTTTCTGGTAGTGGTAGATCCCACTTTATGTCAGGGTCAGCACAAACAAGCAAAGCAGCTTCCAGAAAAATTAATTTGTAGTATTTTGTGTGCAGGACAGAGCAGAAGAAGAGTAAAAATTAAGTGAAGGCACTCACAATGACATACATGTTCATGAGAACCAAGATTCTGGGAATACCTATTATAATATATCTTCTTATGAATACTTTAAAATCTTCTTGATATATTCCTGTTCTCCCACTCTCAGGAACAGTTACTGTTGCAGATACTTTCTTTAGAAAGTTTATATTTGACTCTACATTTCCAGAACAAAGCCTTTGGCCTTGGTTGTCCAGGCATCTGCACATGTGCATTGGTCACAAGAAACTCAGCAGGATTATGCATGGGTAGAAAGGTATTTTTAGCTCTTTATTTATGGAGCTTTTTTCAGGTTGATAGAAACTATTTCTTCCCAAAGAAAGAAATGCTATTATGCACATTCTATGTCCATCTTGTTGTGAGAGTAGTGTCTATGCTTCCTCAAACAAGTAGCTTTTACATAGCTGAGGTTGACTTACCAGAAAAGATCATTCAGCAGTGCAGACCACATTTAAAGAAAACATACTTACAGAAAGAGAGAAAATAGTATGTTGCTACCATTGTCATCTGTGAAAATTTTTGCCTTTACCTCTTGTCCAGTTTTGGATTTAGTTTCTAATCCCCTTAACAGGTTTTCCCAAATCCAGTGTAGTTTAAACTATTACTTAATATGTTCTTTGCTAGAAGGATTTTCTGCCTGTGTCTATGTACATTATAATATGTATGCACATACATATAACATTATTATTCCCTTAGTGGCAATTAAGCAGCATAATCCACCTCAAAGATATTTACAACAATTTAAACTACCCTGAATCAAGGAGTTTAGAGGATTAGAGATGAGATTTAAGCAGTTACTGAGAGGATAAATTTTACTATTCCTGTGCACTGTTGCACTGTTTGACTTTAAGACCAGAGAATGGAGAGTTTGGAAGTCATTGAAGCACAGAAGGAAATGAATCAAAAGCCCAGAATAGTTTGTTTGTTGAGAACTTTTAACTTTCATGTTTAGAGGAGGGTAGACAGCTGGCTCCTTGAGCAAATTTGTTCAACTTCCTTGCAATCTCCTTTCACTGGTAATTTGAGGACAGTCAGTGAGTGTGTGTGTGTACTCCCACAGCATCTCCAGCACCCTGCACATCTGTGAGCAGGCACAGTGGGTCTGGTCTAAACTGAAAGCTCTGGTATCTTCAGTAACATATGGCCTGCTCTGGGATAGAGGGCACAAACCAGCACTGAATATTCAAGCCACACTGGATTTATCAAAGGAAAAAAGCACCCAAAGATAAAAATTTGGCTATGCTGAAGAAGGATTGAACTCATACAGATTGAATAGCTCTGCTGTTTGATTTTTCCAATATCCATGTAGTGAATCAGCACACTAGGATTGTTTATGGGCACACCCTGACTTGTATTTGTATCAACACATTTATGCTTTTCACTCTCAGACTCCTCAGCTGAAATAGTGTTGACTGAAAGTGTCTGAAGAAAAGCTCACCCAATTTATTTATCTCTTGCACAATCTGTGGGGCCAATTCCTCCAGTCTACCTTGTCAATGGAGTAAGAGTAAACTCTCTGAAGCTGCCCCTCTTCTGTATGTAACACCTGGCATATTGTCTATTTTCCCTCTCTTTCTGCCAATGAGAAGCTACCACTAAAAAGTGAAAGATAAGGAAAAATTATTGTTGCCACCTGGTATACTAAATATACATACCATGTAATTCCCCAATAAATTCCTTGTATTACTCTCAAAGGGCAATTTCCCCCCCAAATTTATTTTTTCACGGGTAGTATCTTCTATGCAAAAATGCATCAAACTTTCCTGTCACACCCAAGGTATCAGCTCCTATCATCCACTCCAGAGGAGAGCAGCAGAGTCAGAGCAGCAAATGGAGTTCTCTGAGGGTGTGGACTTTTCAAGCTGCCAGTCTCCCAGCTGTGACTTTGCCCAGCAGCCCAAGGGCAGCCTTGCTAGTAGGAGTAGTCTTGTCCATGGGGAGTAGCCCCCAAAAGACATGATCCTGCTCCCTTCTCCACACAAGGCTCTGGCAAACTCGGGAAGAGCAAAAATCTACCCTCTGCACAGCCAATTTTGCATTGCTAATGAGAGCATGCAGCAAAATCTTTCTGAATGGATGCTTCCTTCCCTTTCTAAGAAACATCTTCTAACATATCTGTGTTTGTTACTTACTAGAAAGAAGGTAGGAATAGGAAAATGTATGTGAAAGACATGAGGATGAAGAGGCCAAGCAAAAGGAAGCCTTGTATCATGGGGGTCATGTCATGTGTTTATATGAGCTTCACTTCCTGGAGATCCACACTTGGTCATGGATGGCACAAGTTCCCTGTGGCAAGAGGAAATTCTCATTGCAACTCCTCCTTGTGACTGTGGCTACTTCACTTAAGAATCATTTAGGGGGATCTATTTGCAAAGCTTGTAGAAGTTCTAACTGTGTTTGTGGTGGTCTTCCTCTTAAAAAATACCAATTATTTCAAACTACCTTGAAGTGCCTGCAGCAGTACCATGAGACAGTGAAATGCCCCGTTCACATACCAGAAGGAGAAACTATCTTTTGGATATGGCAGTGGATTTCATGCCCGAAGAGCTCAGAAGTTTATTGCATTTACTGGGGAGTGGGGATGGAAATTACAAAAATTATGATAAATAGCTTGCCATAGCCCATCTACAGATTTCACCTGCTGACATGGTTTAGTGGGCAGACACTAATACCACCCTCGGGAGGAAGAAGGAAACCAGCGCTGGGACGGGAAGGGGTTAGGCAAGATTTAAGTGAGTGTACAGGAAGCAATAAAGGTTGTGGAGATTTAGCTGGGTTCTGGTGAGTGTTTGATTGAATCCTTAGTTAGGGAACAAACTTGACAACATTCTCTGTTTTTGCTGTAGGAACAACTGTTCACTTGTCTAAATCCTGCCCTCAGCACTGATATATATCAGCCTTCAATTTACTCTCGCTTCCATTCGAATCACAGTATGAATCAAGCACACCGCCCCTGCTACTATGCAGATGGTGTGCAGAAAAGACTATACAGTTTGTCTTAAGGATTTTTATTATTTTTTTTAAATTTTAATTAGGCCTGATTTGTTCTTCCATTTCCTGCCTAGGGTGAATTTAACACAGGTGGTGTCTTCCAGGGAAGGGCAGGGGATTTGGGTGAAACCTCAAAGCTGCCTGAACACGCTGTGCTCTTGGCTGCCAAGCTGAGCCTGCGTTTTACAAGCCCAAGTTTGGCAGAGAGCGATGCCAACGGGACCAGCCCCGGGAAGTGCTCTGGGAGCTCAGCCCCGTTGGCCAGCAGGGGAGCCTGGCCAGCAGCGTCTCAGCAGCCCCAGCCAGCATCAGGTGCCAGAGTAGATCAGATCAGAGGTCCAGCTCGCCTGAAATCCTGCCTCTCCTGCTTGCCTGAAATCTTGCCTGTTCTGTTCCCTGAAATCCTGCCTCTCCTGCTCCCCTGAAATCCTGCCTGTTCTGCTCCCCTGAAATCCTGCCTGTTCTGTTCCCTGAAATCCTGCCTGTTCCCCTGAAATCCTGCCTGTTCTGCTCCCCTGAAATCCTGCCTCTTTCTGCTCCCTGAAATCCTGCCTGTTCTGCTCCCCTGAAATCCTGCCTCTTTCTGCTCCCTGAAATCCTGCCTGTTCTGCTCCTCTGAAATCCTGCCTGTTCTGCTCCCCTGAAATCCTGCCTGTTCTGCTCACCAAGAACACATGCAGAAGAATCCCCCTGCAAAGGAAAAATGAATGCCCATCCAAAAACATGTTCAGCAGTCCAGTTTCACTGCAAGAGGGAAGTACTCACTGTCACAAGCCCTGAAGCAGAGATCTGAGTTATTAAAATAATATTACATTAAATTATGAGTTCACAGATTAACTTTTACCCTGGATAGTTTAACTGCAGATGTAGGCAGTATTGATTGCAATGTCTTACATCTGTTAATCCTACTGAGCTTTTTACCTCAGTATTTTCTCAAGGCCATGGCAGAGACACTGTCTTAAAAAAGCATTTGCTGGTTTAGATTTAAACTGGTTGCTTTTATTTCTGGATCTCTCTGTGATATTTATTACAAAGGAGGGTACACAGGAGTGACCACATGACCCCTTGGTACCATCTGTTATTTTATATACTGCAGTGACATCCCTCCTTGCCACCTTCCACTACTCAATCGTCCATATCTTCATCTCAAAGTGTTTCCATACCTCTTCATCACATGTTTTGTTACTCTTCTCTGGACGTAAAAATATGTCAGCCATATAATCTTTTATGAGGTGAAGCTACCCTTACCTAAAAACAGCATTCTAGCTGAGGACATGCCATTGATCTTTCCATAAAAAGGCATTGTAATTCTCACAGCACTATCCTTTATGCCTCCCTTAATAGGAGGATAACCTGATTCTGGGAACCTATTCCCAGGGAGCAGCTAGCTGGAAAGAGGTTCAGGTTCTTTGAGTTTTGACCAGAACTTTTCATGATGCGGCAAAGCCCAAAGCTACGTCTGTCGGCAAGGTCACCTTTGCCATGCACACGTGTAAGGCTCTGTCCCACTGCCTCCACCCTGCTCCGTGGGAATGTTGGTTGCCAGGCACAGCCTTTGTTAGCCTGCCCAAAATGAAGTGCTGAGCACCACTGTTGGCTGGGCATTGTCCCTGTGCTGTGGAGGTGGCTGCAGTGCAGGAACAAGCAATAGCAGCAGTTCCAGGGGGCCCGGGGCAAAGGTGGAGGTCACGACCTCTTGTGTTTCATTAGGCAATTAGCCAGAGCCCTCTCTAACCTCTCAAAACACAGGGCCCTGGGCAAACTGTCCTCCCCTGGCCAGCCATGGCTGACCCTCTCTAGCTGTAGCCCCACCGGGAGTGTTTTGACACCCTCTCAGATATTCTTCTGTTCTACATATGAACAACACTATTATATGGTTTTCTATCTGCATCTTGCAAATTGCCAGATTTTGAGGCACTGGAAGACGACATTTTTCAAGGAATTTCACAGAACTGGCACTCTCAGAGCTGCCATAGAAACAGGCTGGGTATTTATAGGTTTTGTCCAAGGTGCTGTCCCATCTCAGGGTCCTTCTGTCTGTATCTAATATTAAATGTTTTTGCCCAAAGGGGCTTAGAAAACAGTGGCCAGAACCATGTGTGAAATGAGAAGATACAGAAGGGAAAGATTTAAGGATTTAGACATAATTGAACCTAGCCAACTCAGCTAAGCAGACCCCAATGAGGTAATTCCTGACACCCTTGAAAATCTACCCAGATTTGGTCACAATAAAACAGGCAAATCTCAAAATGCCTTTTTCTAATTTTAATTCTCTTCATGTTTGCAACCTCAGTCCAAGAACTTATGTGCCCAGGTACATCTGGTATGTTTCTGACTGTACATTCAAAGGCTAGGTGGTCAGAATTTCTGACCCACTTCTGAGACAGTGGGAATTTCTTCTCCTGTAATTGACACCAATGTCCTTTGCATGAGACAGTGAAAACAAAGGAAAGGAAAGAGAAGGAAGGAAGGAAGGAAGGAAGGAAGGAAGGAAGGAAGGAAGGAAGGAAGGAAGGAAGGAAGGAAGGAAGGAAGGAAGGAAGGAAGGAAGGAAGGAAGGAAGGAAGGAAGGAAGGAAGGAAGGAAGGAAGTGTCGGAAGGAAGGAAGGAAGGAAGTGTCGGAAGGAAGGAAGTGTCGGAAGGAAGGAAGGAAGGAAGGAAGGAAGGAAGGAAGGAAGGAAGGAAGGAAGGAAGTGTCGGAAGGAAGGAAGGAAGGAAGTGTCGGAAGGAAGGAAGGAAGGAAGTGTCGGAAGGAAGGAAGGAAGTGTCGGAAGGAAGGAAGGAAGGAAGGAAGGAAGGAAGGAAGGAAGGAAGGAAGGAAGGAAGGAAGGAAGGAAGTGTCGGAAGGAAGGAAGGAAGTGTCGGAAGGAAGGAAGGAAGGAAGTGTCGGAAGGAAGGAAGGAAGTGTCGGAAGGAAGGAAGGAAGGAAGGAAGGAAGGAAGGAAGGAAGGAAGGAAGGAAGGAAGGAAGGAAGGAAGGAAGGAAGGAAGTGTCGGAAGGAAGGAAGTGTCGGAAGGAAGGAAGGAAGGAAGTGTCGGAAGGAAGGAAGTGTCGGAAGGAAGGAAGGAAGGAAGGAAGGAAGGAAGGAAGGAAGTGTCGGAAGGAAGGAAGTGTCGGAAGGAAGGAAGGAAGGAAGTGTCGGAAGGAAGTGTCGGAAGGAAGGAAGGAAGTGTCGGAAGGAAGTGTCGGAAGGAAGGAAGTGTCGGAAGGAAGTGTCGGAAGGAAGGAAGTGTCGGAAGGAAGTGTCGGAAGGAAGGAAGGAAGGAAGTGTCGGAAGGAAGGAAGGAAGTGTCGGAAGGAAGGAAGGAAGTGTCGGAAGGAAGGAAGGAAGGAAGGAAGTGTCGGAAGGAAGGAAGGAAGTGTCGGAAGGAAGTGTCGGAAGGAAGGAAGGAAGGAAGGAAGGAAGGAAGTGTCGGAAGGAAGGAAGTGTCGGAAGGAAGGAAGGAAGGAAGTGTCGGAAGGAAGGAAGTGTCGGAAGGAAGGAAGGAAGGAAGGAAGGAAGGAAGGAAGGAAGTGTCGGAAGGAAGTGTCGGAAGGAAGTGTCGGAAGGAAGTGTCGGAAGGAAGTGTCGGAAGGAAGGAAGGAAGGAAGGAAGGAAGGAAGGAAGGAAGGAAGGAAGGAAGGAAGGAAGGAAGGAAGGAAGGAAGGGTCAGTCTGACAGAAGAGGAGAAATCAGAGCACCAGATGTATGCTACATGTATAGCATTTTATTAGATTACCCTGTTAAGCAATGGTGCAATTTTGTGTATGGCAGCAGAAGCCCTTCCCTCTCAAGGCTATGGCAAGAGAGAGAAAAGATGGTCCTGTTGTTAAGGTAGTGACACAGAATTCAGGAGATCTGGCTCCCATTCCTGGCTCTGACATAAACCTTGTGTAAATCACTTAATCTCTCTGTGCCTCTGTTTCCCATCTGTGAAACAGAGATAACACATCCTTTTTCTCACCCCAGTCTGTCTTGTCTATTTAGATTATCTGCTTTTCTGGGCAGGAAAGCTTCTTACTGCATGGGCTTGGGTTTTCAGTTTGTTTGTCCTCAGCGCTTTTTGCTGGATCTTTTAAGACCAGAGGGAACCAGAATGATCATCTGGTCACAACCCCTTATACAAGCCAAGTCCTGGGAGCTCCCAGAATTAATTCCTCTTTCAGGAGCTGAGATTGACAAAAGAACAGACTTTAGGAGAAATATATATGTATGCATGTATGTATGTATGTATGTATGTATGTATGTATGTATGTGTGTGGGTCTGTAATGTAAAAAAAGAAAAAATCCTGAAATCCAATATAGTCTTTAATAAACAGCTATCAGGAAGCTTCACTGATAAAAAACTGGTGCTTTATTACTTGCTCAGTTTTGTCTAGAATCTTTTCTCACTACTAGAAAGATGCTTTGACCAGCTGTTATCCGTGCTGAATTCAAGAGCTCTCTCTAATCAATGTGTATGTACTCATGGTGGGACTTATTTTCCCTAACTTTTACTATGCCTGCAATCCAACCTAGCTGTCCCAGTGAATACAGGAATTCAGGCCAAAGATCTTGGATAACTCTCTTGAAATAGGATAAAATGGCCTCTGAAGGGGTCTGTATTGTCTTTCTTGTGCACAGACCTTGGATAAACTTATTATCCCTATTTGCACCCTTAGGATAATATTGGAGCAGTTACATGATGTTCCCCACTCTTCTTGACATATAATTTCTTTGCAGAATTTATACTTGAGATTATTGCACTACATGATGAGAGCCCAATTGTGATTGTACCTCGACTTCAGCTGCAAATGTTGCTCCTGTTAATGTGTATTCAACCCCTCCTTTCTCCATCATCACTATACACTGATAATTGGTGACATCCAGTGAGATAAGTAGATTTGAAATATTTTCAAGAGAGAAATAAACTCTATTTTGAATTTTTTTAACCTGGACAAGCTCTAACCACTGAGTAATTGAATAAAAGACCTTTTCCTGTGGTCATTATGTTAAAGAAAGGCTGCATCTGCTTTTGCATTTTGTGCACAGACTGATCCTTGAAGTGTGCCATAAGCACACTCCTTGGATCAAGCTCTGTACGGGAAGCAGATAGACAAATGTATAGTTATGACATTGGTACTGAACCGCTCAACCTTGTCAGGATTGAGGTGTCTTCTGGGAGTGCACAAAAGCAGAACCTCAGTTGCCTTGGAAACTTCTCCAGCTGAAAACCAAGGAGATTAAGGCAGTTCTGGGCAGCCACCGAGCTGAGCTTTCAGGACTGCCATTTTAGATTCAGATGCCTAAACTCCTCCTAACTTCTCTCTTAAACCACAGTTTGCAGAGACAGCCTCCATTTGAATAATCAAAATGTCAAGCCACACAAACACATTACGGAACACTAAATCTCTTCATATCAAAACCGTGAATTAAATCGCCCCATTTGAAATCTGATTTTAAATGATATCAAGATAGTTTGACAAGAACCATCCTGATTGTCTTTAATTATATCACCTTTTATTAAATTCCTTATTACTCAAGGTCCCTATCAGCCATTCCATTATTTTGCCTGGGATCGAAGGCAAGCTGACAGGCCTATAATTACTCGGGTCACTGCATTTACCTTTTTTAAATATTGGTACAACATTAGCTTTCTTGTAGTCCTCTGGAACATCCCCAATGCTCCATGGCTTGTTAAAAATCAAAATTAATGGTCTGTAGTGCTCCTAGACTATCGATCTTAAAATCTTGGATGTAAATTATCCAGACCTACTAATTTTAATGTATCTAACTTTAATATCTGCTGTTTAACACATTTCCTTAGTTACTGCTAGAATGAAAAGCATTTCATCATCATTCTGTCCTGAATCATCTGGCTTTTCCCCAAATACTGAACAGAAGTATTGACTGAACACCTCTGTCCTTTCTGCGTTATTATCGAGAATTCTACCAGCTAATAAATGATTAATACCACATCTAGGACCGGCTTTATACTTGAAATCCTGTATAATTTCCTTTTCTTCTGTTTAAGCATTTCTACTTGTCTTGATTTTTTTTCCCTAGCAAATTTTCTGGTGCTCGGTATATGCTCCCTTTCTCATTTTCATGTTTACATATTTACTCCCCCGCTTTAGGGAATCATAGCAGTTCTTTGTTTTATGAAACAGATCCTTTGGAAGGCAACATGGACGTGTTTGTGCCCATTAAAATGAAAGGAGGATAAAGGACCTGTCTTTGCCTTTCTTCATCTAAACCCTTTTGAAACTTGGCCTCAGACACAAGTCTATTGTATCCAAGTCTGCATTTCCTTGCATTCTTGGAATGAACCATCATTTTGTTAAATGAATGATTCAGTATTTAGCCTGTGGTCCAAAACTTCAGCTGATTAATGCTGTTGAAGAATCTTCTGACATTACAGGAACAAATGAAGTGAAACTGGGCTCTTCCTAAAACTTCAAGCACGGACTGCTGACACATGTAGTGATGTTTTGGAACCACCAGCAGCAGATCCTCTTTATGTTTCCACTGAGGAAACACACCTCATACTCTTCTCTTGCAAAATCTCAGGATTCTTTTAAGTGAGCAATGGACCTCGAACAGCTTCCTACAATGCAGGGCATGTGCCATGCAGATGAGCAGCTTCGATCTTATGTAATAATGAGCAGCAATGCTTACATAGACATGCCTTATTTTTTAAGCACTTCACAGGAAAATAAGATAGATGACATTTTTTTGCTCAAAAATGTATTTGAGACAAAAGTAGCATTACAGTTAGTTGTGAGTTAGGAGAAAAAGGGAATTTTCTAGAGGGGGGTAGCAAACTTTGTGTTGGACTTTGGGTAGATCCTTTAATGTCCTTACAATGTAAGTACTTTAATAATCTGTACCTATGGGTATATATGGACCAGACAATACACTGTGTTGCCCCTTTCAAGTCACCATTCACATCACTGAGATGCATCACTAATTATTTTCATTAAATAAGACTGACTTTTTTTGCATAATCAACTCCCTGAAGGACTGGGATTGCTCTATGCTTCCATGGAAAGAAACCAGCCCTTGGTCCCACTAGTACCTGCAGTGTTGATGAAGGGTCTCATTTCTTTCTCATCATTAAAGCTACAAAAGCTGAGGTGCAATGTGTGATACCACAGCCCACTAGCAAGAGAAGTGAGAAACTGAAGTGACAAGGTTCCAACAACTGCAAAAAGGATGCAAAAGTGAAAAAGAAATAGCACTAATTCAGAAAAGGTCAGAGGAGTAGAGAAATCTTCACTTTTGGCCTACCCAGACGCATGAAGAAGTATGGGAATTTCCACAGTGTGGCTGGTCTCACCACCTTCCACATTGCAAAAGCAAGTCCTAGAGCAAGCTTACTGTGGAAACGAAAATGGCTGTTGTGTAAGCAGATGCAACTAATAAATTCAAAGCAAGTCAATACCATTTGTAATAAAATAAAATATCAAAACTAATTTGCACTTCTAGAGTAGCATTAGGAACAATAACCAAGCTGCAGAAGCTCTTTGGAGGCTCACAACAATACAAACTAAACCTTATCCCCACTGAACTTAAAGGGAGTGTTCATTCATGAACTGAGACAAAGAGCAAAACCAACTTCTGCTGACAATACTTTGTTATTTCAAATGGCAAATCCATGGAAGGAAGAACAAGTCTGATGTTCCAGAGAGGTGTTAGGGCATGCCCACTTGTATCAAGATGCAAAGCTGGGGCCTTATCAGAAAACTCTTCAAGGCAGATGTATTTCTTACTTAACCACTTTAAAAGACGCCAGCATGTTGAAGTTGCAGTCATTTCTGAAAATGAATGAAGAATATGTTAAAGCATAAATTAAGGAAATCAAAACTAGGAATCACAGCTTCCTAATGTGTAGGAAACCTCATTTATAGGCAAGTGCTGGAAGGAAAAGGTTGGTAGCTTGCCTAATTTTAGAGCTGAGGGGCCTACAGATGCTGACAGTCGTACATCTGCTCTGCCTGTCTTCTGATGGACAGGAATCAACTCCAGTCCAGGAGCTCTGCAGGCACAAGTCCAAGGTAATAATCTCAAAGTGGCACAGCTGTGGTTCTTGATCAGTTCAAGTGTGTTTTGCACTCATGATCAGCAACAAGACCCTACAGCCAAGGGGACTTCCGAGTAATCTGAGTTCCCAGCTGTGGCAATAACCAGATCATCAAAGGATGATAAAGTCAATATTGCTTGGTTGCCTTGGGAACCAGACAAATGCCCAGACCTGTTCCCTTTAGTAACAGAGTAGGGTAATAAGTCGGTTTTTTTCCCTCCTGTGAGGCGTTCCCAGAGCTCCTGCCTCGTGAGCTTTGTGGGATGTGGCTCGCAGGTTTTGGAGAGATGAGCATTTCAGTGCTTGGCTTGTGCAATCAGAACTTTGGTTACAAGCCTGCAATAAGCATGCTAAGAAGAGGGATAAAGTTCTTTGGGTTTGGCACCACAGGAACACAGCTGCTTCAGTGCTGGCCCACATGTGGCTACCTTGGTGTGTGGGTGGAGAAGAGATGGGGCTGCCTGCACCCATCAGGGTAGATGAAGCTGGATGACTCAAAAGCAGATGTTGGATTAGAGCCCCCTGCATCTGACTCACAGAAATATCCTTTAACCACCAGCCATTTCTCAGAAAATGTGCCTGAATAAAATACTCAAACTGTATTCTTAGAATGGGGGAAAAAGAAAAAAAAAGCAGAAGAATTTATTTTAAGAGAAACCTCAGGGCTCACCTGAAGGACCCTACCAAAGTTCAAAAAGACCCCAGGTTTAAACAGCTCTAATCCAGATTGACCAGCAGCATCTGAATAAAGGCAGACCAATAATCCCTTCTCCAGGTTCAAAAAAGACTTGCATAAGTTCACTGTCTTGCAGTTATTTCTCATTCATCTGAAAATTACTTCTATTAAACTTTCCAAACCAGAAAAACACAACACATCCATAGAAAGAAAGGGTCCAAAAATTCAGTCCTACAGCTGTTGTAACCACTTAAACATTTCAACAGTGTTTATAAATGTATGCCAAACTGGAATTATTCCTTTCATAATATTATGATTAGTATAGTAAAGAACTGCAGTTTCAAAAATAATTGTGCAGCATCACTCATAAAGGAATATTATGCAAAGAATATTTGCCATAATGTTTTGGTCCAAAGATTTCAGTAATGACAATCCAAACATTGACAACAGCATAATTTATCTGATGTTATCTAACTGAGAGATACCACAACACTCCTCGGTCACAAATCATCATCAAGACACTTCAGAAATTACAGTAATGTGGCTAGCTCTTTCCCTTTTTGCATTAATTTCTTCACAAACTTGTAGTGTAAGATTTGTAAAACAAGAAATAATTATTTTTAATTTCTATTGACACCTAAAATAAGAACAGCTTAGTAAGACTTCCAGCAATACCTTAACATATGCCATTAAAAAGAAAGGAGGAAAAAAATCCCCTAAATTAAGTGGAAAGCAAATTGTCTTAAGAAAATAGTTATATATCAATAGTTCCAACAGAGAATAACAAATGCAGATTTAGGAAGACTGAGAAGGGGAAGTTTATTTATATTAACTGGAGAATATAAGGATGACAAGCAGAATACATACCTCAAGACATCAGAAACCCAATAATTTGCTGCCCACTGTTGAAAAGGCAATATCCAGCTCATGAAAGACTACCTTAGGTATCCTCTGCAGGATGACATTTCTGACATTTAAGAAAACATCTTCCAAATATAAAGCAGTAGGTGACAGAAAGTATAAATTATTTGAGCCTTCATGAAAATCAACAAAATGCAGACCCAGAAGATCGGTTGAATTTCTAAATATTTTCTCATCTCACTAATTCCTCATCAGTCACAAAGGCAAAAGATTACCAACACTCAAGCTGAACAAGACTGATCTAAGTGATATCCAACAGGGATTCAGCGCAGTCTCTCCTTGAGTTTGATTTATGGCTGGTCATCTTTGCTTTAATGTCCTAGAAGTCTCTCCTACATAATATATGTTATCAAGATTGAGTAAATTACAAAAGAAGCATCATGCATAATTCTAATTCTCTTCTCACAACAGGATGTTTATTTCCTGTTTCAAGATAGCAAAAAGGATTTCCAGTTATCATATTACAGCAATTTACAAAAAATGCCTGTAGGCAGGAAGTTCATGAAGAGTGAAACTGGCTCATAACTAGGTTAGCACATGTGAATGGACTCTGAAATGTAAATTTATCTTGTAAAAAAAAAAAATGAAAAAAAAAAAAGAAAGGAACATCAGCAGATACACTCAGGTATTAAATGAACCAAAGGTCACAGTGGCAAGATTAGTGCCTAGAACAAGAGGTCCCTGGTTGGGGATGGAGCATCCAGGCACCCATTGTGAAACTAATTACAATAAAGCTAAGCCAATCTTTTAAAGAAATAACTCTTTGTGTCCTAAGGAATAAAGAGAAAAGGCCTCATCTTTCAGTCTCTGACTTT
The DNA here is from genome assembly GCF_027887145.1 of Ammospiza caudacuta. Classification (NCBI taxonomy): domain Eukaryota; kingdom Metazoa; phylum Chordata; class Aves; order Passeriformes; family Passerellidae; genus Ammospiza; species Ammospiza caudacuta. Next base: position 118,136,938 of record NC_080593.1, on the reverse strand, counting down.
TCATCAGCCCCTTTGGGCAGAACTGGATCCTCACTCTGACCTCCTGCAGATGCCCATGCACATGCCTGAGGCTCTGAGAGCAGGGTTTGGCCTCTGGTGGACTTCAAGCAAAGTTATGTGCATGCAGAGAAAATTCAAACTTGCAGAGAGGCTGGAAACTTACAGAAAACATAAGCCCCAGGAAAAATGAGTGGTCTGAAAACATTGCATACACTCTTCATAAGATGCAACCTGAAGACTTGTTCTTTGAAGGTGAGATGGCATCCAGGGAAATGTCCTGGAGTTTAAATAACCTCTTCCCTTTGGGAGGTTCAGTGTGGAGGAGTGGTGGGTGTTCAAAGCATGCTGTTCCTGCTCTATATTTGGCAGTGACTCCAAACAGAGGCATTACAATCCTAAACTCCTTTAGTGTGTGGAAAGCCAGAGCCAGCATCACCTTCTTTGTTGTCCCTTTCCTTCCCACCTCCATCCCAGCATGTCCCTAGAAGGTAAGGTGTGGGCCCTGCTGAAAGCCATTTTCCAGGGCTGCTGCAGTACCACGTAGGGTGTCCCTCCGGACTTCTGTGATGTGTGTGGGTGCTGTAAGCAGCCACCTGCAGTCCAGCCTCCTCTCTTACTAGGTTCTGCCCTGGACAAGCAGCACTCCCTCACTGATAAAGAAAATTATCATCAGGAAATTAAATTCCTCAAGCTTCAAGTGTGTGTTCAAGAGAATCATTAATCAGCTGTGTGAAGGAAGGATGGATGCTCTGGTCCACTGTAGGCATACATGTAATTTGAAGGTGCAGTGCAACATCACAGATACCATTAATTAGAAGAGCAGCCATTCTCTGAACTTTGAGCTCCTATTTCTTTTAACTGTAGGAAACCCACTTGGCACGTGGCTTACAGATCAGGGTGCTTGCCATTGTGATGATTACACCAGGCTTCAACATTTCCACAGAGTTCTCTAGGAATACATGCCTGGGAAACTACAGGGGAGTGTTTAGCAGGTATGAACAAAGCCTCAAAGATAATTCACTAGAACCAGGGAGGCATCCATCTTTCAATAGGATGAAATTTAATACGGAGCAAATGTCACTAAACAATCTCATCCTTTTCAGAAGTTGATTCTCAGCTGTTATCAACTGAGAGAATTGCACCATTTTGCAAAGAGCAACCTCAGACCCAGCTGGGTATCAGACTAAAGATTGCAACATATTAAGTACAAGTCAGAGAATCGGAAATAAATTCCTCCCACTGAAAGTGGTGTAAACCTGGAGTAATACCACTGATGTCAGCTGAGTAACACAGACTGCCACCACTGTGCTTTAAAGAATTTGCTATTTGATCTCATTCTTTTTCATGAATTCACCTTAGAAGCCCATCAGGCATAGTCAGTTCTTTTGTCTATGCTATGCTGCTACTGGTGTAATTAATCTTTTTCCAACCACCCTATTGGCAATTTCCCTAATGCACACATCCTCCCTCTCCCTCCCTCCCTCCCTCCCTCTCCATCTCTTTCTCCTCCAATTCCTCTCTGCTGTGCACTTCCTCCCTTACCAGCCTTTTGGGAAAATACCATCTTTTCTCTTAGCCTGTGAGCCAGATTGTCTTTAAACTCTTCTCTTCAAGGTACAGAAGTCTTTTACTCAGATGTATCTGTGCCCTGAATATTTGGTTATTGAAATGGTGATATAAATTAAACCTTCACATTCACATTAGTACTAATATAGCTACTTGGCAGTGTGGGTGTAAGTAAAATCTTTTTAATACACCTTAAGTTCTGACCAGAGGGGTACATGCTATTACTTTAAATAATCTCTATTTTTTTCTATGTAAAAAACTTAAAGAAAAGTAACTCATTTTGAATCACACAAACCATTTGAAACTACAAATAATTTCTTAGTATATTTTTAGCTATCAAATTGAAGCTTCTTTCAAGGCAAAATATTTTCAAGCAGATAAAACCAAGATGGGTTTTTTCTAAAAAAAACCTGAGATGAAAAAATAATTTTCAAAAAAATACTGAGGTGAAAATTCTGACCAGCAAAACAAAATCAGCACCTGAAATGTAATTTTAGTGGAAGTGAGTGTGGCCAGGTGACACCTGCTCACCAGTGCCTCATGCTCTCAACAGGTGCTGGAGTCTGGGGGACTTGCCTGCCACTTGTCCTTGCCCATTGAACCTTTTGCTTCCATTCACAGTTGCCCTCCCTATATGTCAGTGGCAGGGGTGTCTGTGTTTGTACAATCCACCCAGTTTCACAATCTACTGATTGTGATTCTTCACCAAAACAAAAAGGCAGGAAATTTAAATGAAAACTTTTAATAAATTCTCATAATAATAATAATAGTATATAGACAGATTGATATGTATACTACAGCACTTTCCCAAATTGCTTTTTTCCCTTACCAAGCAACTCCTTTGCTGCCTCTGTGATGACAGGTGAAGTCTCTAATAACCTCTATCAGGCTTGTGAACCATCTAAATCCTCGTCTTCCTGAAGGAAACCCCCCCATCCCTTCTCAATCCATGTGTGACACCATGCACTGCACACCCTAACAGTACAAATAACATTAGAGACACTGGGGTGGAAGTGCACAGGCAGCACATCTCACCCACACAGGTGCACACTCCCTGGATTCTGAGGTGACTGCAAGCACTTTTTTCCAGGTGCTCTTTCATCCAGGTCCATCTTTAGAAGCCCACAGAAAATGTGGTCACTGGTCACTTGAACAGCAGGAAGGCAGACATTCCATTGCTATTTGTGTTACTGTGGGATAACACTCATCCTCATGACCAAAAAGGTTACATCCAGAAGATGTTACATCACTTTCTGTAATGGGTACTTCCCACATGGATGTTGGTGGTTGTCCAAAAACTGGATAATGGCCAAGTAGTATTTTCATAACATTCAATTCTCACTCACAGACAATGAATGTTATGAAACAGACAATGAAAATATTCCTGCCACTGATGCTCCCAGCACAATTTTTATTTCTTCAGTGGTAAGCATGACTTTGGTGGGAAAAGCAGCAATAATAGACCTTGAGCTCTTCTATTACCCCACCACGGACATCTGGTTTGACAATGATAGTCCAGACAGAAACAGATTTGGAATAGTGTGGTATACATTGCAGACAATGATGAAAATTTACCTCAGGACTTCCTGAGGGTGTCAGGTCTGAACTGTCCTAGTGCTGAACTCCTTGCACAGTTTCTTGGAGCTCCTGGCCCTCCTAGATCCATAGGACAGGCCTTTTTGAGACATTTTATCCTTGTGCTTCTGTTCTACTGTCAGTCACTGGTGCATAAGGACTCTGAAACCCTCACGGCTGAAGTGAGAGGTCCCCAAGTGGTCTGTATGATCCCCCCACCAGCATGTGAGATCACCCTCTGACATCACCAGAAAGTTCTATACCTTGTCCCAAGTTATCTTACTCTTCCCAGCCTTACACCAGCTTGGGTCTCCCTATCTCGTAATCCTTGGGTCTGCTGAAGGCAACAATGGGATGAGCTTTGCTTCCTGCAGGATCAGCCTTGCCTACATTTGCTCAGCAGTTCCCCATAGAGGAGCAGGCAGTCATCATTAGAACCACAGTATGAAAGAGTTCACAGATGTGCTTCAGCTTTTCAGAAGTCAAAGTTCTGTGGCAGTGCTTTGTGACATCACTAAATGGGTATAGCACAAGAAAAGTACAGCAGAGTGGGCACATGCAAAAAAGCTTAAATGTCCAGACCCAGGCAAACCCTGTGGTAAAGGGTCAGTGATGTTTTCCTGCCTTCTATTTGCCTCTTCCCTGCTTTCCAAGTTTCACTCATTTACCGACTGTGCACCTCTCTTTAAATTAATTTCTGCCCAGTGTTGACTTGTTACACTGAATGGATGTTATTCTGAGTCTGTTAAGGAGGTGCAGAGGCTGCCTGCATTCAGATTGTTCGACAATCTCAACCATAACCTCTTCCTAACAGGTGTTCAACACATCCCAACAGGATACATTTATCCTGAAGCTTCCTTACTGCTTTAAACAAAACCTCATATTCCCTGTGCCTTCCCTTTCTCCTCCCTTTGATCCATCCTTTTTTAAGCCTTGTTTGTGCTATTAATAATCGAGAGTTCAGCGCTGTCAGCACATTCAACACAGCAGAGAACAAAGGGCAGAAAACAGCCCCACCCAAAATGAGTTTACAGCCTAATGAAGGCAAACAAAACCCTCCACTTGGCTGGCTGCACAGGGTGGCAGGCTGAATGGGAACTCCTGGGCTGGGATGGGGCGGGGCGGGGGAGGAGGAGGGGGATGTCCTTCAAAAACCACAATTTTAAGTGGACAAGAGCCTGCTTATTCACAAAAGAAAAGAGTTTAAGGGGAAAGTTCCTGAAAGTGAAAATGAAAGCCTGATGAAGCAATTTTTGGGCAAAGGGACGCCAGACAGATGGAGATAGGGAGATGGGTGGGTGCAAAATGTAAGTGAGGAGAGATATGCAGCCTAAATAGCTAATCAGTAAGAGGGCAAAGGCACCCAGACACCCTGCGAAGACACACTCATAAAGAACCAGGGACAGATGGAGCCAGAGCTGTGCAGAGCCTTTGAAGGAGCAGATAAGCAGGTTGAATTTAATGGGGGAATGTGAGAGGTTGTAACTGAAGAGCTGAGGACACAGAGGATCATTAAGAATTTGCAAGGAGTATTGAGCACTGCATGAGGAGCTTGGAAAATCTCCCGTGTTTGAAGGTTTTAAGGACAAGTTAGATAAACATCTGTTGGGAATGGTGTAGATGTGGCTGATCCTGCCCTGGAGCAAAAAATGGGTCCGATGACCTTTTGAGCTCCCTTCCCTTTTCTCTGTGGGTGTGGTAGGCCAGGAAGATAATTTGCCAGATGGTAAATACATTTTTGCCCAGATTGCAGCTGAATAAGGAGTACTGATTTGAGGGACGAGGGGGTCCCAACCTGTACCACTGTGCAAAGGTATCACATGAAAGCTGGAAAGGAGAAGAAAGAATTAGGTTACTGCACAGTCTTTTCTGCTGAGCGTCAGCCAAGTGTATCAATGGGAGGGAATGAAAGAAAAGAGGAGATGAAAAATGGGTCAAAGATTGCAAGTGTAAATTCAGTTGTGTTCGATATGATGAAATCGTTCCTATGAAAACTATTGTATCGTTGAATGCCACTGTGTATTCACTCACAAGGCCATAAGTATGTCTTTCCCAGACTAGCTATAATAGAGATCCTCGTGTCTCTACTCTAAAGAGACAATGCCAAGGGGGTCAGCAGAAGCAAGGAGAAGCACTCTACTCCAGCTAGTCTGCAGGTGAAGTAGGAAGGCAAGAAGAGTCAGCAGCAAAACAAAGGAATCAGGTATTAGAACACACACACACACACACAGAGGAGACACTGAGATGGCAACAAGACAGGGTTTAAAGTAGGGAGCAGAAAGATAAGCTTTTGTAATAGGAAGATCCTCTTTATTGGCCAGACCAATTGTACTAAAGTGAGCTGAATGAAACTTTTGGTTTAAACAATAATTTGGTGTTGCAGAGAAAATATTTTCTATATTCTTACATTTCAGAGCCATTACATTTTCTACATTTCAGAGCCATTCTTAAATGGCTCTGAAAGGAGTTCAAAGACTGTATCCAGAATGAGGAGGGAATTGAGGTAGTGGAAAGGCATGGAAACACTATGGTTTTAGTTTGTTAACCTTCCCTAGATTCCCATGCCTCTTATATTATTTAGAAAAGATGAGTCAAATTTTAGGCTCTCTAGCAAGCTCTGTGTGTGTGTGCATACGCAGAGAAGTTTTTACATTGAGTCCTTGAGGAAACAAAATGTAAACCAGATGAAAACTATATTCCTCTAGTGGGATGCAAGGAGATATAACAACTACTGAGAACTGGGCAGAGAAAATATCAGAGCTAGACTATGAGACTAAGGATTCCCTCCTGGTGTCACGCATGAGATTTGCTTCTGAAATGCAGGGTAAATGCTCAAAGCCAGGAACAGGGCTTAGCCCAGGGCTTAGTTGCAGGAAGACAAGTCCTTTGGGCCTCCAGAGTCTGGGCACTATCATAACCATTTTGTGAGAGTCCTGTTGTGTCACTCTTGCAGTTCATACTGGTAATGGAGAGGGAATGAAAATAAAAGAAATAATTAGAATACAGTTGATGTAAAGCTGAGTTTGAGTTGATAAGTAGATCACAGCAATGTCAGAGCAATGGAGGAAGACTAGAAACAGAATGGGAAGGCAGTGGGTCAAGGATGAGGAGATGGCCATGAGAGCTATCAGCAAGGACAGGGGAATGGGTTGCCAAGGGATTACCAGGCAATGGAAAAAGAACAGGCTACAGACAGAGTGAAAATAACAAAGAATCACTGAATGATTAGTCATAAATGAAAGGCTGAGGAGGAGGAAAGCACAGTCAAAGATATCTGAGGTGAAAATAATCAATGAGAAATTGATTATTTGAGTTATCATTGGTGACTTGGTAGTCACAGACCGAGGAAGGTGAAAATAGCAAGAAGCCATGGCAGCAGCCAAAAAAGGTCACATTGACCTTGACCAACACCTTGTTGGTTGAAGAAAGTGCCTCATTTCAGCCTCATAGCAGACTAATGGATGGAAGATTCAAGGGAAGTCATGTGCACTTTCACAAGGTTTGAAGTCAAAGGTAGATAGAAGTTGCTGAGGAAGAAAAAGTCTAGATTAGATTTTATAAAAAGAGATGAGGGATAGGTCAGATGACAGAGGGAAAAGAAATTTAAATGTTGGGAAAGTAAACTGTCTGTGACCTGGAAGATAAGAATGAAACACAGCCCTTTCAGGTCTTTGTTCATGATTATGTATGCTGTCTCTTAGCATTTATAAAACTGAAAACATCTTCACTCGGAAGTAGTGGCAACATTTAGAGGCTGCTGAACTAATGACAAGAGAACTCTAAGCTATTGAGAGAACTCAGGGAGATTGCTACTGAAAAGAGGCTCCTGGTTCAACCAGGACTATTTAGGTGCTCAGCTTCCACATCCCATCTGCATAGCTTCAATAAAGTGTCCAAAGTCCATCCAGAGTGGCTTTGAAACAGCATCAAATTTATGTCTTTTCTTCTCTCTCTCTCTATTTTATTGCAGAGGAAGCAAGGATCACAGCTTTCTGACAGTGACTCACCACCTGTGCCTGGATGCTATTTCAGCTAGTTTTTCTGCCTCCATTTTGCCCAGCAGTAGGTATAATACAGTGCTAATCTCACTGAAAACCAGTAGGAATTCTCATCCAGAGCTAAAAATCACAGATCTCACTTTTCCATGCAGCAGAAGCAAATCTGCTATCTTTGGTGTGTGAGTGTGTGTGTGTGGTGTGTTGTGTGTGTATATGTGTGTGTATATATACATAGATATATATGCATGAATCATAAGTGATCTATCATCATTAATTCATTAGATATTCATTGTAATTACTCTGCTTGTGATGAATTAATTTGTCATTAATTTAGATGTCACACGTACAGTACTTTTTCAAGGATTGCCATATGATTCAACCTTAATTAATGTACCTCTAAAGCAAAATGCTAACAATCAATTCACATTACTGGGATGCTTAGGCTGTCAGCAGGAGCATGTTTATTATGATTATTATTATTTATGGACACAAGGAAGAAGACATTACAATATTTGCAATCATCTATACATTCCATACAGTAGGATATTTTAGTCCCAACATAGCTATATGTCTGCATGGCCTTCCTTAGCCAATTTGTCTAATCGATTAGTGAATGTCCTTATCTTTAAAGATGTCACCTTGTATTTACAATCATTGGCAGGTCATTATCCATAAAGATACCTCAACTAATTTTTTTCTTCAGTAATGAATCCTATTACTTAGCCACTGTACACCAGAATCTCTTTTCACTCTCTTACAGTCCTTTTTGGGGGTGGAAGAATTTATAAGGATGTATCAAAGGTTTAAAAACAATCTATGAGATATTTGTATTCCAGAATGGGCCTTATGTGAATAATGAAGTGACACTCAATTTAGAGAAGGCTTTATTACTAAAGAAGGAAATCTTATTTCAGTCATGTCTTGATTCAGTTGAACTCCAGTTCAGTTTTCTCAGTGCTGTAGTAAGAACACCAAGTACAAACATTGATTACAGTAAGATATACAGAAGCATCAAATGAGAACGAGCAATATTTCTGTTCAAATGCGCCTCGTCCTTCACCATAAGAAAGCACAAAAGCTATGAAACTGGAAGCATTTTAGAATAGCTATGAACTATGAACTCTATTTAAATTAAATGTAAATAACTAAAACCAAAGGGAAGCTGCAATACATAAAGAATGTACTGCAGGAAACAATGAGATATGGAATTTCTGCTTTGTATAGGCTTCCATATTATTCCTACAATGATTTTGGATGCATCATTATTCCTTGTAGCCCTCTTGGTTCTTCAATTTCCAAATCCTGGGAACAGTATACTTATGCCTGCTGAGTTCTTTTTTCGCAAGTTTTGTTTCCATTTTTCCTCTGATGCAATGTTACATTTTGTGTAAAGGCAGTGAATAGTTTATTGTAAAATAGAGGATTAATATTAATGCACACTCCTAACAGCTTTTATCAGGAATACAGTGTGAGCCTCCTTGAAAGATTTTTTTGTCCTTTTCTTGGGATATGACAGTATGATGTATATGATCTATCATGCTCATTTCCTTCACGCATTCTTAGCCCTACTGGAGCAGCCTCAGAGTGATGGTAATCTTATGAAAACTCAAAATGATTTGTTTATTACTGAAGGTTTATTTAAGGCTGTCACCATGACCTATATCCATTAGTAACCTCAAGAATTCTTAAAGGGACACAGGTCCCATTACCTGCTATTTTCAGCTGTACTCCATGATAGCAGAAAGCTAAGGCTGTTGCTTCTAAGAGCTTTTGATAAATTATATTGCTATCCTTCCCTCCCCATCAACCTTCTATGTTCTATAGATGTCTTGCCTGGAAAAATGTTTAATCCCTCCCATATCACTCAAGCAGCACATATAGGGGCATTGAAAGAAGGGAAATGAGGTAGCAACATCCATGTATTCCAGTGTATTGGTTTTCAGCAATTTGACTCCACAGGCAAATTGTTTTGAATAAAAAAGAGCAGGAGCCCAGATTCACTCAAAGGACATGATGACCTAGCTCAGCACCAAGGTCCACTACCTACATGGCCTTCACATTTACAAGTTTACACCCCAGCTCCCTTACAGATGGGCCACCTAAGGTACCCCCTTTCTTCCAAGAGCAGCCACCAGAAAAGCCCCTGTCCTGCCTCCCTAAGCTGGTCTGCCAGGCCCAGAGGATGGTCACACGAGGGCTTTGTGCAGCAGAGGTGGAAGAGAAAATGGCAGAGATCCTCACCATCTCTAAGCTTCATATTTAGTACCTTAATTGTCATACAGAAAAGTATAAATATTTTCTCACATTGTTTTGAAGAATTCCATCCCATTTCCCCAGATGAAGCCCTAAGTTATGATCCCTCGCCACTGCAGTCAGTCCTGTCAAAGACATTACACTTTGCATTTCACTTACATTCAGATGAGAGCCAGGGCTACATTCTGACTAGCTGCTACGTGATCCTTCTGGCATACCTTTAGGCTGAATGACTCTTCCAGTTCATGACATCTGAGGTGCAAGTGAGGCAACAGCTTCGGGTTTTGGCAGAAAAGGGCAGGCACTAACCCCAGAGAGGACCTGCAGCGACAAGTTCTGGGTAGTGAGGAGTGGCCACCCCCTATGTGAGCATAGTCAGGAGCTATTCAGGATCTTCACTAAGGATGGTCGTGGATGATATCTTATAACATACCACAGCTATGTTATATGTAATTGTACTACAACAAAGTGATGTGACTGCCACCTGCCCTGTACTGAGTATTTCGCTATTCTGAGAGTAAAAGACATGGGTTTAGGCTCTCTTCAGCCTCAGAGGTACTAAGCCCATGTCCCAGGTAATAACCCTGTCCACCAAACTGTGACAAGACAATCTATCCCAAGCCTGCAGCATAAGAACAGTAGGGTTTTCACCTGGCATTGAGAATCAGTGTTAGGAAATTCCAGAAAGAAACCCCAGTTATATATACACAGGATCAAAGGATGACTCAGTAAGGGACCTCAAGAAGTCTCATCTCAGCTATGAGATCAGAATAGATTTGCCATGGCCTTGTTCATTCTGGTTTTGAGACCCTCCAAAGATGGAGATTACAGTCTCTGAGTAACCACTGCTTGGCTCTTATAATGGGGGAAAAGCTTTTTCTTACACCCATCTGATACTCCTTTATGTCACTCCTTGACTTCCTGACTTGTACCTCTGTGGAGAACCTGAATTTGGCTCCTCAGTAACATCCTCACAGTTACTGGCAGGCTTCTAGGAAGGATAGAGTTCTGCTCCTTATGTCCTGACTCAGTCCATAGCACTCAGGGTCCTCTGAAGTAACTGTAGATCCTTCAGTCTGTGTCATTAGGTAGGGACCTCAGACCTCACCCACCTTAGTGTGCACAGTGATCCAACTTTGAAAGAAAGACAAGAAAACTGGAAAGTGCTGTCACACCAGGTATGCCATGGTGTGGTGTTTATTGTGCCCTTCTAATCCTCAGTCCTCATAAAAGTGATGGTAACTTTCTTGCCATGCCCTTGTGGTAGGAAATTATGTAAATGATGGGCACCAGAAAAGATAGTAATAGTCACAGACTTTGGCACACCTACCTTTCCATAATTCACTGTCAATGACTCCTAAGTGGAATGCACAGACCCATCTAATAGAAGGGTGACCACCTACACAGAACAAACACTTCTGAGCACACAGGGAAATCAGTTTAAGATTAGGCAAAATCTATTGGCATTTTCCACAGATTCACACCTGTAGCTTCCTGTTCAGCATGCTGATTTCTGTATTTCCTATTCTCAGGCATCTAATTCTTCCGCACTAGATAAGCAAGTCTGTCATCTCACATGAGCTAGGATTTCCCCAAGATGATGGGATGTAAAAGAGCAAAGGTTTACTGTATGAGTTCACCTTGAAAATGTAGTTCAAAATTACAGTGTTTACCTCCACAGTCCAGACTATCTCAATTAGCACATATGCTCTTCCTGCCTGGCTAAATCAACTGACTCCCCTCTGAGATCTCATCTCTTGTCTTTTCCGTCTGAAATCTCCTGGTTTATTTTACCTTATTCATGGACCTGGCTACATTGAGCTCTGCATAAATCTGCTGAGGAATTAATGAAATACTATTAAGCTATATTCAATATTCTAGCATGGGAGAAAACAGAATCCTTCTTCTCCTATCTTCTTTCCTGTAGAGAGAGAGAAAAATCTGCTGCCCTTTTGTCATCTGACTTCACACAATGCAACTCTTTACCTTTGAGTCCTTGTATAAGGCTTGAGATCACAGGCTTGAATCATCCCTTAGCTTGGTTTGTGAACTTGTATGTCTCATAGAAGACAGGCATGAACAGGCCTGTGACACAAAGTTAATCTCCAGAGTCAAGAGGCTGGATCATTTGAAGTCTGTAGGCTGTAAAGCTGTACATAAGGAAAGTACACCCATTACAGTGGTAGTGCAGGGTTACAGACAGACTTTATAATCTTAAAGGTTTCTTCCAACCTTGATTCTGTGCTTCTGTGAATGTCATCCATGCATCCAGCTCAAAACATGGCTCTGCATCCAAGTGGCAGAGCTCACCTGGCCAAAGATACCCATATCCTAGAATTCACTTTAGCTGATCAGCTAGCAAAAAAATGCAAACCCAGTCATCAGAAGGATCAAGGTGCCTGACTCTCATTTGCTTGAGAGTTAGGAATGCCAAAAACATGACTTAAAGCCCAAAGTACCTTTGGGCATGGAGGTCCCTGGATACAGGTGATCAGCAAAGCAAACCACATAGGTTTAGGACTACAGGCCTGTGGCAACACTCTGTAGCCATGCAGAACTATATCATGTCTGCAACAGCTGGGTCGAAGAATTTCATACACAATTACAAGCTTTATCCAGACCTTCACAAATATTTTGTGTTGGCCTATAAAATTGAGTTGTTTGCAAAATTCAAGGTGATAATTAAAAAGAAAATATTTTAGAGAATATTTTTTATGTAAGAAAGAAAAAAGAAATTTTTAAGTTAAGACACAACACAGGTTAATGTAATGACTGTGCTAATAAGGTGCATTGATAGAGTATACAATTAAAACTAATCCCTAAAAATATTCAAATATGACAATGATATCAATAAATAATAAGAGGACTTACTTTCAAATAAATTACTATTTTAGTCATACCAAATTCAGGACCCAGCGATACAAAGACAAAAATAAGGACTCCTCAAAATCTCCATTCTTTCTCATTATAAGGGTATGATAGCCCATATGGTGAGAAATGATTTTTAAAGTTTGCAGATTTCACCCTTCAACTGTTGGGAAACATGTTTTCTTTAGCAGCAAGGCAAATTGAGGCATCATTTGAAATTCTTACTGGGTAAGGAAAGTTAGACTCACTTTTAGTGATAAGAAAGCGGCCCTTCTTTGGGACACTACAATTCCAATCACAGCAAATGGCCCGCAAGGACCATCTGTTGCTCTGTTGAAATGCCTGAATAAGAGGGTGAAAGAAGAGGAGATAGCTGATAAATTAGACCTCTCCTGAAACATCTATGTGCATAAATGTTACATCTAAAATAGCTTCATGCTGTCAAAGGAGGATAAGCAACTCTTCTGGTATGGCTTGGAGAAGCATGGGTGGAAACTTCTAATGGAGTGCTGTGTTTGAAAGGAAATTTAAAGTCCAGATAGGTTGTTAGGAATGCTACATAGAGCTGTGTACCTTTCTATAAGCTGCAACTTAGCTGGGCTGCAAATAAATTGCTTGCATAGATGAAGAAATCACAGTGTGAAATCGTATGCCTGGTGCTATGCAGGAGGTCAGAGCAGATGAACACAACAACCCTTCTGGCCTAACAATCCATGGAGGCTACCAAATCTTGCAGGAGGTAGTCTCTATGCAGGCAAAAAACATAAAAAATCACCTACACAGTTACAGTAACAATATATGGAAAATGGGGAATCTTAAACAATGTGAATTAGTCAGAGGTCATTTTTTATTTACTGAACCATGTATAGATGTATAGGTGGCAGAGGTAAATTAAACTCATCCTTAGATTCAATCACCTACCAGATTTGTCCAAACTATAGAAATTTAAATTTAGTCTAATTCCTGTATATTTATGTATTTTGGAACAAAAACAGCAGCATTGGTGGGGACTATCACAGAAAGGCTTTTCCAAACCACCAGCATCTGCCTCTAAACATTAACTGGCTTGCTCACAACTGAAATGCACACAAGAAAGATTGGCACCTGCTAATGAAAGTATTGCTTCCCAGCTATGTTGGGTAAACATCAGTTTGATTAAATCATTTTGGGTTTAATAAAGAAGAATGTGTTAGGGTTAGGAGAAACACCGCACAAGTGGCTGGATCCCCATCAGGTGCAAGGGATATGAATATAATATACATATATGTGTGTGTGTGTGTGTGTGTGTGTGTGTGTGTGTGTGTATGGACTCTCTAGTGCATGTTTTTGTCTGGCAAAGCCCTCGGCGGCGGGGGGCAGCTCCGGGCCGGGTCGGCGGTGCCGGTGCAGCGTTTGCCCGGAGCGGGGCCAGGCGGGCTCCCCGCGCTGTGCCCGCAGCCCAGCGCCGCCGGTCCGGGCAGAAAGCGGGGCGGCAGCCGGCAGATGGAGCACCAGGCCAGAAACCGGGCTGGGCAACGCGCTGGGGGGAAGGGGGAGCTGCAACACTGCCCGCTCCTTTGATTCATAAAATACATAAATCCGCCGGGATGAATAATAACAGGAAAAAGCGGTGACTGTGCGCTTCCCACGAGGCGAAAATACTCAGAAGTCCCAGCACCCGCAGGGTGCTGCCTGTCTTTAGCCTGGAATTCATGTTTGGACGGCAGCTCCGCAGGGTGATTGCTGAGATTCGCGCACCTTCTCGTGTTCCTCTGTTTCACTCGCCTCCGTGGAAAAGTGTGTTCCCATCACCACCCTGCAAATTAACAGCACGGAATGCCGTGACTGCTGCTTGGTGTTGTAAGACCTACCATGCACAGTCAGTGCAGCAGCTTATAAAGTCTGCAAAGTAGAATAGTTCTGTTTTTTAAAAGAGCATTAGGAAAAAAAAAAAAAAGGCATTTTCAGGAGCCCTTAAGAAAAAAAAAAGTTTAGATAAATGGCCCACAGGCAGAGATAAAGCCCTGAATTTCAAGGTCCTATAACTCTCACAGAAGCTTCATCATCATTGTCACAGCTGACGTACAACATTGATTTTTGTGCTATTATCCAGACCAGCCAGGACATAATGTGTGAACATCTACCACCTATTTTTCCACTGGCTTTTATTTCTAATGTGCCTCAGACTCCGAGCAAATGTGAATCTGAGCCCCTTAGTTCAGTCAAATTTATTATCCTTAAGGGAGGGGGCCCGAAATCACAATTGTAAGTGCTCCCTCCACTCACACACGCATGCACGCACACACACACTAGATGTGCTGTCTGTGCACCACTCCCCTATTGTTTTCACTGTAACTGATTTTGGCACCAGCTCTTTAGCACTTTGGAAGGGCCTTCATTAGCACTGGGACACTGTCCAAAAGGAATCCAGAAAAATCAACACATGGCTGCTCTTGTTCTCATGATAAATGACAGCTTTGGCTGAAAAACAACAACAGTAAGGAAGCAAAACAAAACCCAAAAAGCAACAAGGGTAGCCATAATGTGAATAGGAGAAGTCAGACATGACTAACTCAGCCTGGATGAGGGAACGGGCTTGGCTAGGAGGGGGCAGGGGAATTCCTCCCTGGGTACTGTATTAAAAAAGTGGCTTGGTTTGGTTTGGCCTTTACGCTGACACGGGGGGCTCGTTCTCGGAGGGAAGCGGAAAAACACAGCCAGACCTGACCACACCACTTCGATGACGTGGAGCAAAGGGCACCAGCACAGTGAGCTGTGGAAAATAAAATGTCTGCCATCCTCATGAGGAGGAAGAGGGACCCATGTCCCTCGTGTAAAGCAGAGCTTACAAATGCAGAGAATGTATTAGGCTGCCGTATTAACCCATTTATTCCCCAATGGCTGTGTTTACACTCAAATCCTGAAGTGCTTACTCAGGCAAAACTCCCAGTTGACCTAGTCCTGAAGGCTTTAATCAGGAAGTATGCCCAATGACTTCAATGGGAGCTTTGTCTCAATAACTATTCAGGATATGGCCCATAGGGATCTTGAAACTAGAACTAATTGAATTTTTTGCACGACATGCCTTTTCACTTGAAAAGAACCCTTTTTATCCAAAAACAGTTCTTCACAAAATGCATCAGTCATTTTTTTTTTTATTATTGGAAATTTTCTATCATATTTTACCAGAATGCTTGCAAACTTCTTACTTTGTACAGTTAAAAAAAAAAAAAAGAAATTAAAAAAGCTGGGGAAAAACCAAATCCTTATGGACATCTTTACTTTTTAGCCAAGAAAAAAAAGACAAGCAAATAGCTTTGACACAATGTTGATGAACACTGTGGAAAACACTAGAGAATGTCACAAGAAAAAGTTAAGTCCTTTTTTAAAGCAAGGAAAATTGGCTCAGTGAGTTTATTTTGTTACTACTGTTAAAAATTCATTCCTTGCATTTTGATTTCTTACATTAAGAACTACTATATACTACCAGTGAATACAGAAGTTTGCATATGTAGTTATCTTAAATCACCACAGACAATTTTTGAAGTCATTTTGTAGCCTTTACAAACAAAACAAATGTCAGCCCTGACATGGGAAGTCTTCCATTATACTTAAGCATAGAATCTATAGGGAGTCCTTCAAATTGTACAAAATTCAACAAATATTTTAGAACAGACTGACATTCAGAACAGAAGACAGATGTGGAAAGAAGCACCATGAAGAAAATTTTGAGGTAAACATCTACACAGATTTTTTCACATAAAAATCTGTGAAAAGAGGTACAAACCCATCCTAATTGTGACAAAATTCTCTTGGACTGCTGAAAAAGTAGGGTTTGTGCCTTTATTTTAAAGTCTGAGAATAGCCTGCTTTCCCAAAAATGTATTTCAGGGTCTGGAGTCCAATTCAAAAATGTTTTAAAATACATTTTGATCTTATCTTTTCAAATGAGAATATCTATTGAGTTTCAGGGGGAAAAGAAAGAAAAGAACAATTTAAAAATCTGCTGTATATAAACCAAAGTAACATTTTCCAAAAATCCTCCTTGAGCTCTACACACCACATATCTCATCCCAACTTGGCACATATCAGATGGCTGGTCAACAGCGACCCATGAGAATACACACAAGACCCTCACACATCAGCTGCATTACAACTTGTTCATTACCACGCACAGCATCCCACATTGATCATGAATATATATCATTAGGAAACAGGCTGTACACTGATGAGAAGGAGTTTGGAAATTGTCCTGCTTGAAATTCACATGAGAAGCACATTTCCGATAGGTGCTTAGCCTGTTGACTTGATATGGTTAAAAGCTAAACAAGTATTATACTGGAACTTGCACCTGGATCTCTATCCATTCAAAAATATTTAGAGACATGTCCTATAAACTGATTTTTATTTTGCTACAAAACAAAAGGCCTGAGGAGATTTGCTGAAAGATCCCCTCTGGTCTCTGAATTTAAATCAAGCTTGGGTCAGGCATTTGTTCTGAAACAGCATGAAACAGCACACCTCAGTGTTTTCAGATGAGCTTCATGTAAAGCTAGATCTTTGCAGAGCTACAATTCAAACAAAAATACAGGGACACTAGTAGACTTGAGTTTATGCTTTCCCACATCTCCCTTGTGAAGCTAAATCACTGGGAACAGTCAGTTGAGTGACTTCTAAATTCCCCTTCACACCCACCCAATTAAACTTTTATCATATGGGTTGATCCTGTGATATAAAACACAAGTGTGTCTTAATGCAATTTGAAGTCGCAGGCAGCCTTCTGGGAAAAGGGCAGATGCCTGATGTACCTTAAGCTGATGTATTGGATGCTGTTTTTTCCTGCTTTATGCCATTAGTACACTTGTTCACCATCTCCCCTACCACATTGCCATCAGGGAGATCTAAGCTTGGCAGCAGGCTGGGATCCCTGCCTCTAAGCTGAAAGAGGTTGAGCTATTTGCAGAAATAATGCTTTCCAGACGTACTAAACAGCACTCATCTTTCCAGATGGAGGGGCATTAGTGTTGCTTCCAGCCATCTCTTCACCTTCTGGTGTACTTGCCACTCCTCCTGTATGCACCACGAGCCTTATGCTTCAAATACCTCTCCTGCATGCTGAGAAACTCTGCGAGCTGCCTGCACCTTGCAGCCCTTGGAGCCAGCTGGAGGAGGCATATAGCCCATCCCATTTTAGCGTGGGACTCCTGTCAGATGGGAAATGGGACAGGAGGGAAATGGGAAATGGGGGACTCTGAAAGGAGCCAGAAGTTCAAGGGCCCTTTTTTTCTCTTGTGATCTGTATTGCTACTTAAAGGATTTTAAAAGGAGAGGATTTGGCAGGTAGAGATCTGCTGAAGAGAAGCTTGATAGCAGCCAAGCTAAAGGGAGGAGGAGAGAGAGAGAGGGAAAGTCAGTGATGAAGAGGTAACGGCCCCACTGCTAAACTAAAGCTTTTAATGGTCCCACAAGACCTGCAGACTGTCTGGTCCATGGACTGACTAACAGCTAAGAGCCAAGCCTTGAACATGCAGATCTTGGATCTGTGGCACACCAGGCTACAGCAACCCCGATGAGGTCATCTGGATCACATGAATGCTTCAAGTCAAACAGCTGAAAAAAAAATTTATTTTTTCTTTTTTTTTTCTTTTTTTGTTCTTCATGTGAATCCCCAGTGGAAGAAATCCACCGAACAAGCATGTTGATTTTGGCAAAGGCACACACAGTCACTCTGTTCTAAAGATGAGCTGACACGTGCAGATTCACAGATTAGCCATTTCTAAAGGTTAATTAAATATTGCCATTGTTTTCCAAGCTATTAATGTATGTTATTCTATTTTTCTCTGTTGAAGAACATCTGGGTTTTGGAGCTAAAAAATATGCAACCCTTCGTCCCCCTTCAAAAAAGGTCTTAAAAAACACACACAGAGTGTCTCCTTTCAAAATATGGCATGACCGTCTTCAGAGTCACATTACAAAGTTGAGAAAAAAAATCTTTGAAAAAATATTAGGAAAAATGTTCTTCCATAGATCAAAACATTTGATGTGCATTCTCGTCTACCGAGCGTGTCGCAGAAGCAGCTCACACGGTAAATGAGCTGTAGAAGAGGCTCCTGGTATTAGTCAGCCCTTCGTTATTTGCTGAAGTTACTCAAAGTGATTATATTCAGATATGTTCCTGCTCCATCCTTTGATGCCAGGATATATTACAGCCAGTTTGGTTTACAATGCTGGCACTGCTGGGTAAATTAAGTGAATCTGCACAGCTTTCCTTATCCCCGTCCTGTGTCCCTTCTCAGCACTTTGGACTCATTTTGTGAACAGACTTGAGGTGAAAGAAAGAATGAGTAGGACTAAGAGAATGCAAGTAGACAAACACTGATTTGGTAGTTTTCTTGGCAGGGATGTAAATGACTACAGAAGACTCAAGTCAGTCCTACCCAAGTGATCAAGCTTGGCAGCAGAAGCAAAGGAAAGCTAAGCTTTGCTTGCAGCTTTACTCTGCTGTTCCTGTGATAATGTGAGACAAACCAGCTTCATTCCTTGCACCAAAACTCCTTCATTACATCTCCGTGCCTCCACATCTCCATGTGCTGTCTGAAAAACCAACATGATAACATTTGCCTCCTCTTTGCACAGATAATAACTGCTTAAGATTCACTTAAAAAAGGGAATTCAATCCAGTACCTTCTGTGCCTCCATTTACCTCTCTGTCAAGAAGTGACAGTCACATGCAGGTAATTCGCGGTTGTGTCAGAAAGTTCAAGCTATTAATGCAAAAAAGAGCTTGAAAATTCTTAGTCGTAAGAAACACAGAAACATAAAATATTGTTCTCAGGATGAGAATGGGATTTTTCATATTCCGTGGCTACTTCTCATCAACCAGGCTTTGAACTTCAACTTATGCTGTCTGTAATAATCAAAGTCCCTTGCAAATCCTAAAGAGATTAACCCTCCTTGTTCCTGATTCTGGCCCCAACTCTGTTCAGGTCCCAGTCACCACCTAGGGTATAGTCTTGCCAACTTATGAATGAACTAAACCTGCTTATGATACAAATCAAAGACCAGTGATGGTCCAACTCACATTCTTCTGCATGACCTTACCATCCTTGCAGCCAAGCTGTAGTAGTACCTGACCCCTTTTTCACCCCCTCTCTAGGATGTCAAACTGTGGTGGATCACTTCCCCTGTTTACCTGGCCACACTAGCAGGAGATGAAGGGACCTCTGTACTGTCTTCTGCATCCCTCTATAGAGATCAAGGGCCAGAAAAACAAGGGCATAGAACTCATGGTGGGGGATAACCCTGGCTTGGAGCAAGACCAACCAGCATTTGCAGCGTGCCTGCCATATCCTGTGCTGCCATGTGCTCTACACCACCATGTGCAGTTGGTTTCCCTACTGCCCAGTGCTATTACATTCCTGCTGGGATCACCACAGTCAGATGAAATGAGAATAACTCTGTTATTTATTTCTGTTGTGCTCTTCTTGGAAGGATTGACAATTCCTTCTAACAAGCATTTCACTAGTCGACAAAAAGTTATCCATATTGCAGTCCCTGTTCTGACCGGCAAGTTAGCAAACAATAAATCTTAATTACACTTAAATGCTAGAAATTTGCAATGAATGGGGCCACATTAGTCAGTTGTAAATTGGTCCTGACTCCTGCCTCTGCTTTGGCTGGAGATGCAGCTGCAGGAATACATAAATTAGTTTTTTTATTTGTTTGTGCCAGTAGAATCAGTTGTAGTTGTTTCTTAAGAGCATTTCCAGTATTAGAGGGCTTACTGGCATTCATCCTATTAGCATCTCTGATGCAGGTGCCATCTGGAAAGTTTTATTTTAAAAGACTTTTAGTATTGTACTTCGGTTAATAAGAAAGCATTATTTTTAAATATCGCGGCAGTTTTCCAGAGTGCAGCTCAGTCTCATGGCATCTGCTCAGTGGATACTTGTTACCTTTGGGTTTATTGAAAGAAACACTCTGAATAACCTTTTTGTTAGCAATCTGCTTTATAGGCCCTGCAATGGAATAGTGCTGGAGTGCAAATGGAGTTGCTAGCAGAGGGGATTTTCTATGCTGGAACAAGCTCTTTGGTATTCCAGCACTTATGTGTCATAACGTTCCATAAAATCACACAGACTCCTCCCCACTTCCCTCTTTGTGAGATTCTGCCATCTTTATTCAAGAACTGGAGCTCAGTTGACAGCCTAGCCAAGCTCCACTCCCTGTGCAGTTCCCCCTCTGGAAATGGAGGTCTGGGAAGATTTCACCATGGCAGCACAGGCTAATCTATTGTGTATTGCTTTAAACACTGCAATGAGGCCAATCTTAAGTGACTGCTCCTACTGGTTGGGAGCACTGACAAATTACACTGAATGAGTAATGGCTCATTCACAATAAATTAAAAGAATCGCCCACTTCATTTCCAAATTTCATCCATTCCAATATTTAGCCTTCCACGGGAAAATGATTCAATGGAAATCCTGTTGGTGAACAGAAGAGTTTCATTTATACTGAGCAAAGTGAGTGCCATTGCCAGAAAAAACCCTAATACCCTTCATGAAATTCACCTTTATTAGTAGCTGACAGAGTTATGGTTGGCAACCCAAACTAGCTATTCAGCACCTCCCATTAATGAAACCAGAGCAGAAACATTTTTTACAAAAGCATCAGCTGAAACTTGTGCTCCTGTTTGGAGACACCATTCTTAATATACAAAGCCAAATTTTGCAGAGTCAAGAGCAAGAAAGTTGCAACCATAAACCAAAGTGAAGGAACTGAAATGGTCTTTTCCTATGAAACAGTGGTGTAAGAACTAAGTGTCACACGAAGACTTATGGCCAAAACTTCTGACTGGGTCGGTTCTGGTGTGGCTCCACAGAAATCAAAGCAACAAAAGTGTAGAGGCTGAGCTGGTTCACAATTCCTAAGTGTTTTTTCTACAATTCAGTGTAACTTCTATTCTGGAATAAGGCCTGGATCTTTTGAAATATGGTTGAATAAAAATTAAAGAAATAATATTCTCAGAAGCTGTGTCAGGACTTCTGTAAGCACTAGGAAAATTATTCTAACTGAATGAAGTGGAAACTCTAGATTTGTGAGTGTTCCTAGCATTAAAACTGCAGAAACAAACACAACCTTGGGAAGCTCCTAAAGGTGCACCATCTGTACTAAAATAGCAAATAGTACAGGAGTTGCCATTGGACAGATCACCAAAATAACCATGTTCTGCTTAAGCTTCATTCAAAGAACACAGACTAAAGTAATAAAAATTGTGTTTGGGAGTGGCAGTGGATAGTTTTCTAGCTAAACCTTGGATTTAGGTTCATTTCTAAAGAAGGCAAAGTATAGTTAATCTTGGGAGAAAGAATATCACCAGTCAGCTGACACCAGTATGATGCTGTCATTCTTTTATATGGTTCTTTTCTTCTGGTGCCATACCTGATTTATGAATAATTTACAAGATAAAAGTTTATTGACAAAGTCTAGAAGAGAGAGTTGAGTTCAGCTTTGTGGTTTAGACAATAGCTGCTAGAAAGATGGACTTCAGAGCGAGCTAACAAGCAAGTGATATAAGAAATATTCTAGGAGATACTTTAGAAGCCTTGGGAATGTTATTTCTGGATGCAAAACCAAAATGTTGTCTCTAGCCACTGGGCAAGAGCACTCAGAAAAGACCAAGAATAACTAAAAAAGCAGGTGGAATTTGCAAATTAGTTCAAACCAAGATGAACAAAGGCAGATCGTTTTTTAAATAGAGAGAAATACCTTTGGTAGCAAGGTCATATCTGTCAATTTTTATACTGCCTGTAAGGAAAACTTTCTCCACTTGGATGAATATATTTCCTCACATGTTTTTCCACATTGTGTCAGGATCCCTACAGATGTAGGGATCTGTGTCTCCAAGTGCTACTCAGCCAAGCAACAGCAGTGTCATCAGGTGCAGTGACTCTAGGTCTGCACAGAGTATCTGGCTGCAGGACTGGGAGATCAGGTCCAGGCAGTCCAGGAGCTGGATCAGAGCTGATGACCATCTGTACTAAGTCTGTCAGCCAAAACTCTCTTGGCCAGTACAGAGCTGGAGAATGATCATGTCTTTGTCTCTTTTTGATCTTTCAGATTACTCTGGGAATCAGGGGAGCTACTGGAAAGGCACAATACAGGGCTCAGAAGGAGAAAAACAATCTGATAAAAATCCTGGACCTGAGCCTCCTTGGAGCAGAAGATCTTATTCTTGGAAGCAAGCAAATCTGTTCCAGAGCCTTCCCACTGTTGCCTCAATATATAAAAGTTAGTATTTACTACTTATGGATTGCCTCTTCAGGAGGATTCTGCATTTTTTCAGGCTCTTGAAGATGAAGGACCATTTGGATTCTTTCAGTAGATGTCATCCAGGTCTGATTGTGAAGCCTTCATGGAAATGATCTCTCGTAATATAAGTCAGTCACAACTCTGTGAAGTGTCATCCTGCTGAGGTTTGAGATCAGAATTCTCTTCAGGCCATTTCTCTATCTCCCACCTCCAGGAAATTTGTATCTAATTTCATAACATAGTTCCTGGGCCAAAGTTCTCTGACTACAAAGGTCGTAAAAAATTAGTGGCAAAATGTTAGTGATGCAGCTGTGATTAAAGTCCTTATCAAGGAAAGGCTTTCCCATGTACTTTTATGTTCAAGCCACCAAACCAGTTCTGCAACAACATGTGGCAATGAGAGTTTCCTGTATAGCCGATGTCTTATCTGAGAAAAGACTGACTTGACTCAGAGCTAATGAGGCTGCAGACTAACTCCACAAGGCAAATTCACATATATTAGGCTGGCATGAGATCTAGGTAATAGGGTGTTGGAATAATTTTGATACCCACAGGAATTGAAGCACTTGTAATAAAGGAAATATGCCAACAAGGAACCAAGATTTTACTGATCTGGAGGTAGTCATTAGCCCCATAGGCTGAGAAAGAATTAGCAACAGCTAATAGGATGCAGAGAGATGTGCATATTTATGTGATCTGAATGCCATGCCTTCTTAGATGGATTCTTGACACTGCTAGGAATTTTATAACAATATTTTTGTTTATGAGGGGGCCAAATAGCAGGGGTTTTGCATACAATCGTTTGAACTGCCTCCAGTCTACTCTACTCTTTCTTGTTTCCTTGTCTCTCAGTGAAGAACTGACAAATCTGGCACTCGATACAAACAGCAGATGGGACAGCCTCCAGTTTTTGTTTCAATGCCACCAGTAGTCATCAAAGGTGAGGAAACTAAGCAAGAACCACAAGCACATACCCTTTCGTTATTCTTTATTAACTACACAGAGACACACACAGCCTAGGGCTGCTGCTGTTTAGTGAGATCCACACTTGAGTATAGACACAGTAAAGGAAGATTCACTCTCCTACAGACCTGAAAAGCAGCAGCATGTTTACAGCTGCTCCTCAAGCTTCTTGGGGGAGGAAAGGTGAGAGGAGAGGTGAGAGGGACAAGTTCTGACCTGCTCCAGGAACAGGGGCTGGAGGCGGTTCACAGGGACACTGACAAGGCAAGGTGGAAAGAGGGAAGGAACAAATGAATGCATTTCCAAATGCAGAGCAGCTTCTGCCACAAGCAAATCCATTAGCAAGATCCTTTGAAGAAAATGTGTAGGTAAGAACCATTAACCACTCCTGGGAGATAAAACATTGGCATTGAATATTTACTCTACATAGAAATGTGTTCCTATATTCCTGACATGGTAAAACAAGCCTAGGACTCCAGCTCACTTATTATCCCCCACTGTTATTCTCTCTTTTCTTATGCTCACCCTGCTGTGGAAAAAAAAAAAAAAAAAAAAAAAAAAAAAGAAAAGAAAAACCCCAAACAACTCTATTAATGGAAAACATCTTTACTCCAGTGGAATCAAGAGGTGTGCACTGTCCCTGAACTTAGCTCTGACGGATTGAAGAATTCAGGTAATTTCCAGCTGCCCAACACCCATCTAAGTTTCTTTCAGTCTGACTGTCACAGTGGTGACACCACTCTGACCTTCACCCTGGCACCACTTCTGAGCTATTCACTGTGTATTAACAGTGGTTTTTGATACAGGATCAAATGCTAATGATCCCACCTAGAGTATGCCAGTACCACCTAACCCTACCAGAAATATATCCAAAGTTACAGGCTCTGACTGCAGATCCCAGTGATCCTACTGAGTGATTCTGAGTGCCAGCCTGAGTTCCCACCATATCTTCAGACTACAAGTAAGTAGGCACATGTCTGGGCATGACTGGAGCATGTCCTCCAAAGCATGCTGAGATTCAAATATCAGGTAGGCACTTGGTCTCAGACTGTCCGCAAGACATCTACAAAGAGAGGAAGTGGACAGGGTACAGCATGGGCCATATTTATGGAACCACATATATTTATTTTTCACAGTCCTCTGAAACTGCCTAGTCCAAAGGAAGACCCATCAGTGCTCATCTCAAAGTGTTTAGTTAGCACTAAGTCTCAGTTTATTTTAGCTCTTCATCTGCAAATCTGCTACAGCACACCACATAAAACACCTTTTTTCCTTTGCAGCTTTTTTCCCCTAGTCTGACCTCGAGATGTGTAGATAGGGGAAATGGTGGTAGAGGAACAACGCGTCGCTTATCCGCTTCCTGCTGCTGACAGGCCTGCATGGCTTTACCTAAGGCTTGACCCCTATCTCTCCTGCACAGCTGCCCCAGCAGATGCTGTGCCCATCGTGGAGATGTGCTACTCATCAAGATAAAAGGAATAAGAATCTATCTCAAAGCACTTAGGTATGATTAAATAAAGGAGGCCATTTCCTGTGCTGCTAATCTGGTGCCTTTCAAAATCACTAACTTCACTTTTTTTTTAAAGTTACCATCTTTTAATTCTCCTGGGTCTCCTCTATAGTTCTCCTCCTCCTTCCTGGGAAGGGGTGATCCACTTCATGATACGAGAGTGGCTCACAGGGCTGATTAAACTGAACTCTGTGCAACACAAACAGCAGTTTTTCATGTACAAAATGAAAGAATTGTACTGCTCTCTCTTTTGAGTTTTGCCTGGGTCAGGATACCCAATTAACCTGCAGGCTCTTGTACTGGCAGCTACCTGCTCTTCACTTTGAAATCAAGTCACTCTCCTGTTTTGGGAGCTCTGCTGCTCTGGAAGTCTTCCTGTCCTTTAATATGACAGAACAAAGCTGAAGCATCTACTGTGAAAAAGTGAAAAAACCAGACTCATTCAATATGGCCTCTTATTTTTTGAGTATTGCAGTCTAAAGTTCAATAACATCTTAACTGCTTGGCCACTAAGAGACAAGGTATTTTAGGACTCTAATATCTGATGAGTATGTACAAAGTCAAGTAAACCTCTAGGTTGTATCTTCCCACAAACAAGAAACCTCCATACGTGTCTGGGGGTTTTTTTTTGTGTGCGTCATTCAGAGAAACTCAATCAGATAACAGACCTTGCTGGGCCTTCTTCATCAAATACCAGATGCTACATACAATTTCCCATGGAAAGCTCTAATGTTTGGTAGTCCTTTTTTCTTTTTTAATAAAACACCTCAGAATTTGCATATTTATCAACATGCGAGCATGTGAGAGTGAAGCAGTGATTGTGACTAAGCTGACTGTCATTTGCAACAGCCACACCAAATGTGAGGAAGGGCTGCATAGGCAGTGAAGTCCAATCTGTTCTAGGCATAATCCAACTCCAAAGCTTCAACCGTGGGGCTTGACACTTGAAGTGCAACAGACGTCTGATTGCAGTGAAAGCATCCCTTGCCTTTGCTTTGGAGTGCTGATCTGTGCATGTGTCTGCTGAGCAAAGGCATAGGCAAAAAAAGGGTTGACTGTATCTGACAAAGTGTCAGATGCAGGGAGCATGTGCTGCACAGGGCACAATCCATATCTCCATCTTAGCCTAGATGGGCATGTGACTGCCATAATTTACTTGTTCAGAGCCCATCTTTACTGCGACCTACTTAGGGTCACCACTAGTATGGGGTAGTTAAAATCTACAGAAACCATATGCAACTGATATTTCTCTGCTGCAAAGTTTAGCACAGAATACAGTTATTTACACACTGAGTCTGACTTTCCCATATCTTATGCCTTGAACAGCCTTTTACATTTGTGCAAAGGACTGATAAACTACCACCAAGACAGCATGGTAATAAAAGGTGCAAGAAATGGAGACTGAGATTGCTGGCTCACAGAGATCTGTGTCTTTCAAAATTATCTTCTTTTCTATAAATACAGACTTCTAGCCAAAGCTAATTAATGATTTGAAGCTGGAGATTTGGGAAACAAAGGAACAGCTAAACCAGTGCTCTTTTCTCTTCCTCCATCAGACTCTACTCAGTGTGATTTCAAAATACATGCAGTGCTTTGGAGTGGACATTTTTGTCCCAACTTTTAAATTCACACAGATTGTAAGGCTATGCCATACCTTGAAATGCACTTGTATGTGTGAGAATATCCTGCACTGGCTGCATGGAGGCTGATTGCTAAATTTCCCAGGAACCTGAGTTTTTCTGCAGCCCAGAGCTTCTCATCATTAGAATTCCCCAGGTTTCCACCTCCTTCCTCGACAGCCATCTGTCCTGTCCACACTCCAGCTGCAGTCAGACATCCCTCAGCACTTACACCTGATCTTTTGACTCTATGCACCTGAAACAATTCTCGCTCAATCTATCAAGCAATACACATTTAGACAATCAGGAAAGCTCTTCCAAAAGCTATGAACACATTGCCCAGTTTAAAATCACCACTCCCTTTCCATGATATCCCAGGCAGGGTTAAAATGGAGGGGAAGATTTATTTGAGGAAGAAAATTCCAGTGCATTTCGATACCATAGTGCATCCTGATGGAAGAGTTTTGTAAAGGCTTCTCTGACAGTTGTTCCTTTGATGCTTGATGTTGTGATATTCTCATGGAATTATAGAATCTGTTGTGATATTCTCATGGAATTATAGAATCATTAAGGTTGGAAAAGACTTTCAAGATCATAGAGTCTAACCTCTGACAGAACAGCAGCACATAAATTAAACTAAAACACTAAGTGCCATGTTCAGTTACCTCTTAAACACTTTTGGGGATTCCACCACTTCCCTGGGAGGTTTGTTCCTACACTTAGCCACTGTTTTGGTGGGCAAAGTTAGCAGATCAGAGTTTAATATGGAAAAGAAGGTGATGTCTACACAGAAGGGCATTGCAGAAAGGGACACCAGCACAAGGAGCACTCATGTGGCCATCAGAGTGTTGCAGATTGTCACTAAAGAGTTGTGGGATATGAGACTTGGAGAAGAAGCTGCTGTGCTTTGAGCCTACCTTGTCTCAAAGCCTAAGGACCTTATAGCATGTCTTTTTTTCCCCCCACCCTCTCCTGTTTCCACCTTTATTTTCCATATTGAATTGCATGCTAGATTATTTTCAGTGTTTTGCCCACAAAACCCCATCCAACTTCTTTTTTGACACAATCCTCTTTAAATCCTTCCAAACAGCAGTCTTTGGTTAGTTTATAGATCAGCTAGGCTAGAATGAGCTGTTCTGTATCAGCAAGAAATCTGTTGCAGGACAGATGCCAGCATGATTACAAGAGATGAGTAAACCTCAAAAGGCCTAAGATCTGGTTGGGTTTCCATGAAGCCAAACCTCTGGGGATCATTTCTTCCTGCTGGAGAATCTGGTTTTAGAAATAACAAGAACAGGGAGTATTGTTTTTAATGCTATTTTCTGCTCCTGGTTTTAGGCCAAATTTGAGAGTGCAGAGGTGTTCAATTACTTTAATGAAAAAATAAAACAGTTTTTCAGCCTGGAGATAGATTTGCTTGTGGTTTGTTTTCCATTCTCAATTTTAATTTTATCATTGAATTAGGTGGCCTACCTCTAGAAGTCTGTTGGATCACAGATATATCAGAGCATCCCAAATTGAGAAAATCTGACTCCTTACACTAGTTTGGTCACTGCCCCAGCAGCCATTGTTTCTATTACACACTTTCTAGTACTAATTTTTTTTTTTTGCTCTCTATTAATATTTTTTTGCTTTTTTCACTAAAGGACAGTGTCTGTTATTAATTCCTGTTAAACTGCCATCAACTTCCATGGAGCAGCTCCAGATTTACATTGTTTGTCATTAAGTACTGTTACAGCACCAAGTTCTTAGCAATAACTTAATTAAAATTAGTTTTGCTGATGTTACTCCTCTTTTTTTTTTTTTTTCCAGTCAAATAAAAGAAATCATAGGGGAGAATTATTTACTGGTCAGCCTGGAGAGCCTGCATCTGCCTCTCAGATCCTTCCTCTCTCCACCTTTCTTGTGCCCAGTCTTCCCTCATCAGTCCCTCTCACACACATTGTTATGTAGTAACGGGGTCAGTAGGAAACATAGAGTTCAGCACTATAGAAGTGGAAACAGAAAGCAGCCATGGGCAATTAACCAGGGCTGTGACTGCTTATGTTTGGTTCCTGCTTCCATTTCTGTTTCCATGGAAATGGACATCAGATCATTGGAAATAAAGTAAATTTTCTACTTCTCCTCACCTTTGTATCAGCCAAGCTATACAATCCAAATAAATCTAAACTTATATAATTAAACGTGAATTTAGAAATCTTTTCATTTCATTGAAATAAATTGACAAAAGCAGCATTGCTTTTGAAATAGTCAGATGCTGTTGGCTGTCCTTTGGGAAAGGAGTAGGTAAGTTTGCCCACCCCTTTTTGCTTTGTAAGGTATGGAAACATGCAAGCATCCATCTTAGCCCTTGCTCCGTGCTCCTGCCTGCCCATTAATATTGTTGTGCTGAACAGTACTCATCACTTGCCCATTAGGGGTCATTTAAGCATAAATGACCCCCCTTACAGAGACTGTGTGGGTTAAAGACCTCTTCTTTGTCTGGCTGCTAAAGCTTTGAGGTTCATTTGTATTGCAGAGCAGCTGCATAAAAAAGGTTCAAGCCCACCTTTAAAGGTCATATGGTCTCAGAGGAGGAGCTTTGACCTAGAAGGGTTTCCCAGGTGAAAAGCTCAGGGTTTGGGAACAAAGAAAAAAAGTGAGTTTTAAGCTTTCACATTCCTCTGAATGACTCAGAAGGATAAGACCTGTGTCTTTTGTAACGAAACATGTTGGAGACTGAGCACTTCTTTTCTCCTCGAGACGTGAAGATGATCTGCAAATTTGCCACACCTGTAAAGGAGTAACAATAATTTTCCCTTTGGCTTCTGACAGGACAGATCAGTCACATAAAATCAAAATAAAGGTCCCATGTCACAAGTCCATATTCATCCATAAGTAGCAGTTGTCGTTACTGGTCAGACAATGAAGGCATACTTTTGTCTTTATACTTTTCATACTTCATACATGCTTCATACTTTTTTTCTCAAAGAAGCTCTCTAATTCTGTTAAATCCAATGAACTCAGGAAAACTTCCTGAGACTCAAGAGTACAAAATAACAACTCTGCTTGAATTGGCACCACACTTTGCAATTTGCAGTGATTGAAAGTAGAAATATCATTACGGTATTAATGCAAACTCAGTGCCAATAAATTACTTGTTTTCTAATGAGGTTGATTTTACAGCAGGAAGAGAGGAAAGCTGCCTGTCCCAGCATCTACCAAAGTGTTAATTTCTGAAGTCCAGTAACAAGAACAGTAAGAAAGCAAGCAATCAAAGTGGATCTATATAGGATGGTAGATTTAAACTGTTTAATTACTGTAGCTGGTTATTGCTAATGCATGGATCACAAAAGCATCACTCCTGCAGAAATCAGTCATGCGAGGGAGATCAGGAATTACAGATACTTCACCAATGTGAGAGATTTGGTCTGGTTCTTTAAAGTGATTTCCTCCAGTGACAAAAGCCTCATGCCAGATACGAATGCAGAGTATGTGACAAATTTATTTTAAAGAAAAGCAGCCTGTAACCTAATCATAGTCCTAAACTATACTTTTTTAAATGGCCTGTATCGAACTGTTCAGTCATGTAGATTTTTTAAAATTTAAATCCACCTCTGTCAGATGGATAAAATATTGAAGCAGCATTGTCAGATGCTAGCATGTCTTGGGGAAGTGGAGAAAGCCACATAAGGGGTACCTAAATGTGGTCAACAGTATAAGGTTTGATTTTTCCTCTAATCAGAAGGCAAGCTTCAAACCCTTTTTTGCTATAATCCCAGTCATTATGGTTGCCATCATGAACATGTACACAATCTCCTAGACTGAGCTATCTATATGAGTTCCTTGCCTCCAAAGGTATTGCACACGCATTTAAAACATGAAACAAACACACAGGCCACTAAAACTGGTATGATCATCCACAAAACAACATGGACTGGGATCTAACTTCACATCACTGGAGTCACTCATAAAGCACTGGAAAATTAGAGCATTACAGAGTGTACAGAGAGGCCTATTATGTATTACTTTGGTTTGCACAGAAAGGCAGAGAGCAAGGTGCAAAATATTTAAGGGGCAGATTAAAAGAAAAAAATTAGCTGTAATTGTGGGTTGCAGTCTAGCTTACACTAGAGGGTTTTCACTAACAGGACTTCCTAGAAGTGATGTAATACATGCTGATGAAAAAGTAGGTACAGGCCATATTTATTCAACAACTCTCATGAAGTTATGCAAGACAAATTGTATTTTTCTGACAAAACTGCATCTATACTTCAGGTTTTTTTCTTCAGTAGTTTAAAGAAATTATAATACCTTCAATTGCTGTTACAATCAAGCCCCTAGTTTTAGATCTTGTCTAATTGTCATTTTGTAGATTAGATCCCCAGAGACCCTTCTGCTATTGGTTTTGTTCATATCTTAAGAGACTTTTTTCAAGTAATAAGAAAGATTTAAAGTAGATGTCTCTTAAATGATAATAAATACCCGGAGAAGAATGAGGGAATACATTAAAGCTGAATCACTGTTGTGTCACACCAATTTTCCCCTTTTACTCCCGAGATTCCACTGAAATCAATGAAGTTACAGTTACTTAAAGCTGTAGGACTACATGAGTGAGCCAGGTACGCCACACTGCAATGATGAGAACTTGCTGGCAGACTTGCTTGGAATCAAATACGTCCCCTTAAATTTCCTCCTATTTTCACAATCTTGTAGCAGCAAAGCAAAACAAGAAGTTCACTGTGCAGTCAAAACAAAATCTTTTTCCTCTGGTCTAAGTATTTAGCCAATACAGTATCACAGAAACATTGATTTCTGTTCCCAGCCTTAGAATCCTCCTGATAGTTTCCTACAGAACCAAAGACCCAGCACAATCTCTTCTTTTATGGCTAAGAAAATGCTAGGAGAATCGTTATCCCTGGGAAAGATTTCTCTGATGGACGAGGAAGGACTGTTCATTAGTGTCATGAATGATGCTGCCTCTTTTTTATGCAACTTGCATTCACTGATGCTGGCACTGTCAGAGCCTCCAACTGTGTGCACAATTCAGTTCATCGAACAAGGCAGCATCCTTTCCAGATACACTCAACGTGTGCTATTATGGTTGGGAAATTCATTCCATGGAGGAGAAACATGAATTATTTCAATTTTCACCAAAAAAAAAAAAGGGGGGGGGGTGCACAGTTTGTGCCTTCTTTTTCCATGCTATTAGAGAGATTATCAGGAAAAAATAAACACAGCAGTTGCTCAAGGTCCCACACAAACGAAAACAAGGACTGCAGGCCACTCCATACACAGTGCTGAGCCATTGCTCTTGTTTACTTCTAAGATGTAAAATAACATATTTTTCAATTATTATTTTTAATAATTATTCTCAGCTGACAGAGCAATTTTGCAAAATTTTGAGCATGAAAATTGGCCCCAAATATTCTCAATTTTAAGTATGCTCTGTTTTCAGCTCCTCCGGTTCAGCCATTTCCTTTTGGTGTATTTTGTGTGGCAGTGACACACCAATTTGTCTGCAGGGAATGGCTGCCTATCACTGATGCTGAATGTAGGTAGGGGCCAGTCCCACACTCCTGAGTCACCTGCAGAGCTCAAGGTGCATGAACAAATTACATCTGGTCCCTAAGCACCAAGGACCAGATCCAAAATAGGAGCTACAACACGTGTCTCTGTGTGTGCCTTGGTGCCTGCCATACGAGAGAGCCTGGAGCTAACGGCAGGGAAGCAGATACATCTACTCCGAGAAGCAGAGAGTCCTGCAGAGATAATAGCTCACATCCCACAAGCTGGGTAGGTGCTTTACATCAGTAATGCTGACACAGGGCAAAAAGCCCAGTTTTCTCCTTAGGGATGAGACAGTACCCTCCCAGCATGGTGCCTGGTTCCCATTTGGCCAGGAATCTGCTGTTCAGGACAGGCAGGGCTTGGGGATGGGCTGGTTTCTGTACCCCCTTCACCCTCGCCTCCTCCAGAAGACAGGGAAAATGTGCAGCTGGGGCACAGAATTTTTGAGATAGCAGCATTTGGCCCTGATCCACAGAGCTCCATGACTTCACTTTAAAAGTGTTGGACTGAACAAGGAGCCATCATAGCTTACCTCCAGGAAAACCCTGAGGATGTGGGAGAGGAGTACAGCTGAAGTCCCTCTCCTCTCCACAGCTTAGTTATTTTACTCTGTGTATTTTCTCATTTTGGATGCCGCTTTCAGAAAGATGCCTCTTTCCTGCAGAACTGAGCAGTGCCACAGAGGGTGTTCAGAAAAAAAACCCCATGACACTGAAATCCTCCATCTTTTGCAACAGTTGAATAGTCCCACCCAAAGTGCTTTGCCCCCTCTTCTGCCTGACGAGATTTCCTTCTCTGTGTGGAGAACTCTCAGCCTCTCTATTGGTAAGGCATTCAAGGTCAAAAAACCACCCTTTTCTTTACAAAGCAGTCATGCCTCATAGGAAATATATACATATATATATTTGTTAGCTAAAGTAGACAAAACATGAGAAGAAACAAAAAGCCTTTGGCCTAATGGCCAAAGAAGGATCAGATCTGGCAGAGCACAGCAGGCAGATACGAAGTGTCCTTGTGAGATGAGCCCTGCCACAAGATAAGTGGATGAACGCACTGTTCATCATTTCTAATCCAACTTAAACGTCAGATAAGCACCCTGCTGCACAGCCTGGTCAAGGCAGAAGCACTGGTTAGGCATGCTCTAAAATGGCATTAGATGCCTTAGGAACTTTAATGGCAAAGTCTGAAGGACTTGCATGGCCTAAGTGCCTCTAAGGCCACACAGGATCTGAACATGAATTTCAGGGAGCTTAACACTCCAATCCCTAATTTCATTCCAGTTAGTTTTATCATGCCTAATTTTCCTCCTTTGTCTGGTGCAAGATGGTGCTACACCTGGGATGGAGAATTTATACAGAGGCACATTCCCCAGCCTTTGCTCACAGGGAATCTTACTGAAAAGAGGAAGAATCTCTGATAAACCACTTGAGAACCACCTGATAAGGACTTCTTTGGGTCCTTTGAGACAGTGCCAGCTTTAAAAAACAAACAAACAATCCAATGAAA
Organism: Ammospiza caudacuta; assembly: GCF_027887145.1. Classification (NCBI taxonomy): domain Eukaryota; kingdom Metazoa; phylum Chordata; class Aves; order Passeriformes; family Passerellidae; genus Ammospiza; species Ammospiza caudacuta. The sequence goes on along the minus strand of NC_080593.1, from coordinate 118,103,240 downwards.
ATGCATGGGACCAACAGAGTGGACTGGAATGTGGAGCATTAATTTTTCCACTTATCAGCCATCAAGGGAAAGGGAAGAAAGGGAATAAATTATATGCCTGAAACATTTGTACGGAAACTTTTCCAAGCTAGATAAAAATGCAATTATTTATTACTTCAGGAAATACCCTAACATTAACCAGTGACCCCTGGCTAGTGTCAATGCTTCCCCAAAAGGATTGCCATTCAGAAAGCTTTATGATTACCACATAAAGTTTAATCAGTGCATTAAAAATAAATTAAAGATTTGCTAATTGTAATGTAATTAGCTTAATATAATTACATTGCTCAGTGACTGAGAATTTTATTGTTATTGTGAGATCTTCTCTCATTTGGGGGGCCTGAAGTTAAGTGGCACGATATTGACAACCGTTTCTTCCCTTAATATTCAGTTTCAGGAATGGGCTGAATTTTTTACCTGAATCTTGCAATTTATCACAATCAGTATCATCACAAATTACAGAAAGCATCCAGTTACATGATAACTTCTAAATGAAGTGTCTGCAACCAGGGCAGTAGCAGCCTCGGCTGTTAATTTGTCATATTTCATAGCCAGCCTGACACCCTGTCCAATTTGCTTGTAAGCTTTATCACAAAGACAGCTTTGAGAGCTGCCTCTGACTCTGAGCAGAATGGGGGAGATGGACAGAAATTCAGCAGCAGCAGCAGCAGCTTTGCTCTTCAACTTCCCTGCTTTTGCATACAATCCAGATGCAAAATAAACACCCTTATGTTTTGATGATGTTTGTTTTCTCCATTAAAATCTCTCCCTTCTTTTCTCTGCTCCCCCCTTCCTCATTAAGACAACCAATTTTTTTCTTTAAGACTCCCTGCTGACCATAATTCGATGGTTATAGTAATTTATTAGCAGTTAGAGGAGTTACAAAAATAAGAGGGATAACAGTACTCAGGGAGCATCATTACCTATCTCACACAGGCTCTCAATTTCAATCCAAAGCATGTCCTCCTCTCAAAATGACCTGCAAGTTTTTCCTTTTGGGTAGAAGTTGTGCAGCACTATAAAAATGGCCATGAATATCCCTTCAGGATATTGGTCTTTTCCCTCCTGTTATCTTCCAGATGCTCTGAGGCCCTCAATCAATTTGCATTGATTTAAGCAACATCATTCAATATATATTATCAATCTGATCTGAAGGGAATTGTGTGAAGAGCAGGTCTTCTTTTCTGTTCCTGACATGCCAAACACAACATAAGATGCTATGAAACACAAAAAAAAGGTTCCTAACAGACCAACAGGTGTTAAAATATGCTTGGACTTACAAAATGCAAGAAACCACATTTTCATTTGTCTAACACTTTAAAGTCAGGTTGGCCAACTTGGAGTGCAGACTGAATGTTAGCTTGGATGGATTTTGTTGATAGTATAGGATCCAGGAACAATTTTTAAGATCCTGGTCTGTGTGCCTGCAACCCCAACCTCTTCATACGATATTAGGGTTCAACTAATACCAGCCTGATGTCCTTAGGTTTTTCTACATAATGAAAAATATCCCCTCCTTGAGGCAGGATATATTATTCTCCCTTCTACACTTGCCCCATCAATACCTGTCCTTCTCATCCTGCTGCTGGCTGCCCAGCTGAGCTGTTGGGCTGAGGACTCCACCAGAATATCCCACAGACAGGCTCTGCGGAGCTCACCTCTCCCGCCTCTAGGTGGTTTTGCAGATCTGTCCCCTATTACACCATGAAGCAAGAGAGAATGAGTAGGAAATTAGCAGAGAGCATTCCAGTCTTTACAGCTGAGCCTCCAGAGGAGCTATAAAACCTCTCATGCTGTCGGGGAGTCAAGGATAAACAGAGAGCTTGTGGTGCCTGCAATTAAAAGGAGGAATTTGAGAATGGGGACTGCCCAAGGACACAGAGGCTAAAAGGAGGCAGAAGGACAGAGAAGAATCAAATAAGGTAGGAATCAGTCAAGAAAAGCCACAACTGTAAATATGGCAGAGAGAAGATAAAAATTTGGAGAAATTTTCAAGTTAGAAGGAGCTTATTTGAACCAAGTGACCATATGTCAGTCTCCTGAGGTTTTGCCTTTCATGTTGAACTGCAAGCCCACTGATTCTGTAGGATGCAGTCTTCAGCACACGGCTACCACTGTGAGTGAGTCATTTGGTGCAGTTCCTGTGGCAAGAATCCCAAATGTGTCAGGCCTGGACTAAAAAGCAAGATGGAGAATGAACACACCTGAAGGCACATTTGGCACTTTAATTCTGAGCAGATATCACTTCTAATTATAGCCAGCCTTATGCCAGCTTACTACCGTTCAAGCGCTTGTGGGTTCACACATCGAGTGCCAGATTTAATCCATTCAAGGTAAAGCGCAAGAGAACCAATTGCATTTTGCATGCCTTCTACCTGAATGATTTGCTTTGTTGTTCCCAGTTTGCAGTTTGACTTGAAGATTTGCACCCCTCTGGTTAGTTCTGGTTGGCTTCTCTGCAGCCACAGGGGCATATTTTTCAGCTGAATGAAGCCCAGCTGGCAGGCTCAATTTGCCCCACCAATGAGTCATATCTTTCTCTAATTTCACCTGCATGAGAGAATTGCAGCTTCCTCTCCTAATTCCTTGAATTCAAAATTCTTCCTGCAAAAAGAAGGTTCAAGCTCACCCTAGCACAGGGAGCCGTAACCCTGCTTGGCTGGAGGACAGTGGCAAAGCTGAAGAGACACCCACTAGAGAACGTTACTTAAATAGTAAGTTTAGTTAGGGAAAGCCTTTCCCAATCTGATCCTGTATCAGATTTTGATATTATATGGTGCCTTGTGCTTCACAAGGACCAATGCTCAGCACCCCACACAAGGACATGTTGTTTTCCAGCATGATTTAGGGCTTGGAGCAGAGGGAAGGTTTAATACAATCATGCATCAGTTTCCTTTCCAAACAGCACTGTGAAACACAGAACAGAAGGAGGATTGCCTCTTCACCCCATAAATCCACTTAAGCTTGGATTATGAGCCATATTCACCCAATTTTTGCTGGGAGCTTAAGGCAGCACCATGCTTCTGTTGCTCTGAGGGATGCTGGGAAGCTGGGACGGGATTCAGGAGGCTCCAAATTTCCAGAAGTGCAATGGTCACCTTCTTCAATGTGCAGGGGTCAAACAGTGTAAGATCAGCCATACTCTATGTATGGAAATGGATGACATGCGCAAAGAGCAGGCAGAAGGGTTTGTTTTAGTAACTAGTAGCCTTCAGAGCATGTGTTTTTTAGCAGCACTGCCACACTGAGTTGACAAAGAAATAAAAGGGAATACTTCCCCACACACAAATCTATATTGATCCAAATATGGATCTTGTTTCAGTTTAGAGAACAACTAGCACTGATGCTGTCAAACAGACCCATCTGGAATTATTTCAGAAGCTGCATTTTCCACCCTTATGCACAAAGAGAGAGAGAGAGAAACAGAGAAAAGAAAGGAAAGAGGGGAGGAGAAAACAGAAAGAGGAAAAGAAAAAGAGGAGGAGAGGAAAAGGGAAAGGGAAACAAAAGGGAAAAGAAATGGAGCATGGCCAGTGGCAGGCTGTGTGAAACCTCTGCACATATCACCTGCTCCGAGCACTGTCCTTCCCTTACTCATCCCTAATGAGCCGGTTCAGTTGTGCAAGGTAGTTCCTAATTACCTCTCTCTCCCCCCTGAGAATGGCCTTTCCAAGAACTTACTTCACATGCACACACCTGGTACTGTGAGATAGGGAGCCTCACCATGGATACCAGCCCCCCATTCCCAGCCCGACCCAGGCTCCTGGGATTCGAGCAACTATCTCCAGGAGCTGTAAACTCCAGATGTGCCTTACCTACTGCCTGGAGACACAGTGTGTGAACCCTGCTCACAACTATTATTCTGCACTCACACACACACACAAGAACTGGCTATGCAGATCAAGCTCTGAGAAATGAAATAAAGCAAAATGGTAATCTTAATCTTCCCTTTAATATCCTACTCTGTGCCAGATAAGAGCAGCTGTGCTCACACAATGTGTCCAACTGGACATGATAAATAGCCTGGGAGAAAAGAAAAATACACACAGACACACAAATATATATGTGCATACACACATGCTCTAAGGAATTTAAAATATGTTTGTTCACAGAAGAGGTGGCCTCCAGCTCACAGCTTCCTCGATTATTAAGAAAAGGGTTTATTAGAAATAAAAATGGCCTGCCAGGGTTGGAATCGTACACAAAATCCTACAGTAAATATCTGCATGGGTAGCCTGAAGGGTTAACCTTACCAATGCACAAATACTGACTGCTCTCCTCCTGTTACAGTGTAAATGCTGATTGGAAGGAAGAGATCATTCTAGGTCAGTATGTCCTTTACATTGTGAATAGCTTGACAGGGGCTAATAAACTCCTCTGCCTGTGGCACCAATAATTTATTCTATATTGCTGGGCATCACATGCAATTTTTTATTTATACATGTGTAATTTGTTGGTTTGATTTTAAAGAGGTGAAGCAGGAAAATCCGGGTCAAGAAACACGCTTAAGCCAGAGGATGCCAAAGGCTCCAATCTCCCAGTCTTAACCTGTGGTGGAGAATAACATCCTGCTTGCTGCTCCCTGCACCAGGACTTTACATGGCAGCTGGGCATCGGGTGGGTCAGCACAGCCGACTTCTTACAGGGATCCAAAGATCCCTGCATGGCTACCCACTCATGCTGCAAAGCTGCTTTGAGCAATTCTTCATGAATGGACATGATGGTGAAACTAGCAGATTTCAAATTTCTTTCCTGAGTGGTCACTGCTCTGCAGCCTGCTGCCGAGGGAGCCATGCCCCAGAGCAGCCTGCTTTGCTGCTGCCTGCACTGCACTGCATTTCACACCGATGAGGTAATTCCACTGCACATGAGGTAACCCTGCGAGTTGCCCACCAGCTAGAAGAGGTTACCATATGATTCCTCATGTAAACACGCAGCACGGTCCCCCCGGAGGAGAGCTGACAGCTGCGCTCTGCCGATGCCGAGCTGGTGGCCAGCCCAGCCCCGGGGAGCCCCCAGCCCGCCCGCGGGGCCTTCGCGCCTCAGCGAGAGCTGCCAGGCTCCTGCCATGCCGGTGCCACACACTGCTCACACACACACTCGGCTTCCAGCCCTCTGACAGGGGACCGGCGCTGCCAGGCTCCTGCCATGCCGGTGCCACACACTGCTCTCACACACACTCGGCTTCCAGCCCTCTGACAGGGGACCGGCGCTGCCAGGCTCCTGCCATGCCGGTGCCACACACTGCTCTCACACACACTCGGCTTCCAGCCCTCTGACAGGGGACCGGCGCTGCCATAACCGTGCCACACACTGCTCACACACACGCTCGGCTTCCAGCCCTCTGACAGGGGACGGGCCCTGCCCGGCTCCTGCCATGCCCATGCCACACACTGCTCAAAATCACAAACACGTCAGGCAATGCTCAGTTTCCAGCTCTCTGACAGGGGACCCTGGTCCCCCAGCGCTCCTGCAGCCAGGCTCACCATTCACATGGCTCTTTGTCTTGCCACGCAGGGTTTCGGGACGCCTGTGCCTCCTCACGCCCTGCTGAGGAGGTGCATCTCTCCGGAACGGCTTCCTCCTGCGGCTGCGGGCGTTAGACCTGGGGGAAATCCCTCCTTCCCTTGCACAGGAGGTGCAGAAGAGAGATGGGGCAGGGCTGCTGCAGGGCAGCAGCGTGGGGAGATGCCCTGGCAATCCCCAATGGTTTGGTGCGCCATTGCTGCCATTTTGTGTGAGTGCACTATGCACAGGTGATGTTCCTAGAAAGTCCCCTAATTTGCAAACAGCATGAAAAATTACTTTTGTGGTTAGGCAGTGTCTATGGCTGCAACCTTCTTCCACCCACAAGTGTACATGTCAGAGGATCTGTAGGCCTCTGCTCACCCTGCCAGCAAAAAGCTAAAGCCAAAGCTCCCAAACCCAACACCTTATTCTTCAGAGTCTGGAATCATTGCCATTTACAGTCCTTTACCAGCCAAGGAACCCTACTAGCTCTTCTGTGTTAAGTATTCCCAGTGCTGTTTCCTACCTGGGTGGAAGGCAAAGCAAACCTGTGTGATGAACCCGTGAGGAGAAGGAGAAATTCACAAGGAAAAGAGAGCAGGACACAGGCTGGTCAACTCCCTAAGCTCAGAGTTCATCAGCACCCTGCTCAATGCCAGGAGTTCTCAAAGCCTCCTTGTGACTGACAGGGCAGCTGGGATCAAATCATACCACACTTCCCAGTAACTACCTGTGTCTCCATGAACTCTACTTAACCACAAAAACTGTGTTTGAGAAGTTTGTTTTAACAAACTTCCTCTCAGCAGTGGCAGTCACTGATCTGGAAATCTGTTCTGGGCAGACCTCGACCCAAACTGGATGTGACAAGTGACCCAGAAGGACCCTGAGGACTAACATGTCATTAGATGCAGGAAAGCAGCTAGGATGAGCATGTCCTGTTCCATTCCCAGGTCACAAACCCCAGGTCCCCTGGTCTGTCCAGTCTGGAGGAGGTCTAACCAAGCACTCCTGGTAAGTAAAGCATGCCTGTACCAAGCACCTAAAGGAAGCTGTTTCCCTCCACCCTCAGGGTGTGAGGCTCAAAGAGCTCCTGGCTAGAGGGAAAGGCTTTCCATCATCCTCTGGTGAGTTTACTTTGCCAAAAATGGGAACTACTATGTGCAAACCCTGGAGGAAGTCATGTCTCTCTTTCCCTTACCTCCCAGAGCAGCTGCTTACACAAGGAACAGGTCAAAACGCATTACTGTTATAATTGGAGTATATGAAGGGACACAAATCCATTACTGCTGGAGCTGAGCTCACCTCACTCTGCAAGGGCTGAGGTCAAGAATCTTCCTTCTCCTCTGAGCTCACAACATGCCAGAGGGACAGACAGATCTCCCAAAGCCCACCCAAAAGGGATTCAAAAAAGCCAGGGGAGAAGTGGGGCCATTATATTCCCATCCCCCCCAGCCTGGAGAGCCATCAGGCTCTGCTCCAGCAAACCTGCATCACAGTCCCAAGGAACTGTGCAGTGGGACATGTGTTGGACTCCAGACACCACAGCTAGGTTTTAAAAAGGTGTGGCTAACTTCATAAGCTCTAGCAGTTGCTGTCATGCATAATGAGGTACAGTTAATAATTTCTTTGCCTCATGCTGTAGCTGGATCATCTGCTACAGATGACTTTCCCCTTTTGTAGGAAAAAGCAAAATGCATCAGGTTTTACACATATCCCTCTCTCAGACTGGGTGCTGGTCACTGTTCAGTAACACCAAGCCTGGCAGAGTCAGAACTTCCCTCTGCTTCAAAGGCACCTGTGAACAGCAGATGGCAGGGGCCTAGGGTATGCCTGCCATGACAGACCCCAGGCCCTTGTCTGCATGCCACCCACACCTTTCAGATGTGCACTGGTTTAAAAGGCAACACTTCACCTCATCAAGGTAGCCTGAGTGGGCTGAGCTCTCCCAGACCAGTGTGTGAGCAGCTCAGGTGGGATTCACTTCTCTGACCCCTGCTTGTAGCGTAAATGTTACCATCCAAGCTTGAGCTTGTCATTCCTCTCACAGTTTGGGAGACAGGCAGGCATCCTGCAGGCACAGCCATCTCAGAAATGGGTATAGCCCAGGATGACCCACCTTTCAAAGGTGCCATAGAGGGTCTCTAAGGTCATTAGCTTGGACCCTCCCCAGTGGAAGCCTTGTGTTTGGTCAGCCCAGATCCACCCTTTGAACAGGCTTGGCAGCCAGGTTGGCACCTCCAGCACTGCCCATGTGGAACAGATCCTCAGCCCCAAGGCACAGATCCCAAACCTCTGCTGCTCTGCCCAGAACGCAACTTCCCCTCTGAAGGCCTCAATACAGGTGCTGTAAGGCAGGCAGGGCATTAATTATGGTAGAAACTGATGGAGAACCAGCAGGAAAAGAGTTAAGAGAGCCAGGGCTTGTTGCTATCCAGGAACCCAGGCTACCTCACCTCCCAGGATAACCATCAGCCAGACCTTTCTCAAGCCTTTTTTGGCAGGCTTCATTGTCAGAAAACCACCTGTTACTTGGGAGAGATTCAAATGCATAATGAATTAAAAAAGCATATTGTGTGTTACTATCTAGCCCCCAGACAGATGTGTTATTTAAGTGTGGGTATGATCTGTGCTGTTAATTTTAAACAACATATGATCAAAGATCATGTCTGGCTTTGTGCTTTGCTTCCTTTCAGGTTCTGGCTTATGTGTCCATGCCAGACAGTTGTGGTTTCTGTCATATGGCAGGAAAAGCTTACTTTACATGCTGCCTAAATTTATATTTTATTGCACATTAAAGCAGCCCATCGGAATTAAGTTATCACATTGTTTATAATGGTAAGTAAATCGTGGCTGTGGAAAAGAGAGTACCACACAAAGGGATTTTTTAGAAACACCTACTCCCTACACTCAGGACTTTCAGCCATTTTAAAGACAACAGCAGAGCAAAGAGCAAGACTGAAATAAATAAACCACATCACTGCTCCTATGGGAAGGCTGGAAACTGTTGGAAATGGCAGTACTGCCAACCAATCAGTCCAGAAGCACCAGTCAGGCCCTTGGCAGACAGGGAGACATGCTTAACAGATCATGAGATTTTTTTTAAAAATAATACAGTTGAGGTTCTTTTATTTGCTTCTCAGCCTGAGCCTTCAGGCTTTGCTGCCCAGCTAGAATAGCTCGACATCTGCCCTGGATGAATAGCTAAGTAAATAAACTGACCAAAATAAGGAAGAGCAGCCCTGTGTGATTGTTCACCTCCACCTCAGAGGCAATGCATGTTTGTCAGGTAAAGCAACAGGAGCTCTTGAACACTCAGAGTGGTAAATTTCTTGGTGCATGTCTAACTACACTGCTCTCTAAAAAACCCACACAATTTAGGGCAGATGTAAAGCACAGCAAAAAAAGTCATTGTTGCTGATGAAGAATCACTGTGCAGGGTAGGGGTTTCGTCACCAGCATTTGAGGATACAGAGATAATATCAGTTAAGACTTTCTGGATAAAATATGAAGCAAGATTCATCATAAGAGAACTGAAAGTGAGAGCACTGGTTTGACACCAACAAACAGGGTGGCAGACCCAGCCCTCATCTGCACCAAGGTAAATGCAATGCTGCTGCCATGGCCAGCACAGGGGCAGCGAGCAGTCCCTGCCAGTTGCCCACCTCAGAAATGTGTTGGGGTTCCAGCCCTCCTTTCACTAACAGAAGGCAAGCAAAGCTTCTGCCAGGCTGCAGACAGCTGCCAGGCTTTGACCACCCTGCTGGGGAGGCAATAATCCTGTGACACACAAGTTACTCAGGTTCATTACAGGAATCAGTCATGTCTTCTGCCCAGGTGTGCTGGGAGTACTGCTCTGACTAAAGGCTAGGGGTGTTCTGCCCCTGGCTCTACCTAGGCCAGGGATTTTGGCCCAGATTTCCTTCCCAGCCTTTTCACCTGCTAAGAAACTGCTCTTTCTGTGTTGCAGGGTTTCAGCTCTACCCGTTTCAGGTGCAGAGGAGGCCTCATGGTTCCCCAACACCAGTGTGCTCCCACTGCCACTATCCCTGTGAGAGGCAGGCCAGCCCTCCATCTCAGCTGTCACAGAGATAAATAAAACAAAAATACACAAACTCTCCCCTTCCAAGGCTGTATTAAGAGTGGCTCCAGCCAGCCAGCCCTCAGCTGCAGTGCCACTGCTTTCCAGCCACTTGGAAGAGATAGCACCCATCCTCCCTGCTGGGTAAAAATCACCCTAAAACCTCTCCATGGAGGGGACCCAGAGAGTAGCTATCTGTGATACATCTGTAAAGGCTGTCCCCACCTCTGGGAGCCAGGCTGAAATGCTGTGCAAAGGCACAGAGGTGAAACAGTGAGCATGGGTTAAAGGGATTGCATTGCGCTGCTTTAACATAAAATAATCCTGCTCTGGGGCTGCTACTGTTTGAAGACCTGAAAACACCCTCATTCACATACACAGTACTGAACAGGAGAGTATAAGGGGTAAGAAGGGATTGTTTGAGAGATGATACCAGAGCTGAGGAGAGGATTTTAAAGAGCACAAACTCATTTCATATGGCTGAGTGCTGGCGACACTAGGAGAAATTCAATGGATTATGTTGCACCAGAGGTCAGAATATAATTGTCCCTTCTGGCCTTTAAAACCTGTGAATGTATAGAGGAACCTTGAAATGACCAGATTCCTCAGGAATTTGATTCCTGGGGTTTATTTATTTATTTTCTTACCAGCTGCCAGACACAGCATGCTTCTAGACAAATAAGGAGTGGTAGCTATGGGGTGAGTATATCAGTAGTGCTAATCTCTTGTGGGGCTTCCTGGCTGGGTATAAGACAGTTTCATCTTAAAATACTAAGAACCACACTGCTATTTGTTAGGGAGAACTAAACAACTTGGAGCACAAGTATTCTCCTAGATTTTTTTAACAGAATTTTCCCAGCCCCCCTATTAAATTTAAGCCCCCAGAATTTCCCCAGCCCCCATATTAAACAAGCTCTGTTGTCCTTGCAACGGGCCAAAGAGCTGAAGATAGCTCTACTAATTGCTGCTTCCCTTTGCACCTTAGCTCTAGAGATTCCCAACTTCTACATTATTACTTCATCATTTTAATTGTGCAAGAAGCTTTTCACAGAATTAATTAGAATAAAATAATACTAGTACAAAAACAAACAGTTATTAGTATCTAGGTAGCATCATTCATAGAGCAGGCACTTTGAGAAGGACTATTAGCCAACACTTCTGTCTGCACACGCTCATGCTGGGGAGCTTCATTCTGCAACCAGGGACACACCCTGAGACCTGCACTCACACCAAGGAGCCATGCCAGGAAAGCATGTTGCCATCTCCTGAGACATGCACTAAAGAAAGGACAGAAAAGTAAGTGAATGAGGGCTGCTCCAGCTCTGAAACAGGAAGAGAAAACCAAGAAAGTTTAAGGTACCTTACAGCCACTGTTACTTCTCCATAACCCTGGAGGTACAGGACCAAATCTACTCTATAACTGATATCCACACAGGGAAGCAACTTGGAAACAGCTGACCCTCTGATACTATGCAAAGGCATTCAGCAGACCAATTTACCAGTGTCATTCATTTGCACCTTTCAACTTAATGATACCTTACAGGGAAGAAAAATTCAAATTAAAAATTGAAGCTGTTAATATATCTTTGAAAATGGTAACGGAACAAGATTAAGACCAATAAGAGGCCACAAATGTTAGCATACTTCTGATTTTGTACCCTTAAATCACTGTAATACCTTGTTCAAATTCCCACATAAATAGGATTTTTTCTATGAGGGTGTTACTGTTTCTGCTGCATCAAAATCTGTATTATATTTTACAAGTCCTAGAGCTGAGAATCCTCACTCCCAAAATAGACCTCCTCACCAGATGATATTAACACAGCTGACAAAATAACATTACGTTGAAAAATACATCTGTAGAAAGTGAAATAGAAAAGCAGAACTTTTCTCCTATAACTGTTGGAAGGGTTCAAGGGGCTCGCAAGGTAAGTAGAATGCATTTTACAACTTTTAGCAGAGATACTGCAAGGTAACCATGTCCTCTTCCTTCTGCTACTTCTGCCTTCCTGGTGACTACCACAGGCAGACTCACATATACATGACAAGCATCAGTCAAGAACAGGCAGCAGGAGGGAACTGCTCCCAACCACCTAACTGCAGCTTTAAATTTCTCTTCTCCCTGCCCTCCATTATATCTGTCTGCCTGTCTCTGTGAATGCCTGTTTCCCTGGAAGGGAGGAGGGGACCCAAACAAACCCTGAAGCAATCCCAAATTTCCTTGGGGGGGAAAAAATCTATTCTCCGGAGAGCAAACCTTCAGTGAATCATTTTTCCACTGCTCTGACATGTCAAATACTCCAGTGATTCACCAGTCATGGAACTCTGATTCACCTGTAATAAACAGGGCTGATTGCTTCCCAGAAGCACTGGGGTTTGCATCATTCTCTAAAGGCTCCACTTCCTCCGCGCAGCTTTTCACCTCCCTGCCACACACCAAAGCCACAGCAGCCGCCAGGGCAGTGACAGGGAGCAAGAAGTCCAGACTACTAGTTTTAGATCAAGGGGACAAGAGGGAAGACAGTCTTAGATAAATGAACAGCACAAGGAAAAGTTAGGAGGGCCCATGGATATCCCCTCATTCCTGTTTAACCATAAAAATGGGAAGGACAGAAAAGAAAAGGAACAGGAGTTGGGTATTTATTTGTGGCTCTCATTGGGCTCATCTCCCTGCCAGCACAGGACACAGTTTCTCCAAGAGGGAGCACCAGAAATAGAACTGACATTACATCTAATGAGCTTTTTGGTGGCATATTCATTAAGCTTGTAGAAAGGGTAAAGAAATGCAGGAAGCTAAGTCTTGGAAAGACTCCAACTGGACCTCTTTGACTCATTAAAGGAGGGAGTAAAATGAACCATGCCCCAGGGCAATCGTAAAAGGATAAGTAGGAAAGCAGGAAAGGGTCAATTCATTAAGGACTGTGGGACCCGGCTGGGCACTGTGGGGATAGGGCCACGGGATGGCTGGGGCACGATGGAGCCCAGCACCAGGGATGTCCACTTGCCCTTGGCGTGCTGGAGGAGCCACTGGTGCTTTGTCCTGAGTCCCAAAATGCAGCCGTGCGGGGATCTCAGAAAGCCCTTGCTCCCCGCAATTGCCATGAGTTCCCCATTCACCACCATCAACAGCTTTCCTGCCTCCATCTCTGGCTTGGACTGGCCTTCCTGCCGGCCAAAGGGAGGGGGAAGGGGGGAAAAGTCAGGCAGACCCTCCCAAGTCTCGCAGGGGCAGGGGGAGGGAGGAGGAGGCAAACTCAATTGAGCAGCTTCGCGGGGGGCCCCAGATTTTCTCAAACCAGTCACGCCAGCTGCAGCCCAGCCATGATGAGAAAGGAGAGGAGACAGTGCGGCAACGGCTCCTACGACCCCGAGGGAGGAGGAGGAGGAGGCGACCCAGGCTGCTAAACTGACACCAGGCAAAAGTTGGCCACGTTTTCCCCCAGCCACGGAGGAATAGCGCAGGCAAGTCAGATGTGACCGTGCTATAGGAGCCAGGAGAAAATAAAAACAAGTGACAGCTGACTCTTGAGGACTTTTGTAGGGGGTGAAGGGGGGGAGAGAGGGCGAGGAGGGAGGGAGAGACCTACAAATACTGGGGGAAGGGCAGAGCGCAGCCCAGGAGCCTTCTGCAGCAGCAGATGGAGAGGGAAGCTACCGCTGATTCCTGCAGAGTCAGGGAAGGAGAGAGACAGCATTGCACCGAGGTGATCACATGAATAGGGAATGAAGGCACAGAACAAAGAAGGGGGTTTTAGGGAGAGGGAGAGGGAATTCTTCACAGGACCCCCAGAGCTGGTGCATCCCAATGCGGTGCCCTGGGGGGCTGCGCTGGGGGCAGACCTGCAGGGGAGCTTGGGCACGGGCAGCTGAGGCTGCTGGAGGACAGAGCCAGTGCGAGCGGGGGAGCCGTAGAGGAGGCGTTTGTGCAGTTACCGCGGGCTAATACCCGACAGAAGAGCTAATTCCTCAGATCAGGACACAAGCACATGGTGGAAAGTCTAAATTCCCTTGCTCTGGGCTCCTCTAACCTGCTGCAGGATGAAGCCGCGGAGGCTGTGAATAAGTGCTGCATGTCTTTCTGCTGGTCCTGAGGTCCCCGATGTGCCGGCGATGATTGTTATGACAGTCATTCTCGATATGATGGGCACCTCCTGGTTAGATCAAGGTCACCGTTAGAACACATCTTTTCATTAAAATGGCTGAGAGCCTGTCAATGACCACAGGCCATGGCTAATTAAGGGAGGACCCAAGGCCCCCACAGGAGTGAGTAATCAGGGCTGATGCTGAGCCACCCACCCAATGGAGCAGGCAGGGCCATTGTGCCCCTAGCGCCCTTGCGTGCAGGGAGGACATCCCCACCCCCGGCAGGCCGGGCCACCCACCATCCTCACTGCCGCCCCATCTGAGCAACAGCATCACCTCCTGTCGCAGCTCAAGGAGCATCCTGGGCACCTGCAGATGGCCCTTGTGTCCAGCTAGGTTATGGATCCTTCAGAGGGGAAGGATGGATGACAACAGACTCCTTACAGTGCAAGCAGGTGCACATTTTAGGGACTAAGACCATGAGCAAGCTTTAGATTTGAAGAAAATCCTTTTACAAAAATGTCTAATTATCACCACGGTGTAATAATAACTAATTCCTGGGACAGTATGAGATTGTCTCTGTGCAGACCTTAGCAAACATGACAAGGTCTTCTTAGGAAAAGACATGACTGGAATGGGGTCACACTTCTAGGACAGATTTTCAGCTCAAACTCCAATACAGGTGGGATGCAGTACACTGACTAAAGAATTATTTGGTGTCAAACACTATGATGAAGCCATATACTGCCAGAGATTCTACACATAATTTGGATAGTACTTCCCCATGGCCTTAGTTTGGTTAAACAGCTTATAAAAAAAATGTCAGTTTCCTCTCCAGCTTAAAAAAAAATAAATCTTTTTCTTGAAAATTGAGGGACAACATTTTATTCCAAAGGCTGCTGTTTCTTTCAGTTCTGTGTCACAGCACTTCCGCCCAGATTCTTTCCTAAGGCTCTCTTATTTATTTTCCCACTGCTAAACCACAGTGAAACAGTTCCTCATCATGGGAAAATGGGCCTCTGGGCTGCCTCCAGACTGCCACAAATAACATCTATTTACTTTTGCTATCAAGACAAGCCATACTGCCTTGTGTTCTCTTGCTGCCAAATTCCTCCCAGTTCAACACCAGTTGTACCTTACAAACAGGTTGTGCTAATCTCAAGGGAGCTCTGTGAGCCTCTTGCAATGCAGTTCCACACAAGTTTGTTTGATGATGAGCTTTCCCCTATTTTGGCAAAATATTTCCCCTTTGTGTCCAGCTCAGAATGAAAAGATGTTTTGGAATTATTGTCCACATCCAGTTGTGCCTCCCTTGTTTTGTGTCTGTCGAGGCCCTGCGCAACTTCCATCTAGAGATGAAAGAGAACCAGTTATTGGGATTTGACAATAGGATAAGGGGGAATGGCTTAAAACTCACAGAAGGTAGGTTTAGATTAGATATTAGGGAAAAAATTCTTCACTCTAAGGGTGGTGAAACACTGGATATGGGTGTCCAGAGAAGTTGTGCATGCCCCATCCCTGGAAGTGTTCAAGGCCAGGTTGGATGGGGCCTTGAGAAATCCAGTCTAGTAGAAGGCTCTTGTCAGGGTCATTCAAACTAGGCAATCTTTGAAGTCCCTTCCAACCCAAACCATTCTATGATTCTATATGAAGTCTATTCTATGTGATTCTGTGGCATCACACATTTCTGGCCCAGTGAATATGGGAAAGAAGTTTGACTTCCTAAACACTATCTGATATACCTTCAACAGGTTCCTGGCAGAGAAGGGGAGGGAAGCTCAATCCCCTCCCCCTACCCCCAATAAACAAATGCTTTTTCAGCCTTCCCTTCAGTTTCTCCCAGCTGCTGTGGTTTACAGCTTCCATATTAAGCCCTGCACCACAAGATAGTTTTGTAGAATATCCAGTTGGGGCCTGGCCTCGTTGCTTCACACAAGGTGAATAATGACAATAGTGATGTTTAATTTTGACTGTGATTGTGGGTGAATGCCAAAAGACACAGCAGGGACTTACTCCCTTGCTCAGGAGATGTGCTTTCCAATACAACTTATTAAAAGTGTATTTTAAAGAATATGTTTTTAATTGCTTTGAAAAGAAGGTAAGCCATGTGTAATCCAGTCAGAATCTCACTCTGATCTGTAACTGCCTAATCCAGGCCAGGACTTCAAGAAAGCCATTACAGTGACACTAGGCACCTACTGTGAGAGCCAGTCTGGGAGCTAGACAGCTAGGAAAAAC
The DNA here is from genome assembly GCF_027887145.1 of Ammospiza caudacuta. Lineage (NCBI taxonomy): Eukaryota > Metazoa > Chordata > Aves > Passeriformes > Passerellidae > Ammospiza > Ammospiza caudacuta. The sequence goes on along the minus strand of NC_080593.1, from coordinate 118,087,294 downwards.
TACAGCTTTGGTCTGTGGCCAGCAACCTAAATAAAAAGTTTCCTTTCCATGGTTTGCATTCATCACAAAAGAGCACTAGCTATCTCTTTTATACAGTAAATATGCACTGCCACAGAAACATATCACATTAAAGTCACACTGGTAAAAGCTCAAGCACAGGATGTTAAAAATGAGGCATTGTAATTATGTTATCTCAGATGAATTTCTCCTTTTTAATGACACAAATGTCAATCCCAAACATGCATAGAGTGTTTGTTGCTTTCGCCTCTCCCTCATTAAAGCATCAAAGAGTTGGCTTTAGAAAAATAGAGTTTAGAAAAAAATATTTTTGTATAAATATATATGTTCATGTATATAAGTGTGTGTATATGTATAGAATTGTGATTGTTTATTTACTTTTCATTGTCTGTTTGCACTTTGATGATGTTTAATGTTTTTTCTCAAAGATGTCAATGCTAAAACTGAGATTTTTCTGATATTCAAGAGACTCCAGAGGCTTGGGCCTAAGTAAAGTACCAAATGTTATGAGTTCATGATGAGGTACAAGACTGGGCAACATTAATAATATTTTACAAGATAAATGCTACATACTAAGCCAGCAAAGAAAGAAATACTTTGAAAACAACTCACCTGAAATGCCTCTGTGTTACCATTACAAGGAATTGAACAGCTGCACCTTGTGACTTCAGTATTAACAGTGCTTTTCCAATAGTTTGCTGTGCACTCAATCTTTGTGATGCTGTTTAAAAAAGAGAGAAGGAGAGAAAATCGAGCACTGAAGTTCAGCAGTCTCAGAGGGAAATACAGTGGGGAGTAGCAAATTTTGAGCAGTGCTAATTCCCATGCTGCTAATTGGACAGAGGCCATTTCCTGCATGCTAAAGTCAAACAGGACAGGAGCATATGGGCTTTCAGAGAGAGAGCTGGGTCTTTGCAATGGAAAAGAAAACACACACTAAAAAACCACCCTAGAAGCCCCACAGAATATTGGTGATTGCAGAGAAATTACAGACAAATTACAAACTTAAAAGCTATATGCACAGATGCTGCTCCTATTGCTTCTGGGAGAACTGTGCCTTTGAAGAGATGGTACTTGCTCCTTGGGGATATGCCATTTTCAGTGCCCAGTATTCTCCCTTGGCCCTACTGTTAAAGGGAATAGGGTTTGATTTGTTTTCTTTATTAATTTTTAATTATTTTTCACTTTATCTGCATTTCTTATAGGTTTCAGAGGCTGGATGAGATCCTCATTGGTAAGCTTTCCTGAGAGAAGCCATTGTAGTTCTCATGGGCTGGAGGGTTGCAAGCTCCGTAATGTTGCAGAGGGGACAGACCTGCCCTACAGGGCTGAAAATCTTAGGACTCCATGTCAGTCAGCCACAGTCTTTTATTCAGCTGGGTCATATTCAGCCAAGCAAAACATTTATTATCAATGGAAACTGCATCAGGACAAGTATCAAACATCACCTGCTCTTCTTTAAACATGTTAAATCCAAGCACAAAAGACTTGAAAAATTATTTCAGGGCAGGCATAAGGAGGTAACACTTGTGACAGAGCTGGGATCCTAGGGGTGAGAGGGAAGCTCTAGGAGAAGATGCTGACTGGGTCACTTCCCAGTGTCTTCCTGCAAAGAAACTGGTGTAGGGCAGGGTCAAAAACGGGGCACTAACAGAACATCATTCAGATCCATTGTGGCAAGGATGGTGATGGTCCAAAAGAGTTGAATTTCTTCTATTAGCTGCTAATCAAAGATGCATCTTTTACTTCATTTGATCGTTTATTCTGCCTACAGCAGTCTCTCCTACACAGCACCCTGCCAAATACAGATGCACAAAAGGTGCTGTGCAGGGACTGAGCATGGAAAATTTCAGCTGCCAGAGTGGGTGGGTTAGAAAGTCAATGGTCACAGAACAGAGGGACACAATGGCTCTCATGATGGAGCCAGTCACAACAGGCAGCACGAGCAGCAGCATCCCCGTTAGAGGAGTGAACCTGCTGCATCTCCATCCAGCTTCTGCCTGCAGCCGCAGCTGCTGCCGGCTGACCGCCTGGTTTAGCTGCTGCTGGGACTCCCTCAGTGGCTGTCACACCTGCTCTGCCCTCCCTTGGAAAGCTGCCAGAGGAGAGAGCAGACAAAGGACGAGCAGCACAGCTGGAGCTGCTGGAAGCTGCACGCTACCCGGGCTGGTTCAGCGCTCGCCCAACACCCCTCTTCCGTGGGAAGCCTCTTTCCTGCCGCTGAGTTCTGCTCTTCAAGCTCCCTCGTGCTTATCCCTTGCCGTCGTTTTTAAGGCATTACTGCAGAATTCCTCTGTGTTTTTCAGTGTTATTATCGCTGTTTCTCACTGGTTTAGCCGCTGCAGACAATACATCTTCATTGCTGGCTGTGCCCACAAGCCCATTTAGGCGGCCTGCCTTGGTGCTCGCACTTGTTTCAATGGCCCAGGACAGCAGGGCCCTGCTTGAGCGCATGGGCACCAGAGCAGCAGAGAAGGGGTTAATAAAGGGTTTAATACCAAGAGGCCACACAGCAAAGCCCAAGTTAGGGCCAGCTGCACCCCTCCCCCCCCCCCCCCCCCCCCCCCCCCCCCCCGGCCTCCATCCTGCTGCAGGAGCCCTGGCAGGGATGCAGCACTCAAGTGCTTCTTTCCCCACTTCTCTCCTGCCCCACTTGTGTGATGTAAAGCAATCCTTTTGTTTCCTCTTTAAGACATTAGCCTCAGGGGCCATTACAGGGAAAAAAAGGTAGCTGAGGCTCTTTTATCTGAAGGAATCCATTAGGAGTGGGGGTCTTTTCCTTCCTACATGCCTAGGGAGCAGCTCCTGCCTTTGCTCCCTGCCCCATGGCCATCTCCTCCCTGTTCCAGGGACATCACAGCACTGCTCCAAGGACATCTCACTGCACCACGGCCTCCTCCTTGGGGCTTATGGCCAGCTGCTCATCCCAATCCAAAAATGGGTCAAACGGTGTCACTATGCAGAAAGGATGAGTCTGCCGTTCAGAGCCCCCTGAAAGGAGAGGCTGAAAGGAGGAGGAGGACGTGTTTTTAAATACACCCCAGTGTAACAGACTGGCTTTCTATTTGCTGACATTTTGGGTGACTGAGGGGTATTTAGTGCTCTGGCATGTCTTTGTGGCTATAGAAAGCAGAAACTCATTCTTGCTCTGTTTATTCTTGCACCAAAAGCAGCAGGCCCTGTGCATTTTGCAAGATTCCAGGACCTGTGGCTTTAAATAAAACCCCTGATATTTTGATACTCTTAATAATCTTGAAACCAGTGAAATAATAATAAAAAAATGGAAAGAAAAGAAAAAAAAAAAGAAAAAAAGACAGGAAAACTAATTAGGTAGTTGAGGGGAGGGGTTCTTTTGAGCATACCCTTTGCACTTCCCCAAATCAGGAATCGCAGAACAAACATTTGTGCTGTACAGTGCATGCCACCAGGACCCACAAGGACCTACCTTAGGCTAATATAAATTGCTTGAGTTCCAGGAAGGCATTAGCAACAGATAGGAGCCTGCCCCAACCTCACCGGAGACCAAGCAGCCGTGGTCAGCCCAGAGGCAAAGCCAGCCCGCCGGCCCAAGTGGGTGTATTTACCCAGGCTTGGTGTTAACTGCTAGCACCATTATGTGGCTTTACCGCAGATAGGAGCTGGCTTGCACGGCAGTGATTCAGAAGACAAGCAGGGCGAGGACACCGAAATAATCCTGGCTAAATACAGTGCTCAGCACAAAAGATGCAGATTAGGATAGAAAAGGTGCCAGCCTGCCTCTCTCCTGTTTAAGTTGTGAGATATTCGATGCATTTAAAAGGCCTTACTCAGCACCTGCCTGTATCCACGCAAGGGGAAGCACCTCTGGAAGCCTTCCCCATAGGCACAGTCATGATGGGCACCACCGAATAGTTAAAAATAGAGGGAACAAATGAGAGCAGCTGCCAGAGCCATGGTGGGAGCATGCGTGTGAGCAGAAATACATGAGAGCCCTCGGCCAGAGCTGGTGTGAGCGGGAGCATTACCATGTCTCCTTGTCAAAGTCATTGGGGAGAGAAATGCCAGTGGGCTGACAGCAGGAGATCACCTCCCTGGGCCCTGCCCTGTCCTGCCCTGCACTGCCCTGCCTAATGGTGGCTTTAGGAGAGAGATGGAGGGTGAGGGAAGGAAGGAGATACAGGTTTCCCTCTCCAATTTTGTTGCTTAGAAAATGTGGGGTCGTGGGGAAAGCCATAGGAGGGATTCACACTTTGTTCTTCAAAAATCAATGGTTGTACATGCCTTGAACCCACATGCTCAGTCTCCAGAATATTTCAAGTTCATGCAATAGGCCCAGAGAATAAAAAATAAATGTAGGAGGACTCCTGCCAGGGAGCACACATGGGAAGGCCAGTGTCTCTGCTGCTGCCCATTCTGACAGGTCTCCCTCTGCTGTATCGTAAACGTCCTCCCCACTCGCCATATGTCACACATACCCTCCCTGGGCTCAGCGGCACAATTATGCTGGGCCTCAGCACAGCCAGGGGACAACATCACTTTCCCATCACTTCAGTGCTGTTGTCAGTGGCTGGGGAGATGAGTGACCCCCAGCTAGTTCTGTCACAGCCAGCAGAGAGTGGGAACAGGGTTGAGTCCAGTTGCTCGAGGCAAGACAAGTGGAAACACAAAGGTAGCAGGAATAGCACTGGTGTGAAAAATATTTAAACATGTATGATGTTGTAGAAGCGACTTCTTTTGCTATGATGATCCTACTTCAGCGCAGGCTAGTGCTAGAGAACAAGTGGAGATGTGTGTTGTCTGCTGGTAGGACAGCACATGAGCAATGACCTAAGCAGCCCCTCTGGTAGGGCTCAGGCGCCAGGATCCACAGCTCACGTCTGGTGTCCCACTGTGCAAACTCAACAGCAAAGAGCCTACACCAATCTAAGCAAGTTTACACAGGGAGAGGGTCCTACAGCAGGTGTCTATTTTGTATTAGGGTTTTGTGCCAAGGAATAAGATGCAGGAAGGGGGAGGTGAGTGCCTCACACACATCCCAGCTGTAGCAGCAGCCTGGTGGGAACGGGGCACCAGCGAGCATGCAGGCCTCAGGACAGGCCCTGAGCACGCCCAGTGGTGCCTGCGAAGATGTGTCAAAAGCTGCCTGATTTCCAAGCCTAGGCATACCCCAGGACTCCCTTCAAGGAAGGAAAGTGACCGGCAAGCCCATAGCTGCCCATTAACTAGACATCCTGGCTGCACATTTCTCAGGGCTGTGCTGCCAGCCCCTCAGCACTTCAGGGTGCCATGGCTGAGCATGACTCCACCACAGCCATGAAGTGGGTGTCTTCTGTCTTCTGGCATGGCAGAAACTCACCGATCAGCCACAGAGCTACCGTAGGTGTCTTGCTCATCCTAGGCTGACATTCCCAGCAAGGCTGGTGAGCAAACAGAGGTTTATTGCCTCCAGTCAGGGAGGATGGCTGCTCAGGCCTGCCCACAATTGTGCTCAGCCATGTAAGTGTGTGCTCCTTGAACCATGCAAGTCAGGCTGATAAGAGCCAGTGAGAACTGCAAGGGATTTTGAAGAGAGTTAATACAAATAAAACAGGTAATCTATAGGAGAATTGCAAAAAAGGCTTGTCTTTCTCTACCTAGAGAGTTACTGCTGACACTGAGAAACTAGCAAAGAGCTCCCATAAGACATTGGAGGGATGTGATGGAAACCCCACCATTTGAGATGTGATTGACTGGACAAAACATTGAAAATATGACGGCTCTGAAGCTGCCAGAAAAATACATCAGAGCTGATCTCATCTATGACAAGTGTATTATGTACTTATGGATGGATCTATACAATACCCCACATCTGACCTGGGGTCACAGGCATAAAACAGTGGGAGTCACTATAAACACACTTATAATTATTTGGGAAATTCTTCTCTTCCTTCCGTTCATTAAAGAATACTATTTTGTTTCTCTTTCCACTACTTTACTCACGAAGAATTTTGAACCTCAGCAGATTAGGGTTTGCAGAACATTGTGGGGTTTGGAAAAGACTTTAAAATTCAAGCCACTTACTGGAGGAATCTGCTCTGCCAAGATGTGGAGAAAATGTACTCCTTATCCTTGGAAATCGCTTCTATATCTCATTGGTGTGCAAACAATAAACAACACTAAGGGTGATGTTTCTGACAGTCCTTGCAGCCTCATGAGCAGGATTTATGCCGGGTGCCTGTTACACATTGCTGTCACAGTCCTGTTGCTTCATGTGCAATTACACTCAATCTTGGGAAGGTGCACCTGGCATTTTTGCCAAACACTGCTCTGTGCAGAGGCCATGTGAAGATGATGCTGTGTGAAGGGATAGAGAACTTTTTTCACCAGCTCCCTGCCCCAGTTACAAGCATTTCCTGGGGCAGAGGCCAGACATACTGGGAAAAAGGGCTCAGGGAGTCCAGTTAGCCTAGCTGGTAGGCTTGCACCCCTTGGCAAATAGAAAATAACTAATACCCAGAACTTGTTTAACCCAGCATGTTTTAACCTGTTTGGGTGTCACCTCTGGAGTCTGACCTTGGGTGCTCCCAGCCCTCAGGAGAACATTGTGCTCTTCCTGCAGTGGTGCCCTCAGCTGCAAGTGCCCAGGGCTGAGGTGGCCTGCGAGAGGCAGGTGGGCTTTCCCCAGCCCTTCCTCAGCCACTTCACCCTTGCACTCACAGAGGCAGGAAGGTTGCTGCCAGTCACATCTCCAGGCACTGCAGCAGCTGGGGCTGGACTGGCTTGACCTAGACTTTGTGTCATTCATTTCTCCTCCACTGGGGAATGGCTCTCTGGGGCCTTCAACATCTGCTGCCTCTTGCCCAGGCTGCAAGGCTGATTATTGGAGCTGGCATGGGTTCAAGAAGGGACTACAATATTTTATTGTGCCAGTGCTGGTTTTCTGAAACCTACCCCAGGGGCTAGGAGGATAGATGGACAGGGAAGAGGTGGACATGGTTCTCCATATCTCTGTAGCATGGGGGGGCTCCCATTGCCAAGGGTGTTGCAGCCAAAGCGCCAGTATCCAGTGGGAAGGGCATTTTGCTTGCACTTGGCAAGTGGCTGTGTGAGGAGAACACATCACTGTGAAAGGGAGAGAGGATGCTTTCCTTGGCTTGGCCGAGGAGGGCTGGAGGTAGGATTGGGTAGAAATCCTCCTGACAGGCAGAAAAGTAGGCAGGGGAGGGAGACAGGAAAACCAGGAAAGTTCAAACAGGAAGCCAACATCAACAGGCAAGCAGCATAACCGAGGTCACCTGTTGGAAAAGCTCCAGGAAAGTTCCCACTTATTCAGGGAGTCCAGAATGTGTTGAGTCAAAGTCTATTAGGAAATTAATCTGGTGGGCTGAGTGGGAGGTATCTGCCTCCATCTTACTCTCAAAAATACTTTGGACAGTGTCTCACAGCTACTGCCCTGAAAGGCCAAGAAACCCATTGCAAATTGCTGCATGATCCCCAGGACAGCACTGCCCCCAGCCAGGAGCGGTTTGTCAGCAGGCGGACAGGGAATGGTGGAAACAGGAGCCATGGATTCCTCCCTAATTCAAGAGGGGAGATTTTTCCCAGCAGGACTTTGACAAACCCAGCAAACAACCCAACAGCACACCACTGAGGCCGTGTCAGTCCGCAGTCTCCCATCCCACACTCACACACCCTGGGAACAGAGCCCTCAACTTTTGTGGGTGCTTTCTCAGCCCGGACCATGTCAAACCTGAGGGACACATGAGATGGACCATTGCTGAGAGGAAAGTGGCTGCATCCATGAGACAGAGAAGGAGGCTGGGGCTGTAACAGCTCACCCCATAACACCACTGCAAACACCACACCAGAGGTTTAAGGTCTCCATTAAATGATTTCCCAAGGTTTTACAAATCAGCTATAAAAACTGTGTACTGGGACAAAAGTTGGCAGCATGGGAACAAAGTTGTTGAATCATTTTTCCTCTGCAGATTTGCCTCAGCCATTTCTCAGCCCTCACCCTGCTCAAGAACTGAGCTGGAGTGATGACATTTGAGCACTGCATGGCCAAAAAAACCTACGTGTGCAAGGAGAAGTAGAGAAGAATCCTGTGCAGGATCGACATTACCGAGCTGTCTTGTGCCTCTGGGATAGCTGTGTGCTGAAAGAAGACAATAAATAACAGTGACTGATGGCAGTAGCAGCATACCCTGTGCAGAGGGCTCTGTGGAGGACACCAGCAGGATCTGCAGGCACAGAGTCCTGAAGGCAGGAGTGTGGCTCAAGGTGCCCAGGTGGTGCCCAGCCCCACACTCTGTGGGCAGGCACTGCTGCCTCCCGCAGAAGCAAATTAATGCCTCTCCTCCCTCCCTCCCTCCCTCTCTCCCTCCCTCCCTCCCTCCCTCTCTGCTTCCCACCCGCTCCTCACACCACCTCCGTGGCCACCGGGAAGGGAGCCCGGGGGGCGCCCGGTGGCACAGGGACACAGGTGCCTGTCACCTGCTCCCGGCGCCAGCTGGGCTAGAGGAGGATGGGGCCAGCAGCCTGGTCTCCTTCCTGCCCTTTTCCTGCCTGACTGGGGCAGAGTCTGAACCCTGCAAGAGGGGAAGTCAGTTTCTAAAAACCACAGCCATTTGCAAGGTGTATGGGGTGGAGTATTTGAAATTGCTTGAATTTTTTTTTTTTTAAATAAAAAGGGGAGGGGAGGGGAGGGGAGGGGAGGGGAGGGGAGGGGAGGGGAGGGGAGGGGAGGGGAGGGGAGGGGAGGGGAGGGGAGGGGAGGGGAGGGGAGGGGAGGGGAGGGGAGGGGAGGGGAGGGGAGGGGAGGGGAGGGGAAGCAGAGCTGCTGTGTTCCAGGTGGGAAGCAACAGCACAGCAGCCCCAGGTTCAGCAAACGGCACTGGCAGGAGATGGACCGACCTGCCAAGGCCACATGGTGACCACAGCGGTTTGCACCCTCTGACATCCCCTGAGTTGCAAGGTCCCCATTGGCCCCAAAGCTGTGTCACGTCTGACAGTGCCCCAGCACAGGGGCAAGCAGGGCTTCTTGTCCCTGTAATCCATGGTGGGCTTGGAAACCAATACCTCACTGGCACTTCCCCTGGCCTCCTGCTTCTCCCTGTCTAACTTCAGCTCCTTTCCCTTGAAATCGAGTTAAGGGGGCCTCCTGCTTCTCCCTGTCCAACTTCAGCTCCTTTCCCTTGAAATCGAGTTAAGGGAGGCCTGGGCTTTTCCTTTTGCACAGCTGAGGTGGGGGGAGCTGCGGGGGAGGGGTTGCTATAATTGGATCACTCGCTGTGTGACTAATCACAGCGCCGGTAACCACAGTGACTGTGGTTTTAACCTTACTTGGTCATTCCCAAGCCACCGGATGACCCAGCCAGCCATCTGCAGCAGGGCAGGCAGCCGTGGGGCTGGGGCATGCACCCCACACCCTCCCTGCCAGCCTCTGTGTGGGTTGGACATCAGCACCAGTCCTTTTGCCATCTCTGTGCCAGTGGCCTTCTGGGCAGCTGTGGGTAGGTTGGGAGCGTGGCCACAGAGCAGACAGGACCGGGAGCTTGTGTTAGGGATGGGCTTCAGCCAAAAAATCCAGCTCCAGATGTGAAGTTGGAGAGTTCCCCAGAGGAAGGGCTCAGGCTTGGCCCAGGGACAGACCCATAGCTCTGCACCTCTGTGTCTGGATGTGACTGGTGACATCCATGCTTGCTGCAGAGGTGGCATCTGACTGCCCTCGACTTGCCCTGGTGCATCTATTTCTGGCAAGAGAGAAACAGCTAGATTATGGATGGTAGATCAGATTAAGTTTTGATTCTTATTCGTTTGAGTAAGAACAATCCTTAAAAGCCATTATTAACCTCTTTACCTTTAATTACCCAGCCAATTGCTGGGCATCCTGGCAGTCTTGCTTTTACCAGGCGACCTGGTGAACCTGAATACGGATAGGGGCAGCACTGCGTGGGCTGCCACTGTTTGTTGGGAAGCAGAGCTGCAGCGAGGTGTGTCAGGGCACTCACCTTTCTCTGTAACAAATACAGGGCAGCAAGGTGAGGCCAGGGCACCCCCACCTGACCTGTGCCAACACATCCGCAAGGGAGAGCCGGGTGGCTGCTGCCACCGCCGCTCCTTTTCAGCCCCGTGTTCAGTTTCTCCAAAGGAGGACGGAAGGAAGCAACAAATGGGAAGGAAACGGGCCTGCTTGTGAAATCCAAAACCGGATCGGTAAGAAAAACATCATAAATTATGGATCCCCTGGAGCCGCCGGCAGCCTGTCACTGTGCATGATCTGTCTCCATTGTACTTTTCTGTGTGGGTGAAACTGTTGTAAACTAACACAGGGCGAGCTTTTTCTGCCGAGGATCGCTGCCCGCTGCTGGAAGAGCCCTCTGCCTTCCAGCACAAACAGGCCATTGCAAACCAAATGTTTCGTGTAACCGATAGCAGCCCCAGCGGATAGGCAAGCCCTTGAAGAGGGTGAAGGGGAATGAGGCTTTCAGCTGATCCTGCTCACTGGAGCTTAGCACCAGTGGACGCGCCAGCTGCAAGGACGGGGACGAGCAGCCTGGGCCAGCACAAGGCTGCCCATTGTTCCCCAGTGCGCTGCTGGAAAAGACAACCGGATAAGGGGAGACGAGTGGCAGCACTGCAGTGCAGGACACCCATGCTAGGGAGCCAAGGGGCTCTGTCCCAACCCCCAGCTCCCAGGGATGGTGTAGGGGGCACATGGGGAGCATCCAGTGTATGGTTCTCCCAGAGCAGCAGGGGTTATGGGTTGTGGGGAGGGGGATTTTCAGCCCCCCAGCTGCACCAGCCTGTCTCGGATACCAGATGCAAGCGGGCATGGGGAGGAGGGGAACGGGAGCAGAGAACGAACTCAAGGTCAAATAGCGAGGGGAGGGGAAGGAAGAGGAGGTGGCGGGGAGGGGAGGAAGGGTGTCCCCCACGCGGGTGGAGAATCGCTCTTTATCCACCCTCCTTCCCCCCTTTCCACAGGCCAGCCACAGAGGCAGCCTCTCATCAGGATATTTATGAACACAAGCACAAATGGGAGGCTGAGGGGAGGCAAAAAAAAAAAAAAAAACACCAACAACCACCCAACCCTATTTTACTCATTCTCTTTCTTCAAAGAGCAGATGTGCTGTGGCCTGCAAACCGAGAAGGACACTCCCTTGCTGTTAGCTAATTTAGGCTGACATGTTAGGGTTTTGTGGTTCGAAACAAGAAGTTTAGAAATCAGCCACTAACATTAACCAACACCTCTCACACAACCGCCCGCACTGGGCTCGAGCATCCTTATACGTAATGGGAAGAAGAAAAAAAAATTTTTTTTTTCCTTTTGTATAAGACAGTGCTGCAGTACTGCTGGCAAGTCCCTGGCCACAGGAGCTGATCCAGCAGCCTGCTCTCATGGAAGCCCAAAGAACAGCAGTGGCAAGGAAAAGACTGTCACATCACCCTGGTGCTTGCCAAATGCATGATACCCCCACAGATTCAAAGGAATAAGTCTTTCTAGCAGGTTTATATAATTTTAAGGGGTCTGGTCTCTCCTTCTAAGCCACTTTCCTGCTTATTTTCTCTATTTCTGGCCATGGTTCAGCAGCTTATCAGAAGGTGGGCTAGTTCCTCATTGAAGATTCAAATGTGCTTCTCTGCCAAATTGACCTGCTGTTATCCCCCCTTTCAGCTACTGTAACCAACACCGCACAAACAATGAATTATGAGATTAGAGTTACAGAAAAATGGCCTCATTCTGCAGATGTTGTGTCTGGAACCGGCTGCTGCGGACTCGCGTTTGTTGTGTCATCTTCTTCGCTTCCCTCCCCTCCTCCTCCTCCTCACAGTGCCACCTTTACCAGGTGATGGTGGGCGCCAGGGACCCTGTTATGCAAAGGGTTTATTAGTATCTTCCAACTCTAATACACCTCCCCCAAAAAAGAAGGAAAAAGGGGGGAAATGAGTGAGAGAGAAAAACATCATCGATAAGAGGATAGCCATTGTACAGGCAGACAAGCAAATAATTGAACTGGAATTTAAAATGCTGTAGCAGAATTATTTTAAGAGATATTGGAGTTTCACATGGAAGCTGCATGGTGGGGACAGCACAATGCAGGGAGGCTGGAGAGGGCACACAGGGCTCCTTTGTTGTGTGGGTGTGTTTTGGGAGATGCAGGGGTGTATGTGTGCATGTGTGTGTGTGTGAGTGCACACACGTGTGGGGGTGTCCCACAGGTGTGTGGTGGAGCTGGCATGCTGACATCAGTGGCTGAGCATCGCAGCACTTGGGGACTGAAAGCATCAGAACGCAGCCATGCAGCCTCCAAAGTACGTTTGCTACCTGAGGAGCTTCAGGGTGCTCTGGTTGGTTTTTTGGTTTTTGTTTTTGTTTTGTTTTTTCCCCACAGTTGATCCAAATTTTCAGGTTAAAAAGCGGTGCTTTTAAAGGACATTTGGGGACAAGAAAATATTACAAAATTAAACAAACACCCTAAACTCCCAATGCTGCTGAGAGTTTTGCTGTTGACTACAGCTGGGAAAAGAATTTGCCCAGGAAGCCAGTGACTGATGTGGATTGAGCCTGGCAGATACACTTCATCATTCTTCTTTTTCCCACTATGCAAGATTACACAGCTCAATAATTATATCTTATGTGCAATTTTTAATGCACATTAGGGAGTGATGAATGGAAATAAAAGCTTCCTGCATGCTGAAGGACTAAAGTTATGCACTTGGTTCGTAGTGGGACGGCTTTGTTTCAAAGTCAGTTGGAGCTATTTGCCAATTTCATAATATTTTAGGGGAATAGCTTTGACAAATAAAACAAAAAAAAAAAAATCACCAGCATTTAATTTGGAGTTTTCAAATGAAAGTATCTACAATTTTCAACATGAAGAAAACTCAATTCTGTAGTTTAAAATTATGTTTCACTTTGGAAATTATTTATGTTTACAGACTTTACAAGGCAAAACAAAATGAAATTATCTTTGTTGGAGTAAAATTAATCTTTACTTATTTCCTGTGTTGCTGAGCATTTTTTTCCTAGTTCAATGAAACCTTTTTTCTTGGTTGTTGTTGTTGTTGTTAAATTTATTTAAGACAGAGTAATGGGTGCCCCAGCCCACCTGGCTCCCTCCCCCAAAACAGAAGGAGTTGTCACTGCAGGGGAAAGTAATTGTCCACATGATGACAATAACTGTGAGTTCATCAGGATGCAGCCAAGTATCCCTATGAAATCATAGGTCAGGCACCGTGGAAGAGGGATGAGTGCAGTGAGGCCAGCAGAGGATGGAGGGCCTCCAAACCTCTCCCTCTTCCACTGCTCACGACCCAGCCTGAGTGTCCCAGCCTGCATGGAACATCCCCTCTGCCTCTCCAGAAAGAGAGAAAGAGCCTGGGTGTCATCTTGCACCAGGAATCTGGGAGTTTCTGCACTGAAGAGCTCCTTGCCCCAAAGTGGGGCAGTCCCACGTCCTCCAGAGAAGGCACAAGTGTGTCTCTGAATTGCCTCGGGTTGCATCCATCCTTCCGCTGCCCCCCACGGGCAGCCTCTGGCACGCTGTGCTGCTGCCGTGTGCCTTTTTAGGAACTGGGACTGCCGTGACACTCCAGAGGATAAGAAAGCACAGGACGGGGACAGGAAAGCGGCTGCCAGAGGAAGCCCCATGGAGATGCTGCATCTGCTCCATCTCTTTCTTTTCTGCTGGTATTTTAATCTCTCAGCTAAAATGAACAGCAAGTTGCAGGATTTGGCTTGATCTTTTGTGTTTTCTGCAGATTTCTTTGCCTATCATCACATCCTGTTGTGCTCCAGGCAATGTGTACTTCTGGGCTTTGTTTGACGCCAGGCTGCACAGGCTGGAGCTATAGGTAGGCTCTGGTACATTAAAAATAGGCAGTGTTCCTTGAGGAGAAACACACTTTTCTGAGAAGCTGCAGTCCTGTTAGGCAGCAGGTTCAAGATCCTCTTCTCCCTGTGTCTCTGATCTCAGCTTCTCAACAGCATCAGTTCTCTTTCCACCCAATGCTTTTGCCCATTGTTTTTATTTCCATTTTTTTAAGGCAAACTCAAATTGACGTTCTCATCCCAGTCCTGTGCTGGTACGACAGGTTATAAGCATCAGCCTCCCTATTAGCAAATTCAACTAATAATATGACAAAGCAACATTTGATAAACACCAGTTATTAAGACCCAACAGTGACAGAAAAGGACATTAGATTCCAGCAGCCTGAGGTCCTTTATCCCCTCTTTAGTTCCTTTGTCTGTGTTCACAGCAAGTGTTTTCTCCTGCGCTGTTGAGAGGTTTTGTATCCTCCAGTCCATTTGTCTTGGACATTTCAGTAGAGCTTAAGCTTATGTGTTTCAGTGAAGTTTGAAATGATGCTCAGAGGCAGCCCAGGAGAAAGAGATGGGGAGGAAAAAATTTAGAAAGGTGCTCAGGTGCTGAATATGATTACAGTTGTATGGTAACTACACCCCAGTCCATTAATCTGGTATTGCCGTGTCTGTACAGAAAGATCTACTTCTGTTTTCTTGGAACTGGGATTGTTCTACAGGGCTTTATGAGGTTGTGCTATGGCTGAACAAAATCTATTTGGTTTTATTTGAAATATTCAGGTCAAATGGTAGCATTTGGTTAAACCCCTCTGCAAGAATGAAAAAGTAGGTTGGATTTCTGGTTGCATTCCTGCTTTTTTCCCCCTCCCCCACCCCTTCAAACAATAAGTCACTCATGAGGAAAGCTGGTGCAAGAAAACCTAGAATTAATTTTGAGAAAGTTACAGGGAACGATAAAAAGGTCTAGTAATGGAAATTGCATTAACTTGAGTGCTCAAATCCACTATTAATCGCAATCCCCATGCTAAGAAGCCGCCATTTGGTGCTACGATCCTCTCAGCAATACCCACTGATAGGTCAGAGGGGTCATTCCCAGCAAGGGGACCATTGTGGTCACAAGTGTTTTGGCTGGATGGCGCCAGGACTGCCGTGGCATCAACTCGATTCCATCTGCTTTGTGCTGTAGACATTTTCCTTCATTCAGGTAATATATGAGCATTCAGGCACCTGGCAGCATCCATTGCTTGATTT
Organism: Ammospiza caudacuta; assembly: GCF_027887145.1. Lineage (NCBI taxonomy): Eukaryota > Metazoa > Chordata > Aves > Passeriformes > Passerellidae > Ammospiza > Ammospiza caudacuta. Next base: position 118,072,239 of record NC_080593.1, on the reverse strand, counting down.
TAATCTATTTTCTTTTTAAATCTGCATTTGAGTTACAGCTCTAACCTTTGAAGCAGCATCTTTTTTAACCCTTTTCAGAATCACCCCATGGCTCACACATGGCATCTCTGCTATTTGGTATTCCGTCTCTTGGTTGCTACCCATATGCATTTTAATCTCTCACTGCTCATATTGTCCTTATATATATGCCATACCAAACTCCTCCCCATCAACTACAGCAGTGAACACCTGTTCTCACATCATTAACTTTATGTGCTTAAATTCTTCAAGAATATCACTCCTGTCCTGTAGCACTGCTGTGTGTTGAACCCTGATGGATAATCTGTAGAATCTGCAAAATAGCTTCAAGGATGTAATACAGAGGATTTTCCATCCAGATTCACCTGCTGGTTACATTTTGATTTGTAATATATATGCTTGTCTGTTTGGGAATAAGTTTATTAAGCATCTGGGGTTAAAAAAAAATAAAAAAAATAAATTCCAGTTTATCCATCCATTATTCTTCCAGCTCAACTGGTGGTAAATCAACAGTCTTAATAAAGTGTTGAATTTTCCAAATGAATAAAAACCACTTCAGGACTCCTGGAGGACAGCACGAGAGTCTTTCCAAATCTCCATACAGCCAGCATCAACTTCATCACCCTCAAGGCTCCCAATTCTTTTTTTACTCGGGTGGCAATTTGCACAGGAACACCTTGATGTGCAGCCTGGTGCTTTCTGTCCCTCATCCCACATATCTGCTTCCCATCAGCAGCAGTATCACAGATCCTGGGGCCATCCCCTCCCTCCCTCCTCCTTCCCGAGCCTTCCCCAGGAGGTGCCGAGTGGGTCTCTCCACGTGACGGGAGCAGCTGCACTCCTGCTCAGCCCCCCTCGCTCCCCCTGTGCTGCAGCTGCAGCCCATCCTGCCTACAAAGGACGAGGAGCTAACTTTTTGTGGCATATGCTGTTACAGTCGGCTTTGCTGCATCTTTTGTCTGGATTTGTTGTCTTCAAAATAGCTGAAGCCCCTTTGCTTTCTCAGCATTCACTGAGCCTGAGCATTCAGCCAGCACACACATTAGTATTTTGTCTTTGTAAGCACTCGTGGCTGCTGTGAGTGCAGCCAGGAGTTGTTAGATCTGGGACATCCTGGCACCCTCTTCCCTTCTCTCACATCACAAACTGGTGCTTCCTGCTTAGAGAACTGACCTCAGTCAGCCACCTGCTTGACTATCAGGCCAGCCCATCCCATCCCATCCCATCCCATCCCATCCCATCCCATCCCATCCCATCCCATCCCATCCCATCCCATCCCATCCCATCCCCAGGTCATCACCAGGGGCTTGCACCTTCACCTTTGCTGTGCTGGGTCCCTGTTCAGCCCTCCAGACCTGTGTGATGATTTATGACCTGAGACCCTTCCCTTCCCAGCATCCCCCTGAGCTTTGCCTTTGCAGTGTTGCAAAGACTCCAAGGTTAGCAAGAGCAAACCTTTTTCCTCTCCTCTGTCTGTTATGCTCTCAGAAAGGTTTAGGAAGACTTGCTTAAGAATTATTTAGGAAAAACAGATGTGCCTTCTTCACAGCTGATGTGCAGGGAGGTTTGCCCATGATGTAAAGGTCACCTTTACAAAGAGGAGTGGTGCTGGCAGCCCTCTGGCATGTGTGTGCCTCCCAGGGTTTTGGGCACGTGGGTGTCAGGGCACTCACCAGGAGCCCTGAAAGCAGCACGCCATCTGAGTTGTGCACACGGGGTTTTGGAAAGCTTCCACAGCCACAAAACTCACTGTGACTTCTGGGGAGAGTATCCACAAATGTGATCCCAAATTCTCTATGATCTCAAATATTTTTTAGAGTACATAGAAAAATATTGTCATTTTCTAAACTTCCACAGTATTCCAAAATGCAACTCTTGCTTTTCTCAGATCTGTCTTTAAAGCCAGAGGGAGTGGGAAGGCTTCCTTACACCCACAGACAAATGTGGCTCATGCATAGGAAAAGAGAGACTTTACAAAATAACACCAAAACACCTCATGTGGTGTTGTCACATATGAGAATACAAACACAGCTTTGGTGCAAAACTGTTTTATGCCAGGGAGTCTGGAAGTAGCTGGTGTGGATAAATGAGTTTCAGAGGCAGTTAAGTATGTGCATATTAGGTGATAAGTTTTATGCTCAGGAGAACCTTACAGCACTGCATTACACACGTTAGCAGCTGCAAAAATCACAAATGTGAATTTAAAAACAAGAATTTGAAGAAACTATTTTTTTTTTTCTTCAGCATGCGTGGAGAAAATGAAATGTTTTTCACTCAAAGTTTTCATGATGCCTCGTTTATTCTGCATACTCTGTGCATAATACCAGTCTTATTAACCTCTGCCTCCTGCACTCACCCATCAAGTACAATAAAATGGCTCCTCTGATGTCCTTGGTCTGCAGGGAGTTTCCAGAAATGGCATCTGTGCTGACATTGAAATAATCTGCAGTCTGAGGCAAGTATGCAAGTTATTGACGAGGCTGCCTGGCAGTGGCGGTCAGCTCTGTGAACTGCTCTGTTCTTGTTTACTTGAAATCCTTTTCCTTCCTCTCTTTATGTGAGAGCACAGTATGGCATGCCACAATGCTATCTCATAGCAGTCCCACACACAGAAGGGCTGGCCAGGGACCGTGGCCCAATATTCACAGTGTCACAGAGGATTCATTGCTCTCTGCTCCTCCACCAGAAGCTGTGGGCTTTCAGTGCCTCTGAAAATCCAGTTTCTGCTCTCGTTCTCCTGGCATCAGTCCCACAGCAGGGTCACAGTGAGAGCAGATTATACCCACCACATGACAGGAGTCAATTCCTACTGACTCCAGGTAGCCGGCGCTGCCACCGTTTCAATCAGTGTGCTGGTAATTAAAAATTGGGCAAGATCCAGCCACTTCCACCTGATACATTGGGCAAAAGCGTCTGTATGAGATGGACGAAGGGGTCCCGAGGCACAGATGGCTTTTCACAGGTCCTGCACAGCCTCCACGGGGAGCTGGAGCCCTGTGGAGGCTGTGCACAGCTCAGCCCATCTCTTCCAGCAGCCTGCAGGGCAGGAATGAGCCCAAAAAAATGCAACTGGGGACTGCACCACAGTGGGGGATGCATGGGCTAGAGCAGAGCAGGACACAAGCAGGCACGTAGGCAGCAGCAAAAAGTCATGAGGCTGAATTTGGCCATCCTTCAGTTGATACAAACCACAGGAAGAACAGCTCTATCTCGTAGTAATTCCCTGCATTTTCAGTACAACAATAAACATGTATTTATACAAAGACATCAGCATGAGACTTTTCACTGATAGCACTTCCAGTCTGCTGTGGCTGAGAAATACAGAGCGTAAAGTTAAACCCCCAGAAATATCATTAGCAAGCCATAGTATCTGGCCCCTCAGCACACCCCTGACTGCTCCCCACTTGTCCCTTACAGAAAGAGGTACAAAACCAGAACAGTGAGCCACTGCTGCTCAGCCACTTCCAGCCTGTCAAAAACTACAGCTCAGTCACAGCATATTGAGATAAACCTGGTGCTCCAGCTCTGAGCCTTTGATCTTCAGCTGGTTTGCAAAGAGAGAAAAAAGAAAAAGGTTAATCACTAATAGCTGATGGAGAAGTTGCTGGTCAGGCAGAAAAATGGCAGATTGCCCTATAACCACACACCTCCCAGAACAGGAGCTTTCACCAGAAAGAAGTTGCCTCCCCATTGCAGGAAATGGCTGCATGACAGGTATTTCCAGAGAGATGAGCAGATCAAACTAGTTTTCCATTTAACTTGAGCATTGGCTTGTTAGGGATACCAAGGAAGGATATTTCTTGGTAGGAGCTCACAGCTCTAGTAGGTGTTTATAACACAAGCTGCATGATTTTTCCAGCTAAGCTGCAATTTCAGTTTCTACCCTGAGGGTTACATCCAGAGATGTTAAAAGGGATGCTGAAAGGTCTCTAAGTACCAAATGTCTGTGTGTTTCCCCTGGATCTCTTCCCCTTTTTGCACAGGCTCATACACCTTGGGGTAGACGCAGCAGCCTGGCCCTCACTGCTCCTTCCATGAGCTCTTGGCTCAGCCAGCCTGGCCAAACCTGTGCTGGGTGACAGGCCAGTGCTGTCTTCTTTACCATGAAACCTTTCACCAGTCCCCATGCCAGGGCTTCTTCTCCACTGTATCCTTTTGGGGAAATGGTGACAATTGGAGCTTAGTGGCCTCACAAGAAAAGCAGAGGTTCCCAACACAGTGCCCAGCTGCTGGCATCGGCTCATCCACTGCCCCACAAGACCTGGGGCTGGTTGCACAGGACGCTCACCAAGGAGGTTTTGGCACTGCTTCATTTCTCACCAGGCCACTCAGCCAGTACTGGAGGCTGAGGCTATCATGGAGGAGAGGGGGGAAAAGCTGGTTTCTGCTCACTCCAGTGCTCTCTAAAAATCCCATAATGAGGAGAAAACCTGGACTTTGCTCCAGGCTCGGGCCTTTCCCGGTTCCATCTCAGTTTGCCGCTGAGATAGGCAGCACTGGGTGAAACAAAGAGGGAGCAAGAACAGCTGCAGGAAGATTTCCAGAGAATAAATATTTCTATTATTTCCCAGCCTGACTGGAAGCATTCATGGGCTGTGAGGAGATGGTTACTCCCTCCACTGCCTCACTTATCTCAGCCGCTCTAGGTGGTGGTTGCAGCAAATGGCACGCTTGCGAGATAACAGCGGCTTTAAAGGGCTGCTGCCTCCCAGGGAAAGCGAGATAGATGCTGACTCAGCTGCTGGAAAAATCAAGCAAAACATGGAAAAGGCACAAAAGTTTGTTCACAGCCTGAAGAGGAGAAAATAAGGGAGGGATTCTGAGAGTAGGAAGACACTGAATTCAGGGTGCATCCGCTGGCGAGGGGAGGGGGGAGGCCGGGCCAGCCAACAATGGAGCAAAACAAAACAACACAAAGGCAGGAAATGCAGAAGTTCAGGTTCACACCAAAGTTCAGGTTCACACAGTGTAGCTGGGGCAGCTGCCCCACGCATGGCACAAGTACAGCACCTCCTGTGGCCGCTGCACCCCACAACATGGCTGTGCCCACCTGGGGTTTGGGGGGTCTGTCCCCACACAATTTGGCGGTGTTGGTTTTGTTTTTGTTCTAAATAAGCATGTAACACCTAGTAAGAGGGCTGTGGAGCTAAGCTGGTGCTGTGAATGGCACAGCATACAAAGTACCTATACAAAGATGGTTTTATAGTACACTGGAGAAGCAGAGTATTTTATTCAAAGACAAAAATGATTAAAACATCAAAACAGTGGATTTCCCTTGTGACTTCTGCTTTCTGAAGATTTTTAACTCACTAGACAAGGTTTGCAGCCCAGCTACTTTAGCTCTGATGAAATAACCAGACTAGTGTAGAAGCTGAAGTCTACGATACTGTGCATATTCAGTGCTCATATTTCTATAGCATCTAGGGAGGTAACATGAGGTACCAAAGCAGGGCCATATCAGCAGTTACTTTTCACTCACTACTAATTGTGTATGGGGCTTTGCTATAATGTTCATAGTAAATAATATTTACAGAGGTCTCTTAACCAAAGAGTCTTCACAGTTTTATTTCCATTGCGGAAACCAGCACCTCTGGATGCTGAGCCAGGCAGCAGAGAATGGCTGCTGGCACAAGGGACAGAACCACATGAAGCTCGACTTGGTTAGCAGGTGTAGTTAGAACCAAAGATAAAATTGTTGATGTAGAATTCCAAATAAAACATGTATGGGAACTGAACTCATCTGCATGGCTGGGGGCTGAGCTTTCAACAACTGCTCTTGGCCCTCCAGCACAGTGACAGTGGTTCCCAGGGCACGCTTTGTGAAACCTCTCCAGGCAGCAGAGGGAAGGGACGCTGGATGCCCTCAGTCTGCTGGGAACCACTCCTGCAGAGTGGCATCACCCTTCCTGCTGCAGAGGTGGTTACAGCTCCCAGACACTGAGCAGGGCAGGGCTGATTTCCATACCGGGGCTCCTCTCTGCCTCTCTGTCCTTTTGGAGATGCTGCTGCCAGATTTTGGGGCCGCATGCAGCTCGCAGCTGAGCCCCCCCGCCCGGCTTTGCTGCTGCCAGAGCAGCTGAGCTCATTAGCATGTAAAGGAAACGAAACTGCAGCTCCTGCTCTGCTCTGGGTGCAGACCAGGGGACCACAGAGCCACGCAGGAGACATGCAGATCCCTGTGCATCTCCGACCCCCGCAGAAAAGCAGGAAGCTGTAACCAGTTCTGATAAGAGGAACCATTTGCTGAAGAGACCCTGGCAAGAGAGGGATGCTTTGCTCCTATATGGCATCTGCTCTGCCACTGGAAAAGGGGGGTAGAGCCCTGTGGAGGGGACCCTCTCACTGGAGCCAAGCAGCCAAAATCCTCTGGGCAGCCGGGGGTCTTATCCAGTGTCTGTAAATCTCCACATAAATTTATGGCACTATATAAAAGTTTAAAAAGAAGGAAGAGGCTTCTGTTCTGTAAGGAAAGGAAGTGGTGGGGAAAGGAGTAGAGACAGGCTTAATTTGTGCAGTAGCCTGGAAAGAGTCCATAGGGAGTTTAAAAAGCAATTGTATTTTGGATCCTGAAATTAAGCAGCAAGCCGCTCGCTGTTTGGCTGAGGGTGAAGTGGTCAAATGTCATGACATGTGAGGGAAAACAGCAGCTTTCCATCCCCTGTGGGAGTGCTGGAGTGAGGGGTTTGGATGGGGAGGGAGGGTTACTGCACCAGAGGAATAAAAAAAAACCCAAACCAAACAAAAAAAACCCAACAACAACAAAAAAGAGGACAGGAAGGCATGGACGGAAATTTCAGCAGAAGGCCCAAGCCTAGCACAGCAGCAGCACACACAGAGGCTGTAGTGTGGCTGGAGAAAGGAAGAGGATGCGTGGGGCAGAGGGGGAAGGGTGAGGGGGAAGGAGGGCTGGGGATTATAAACCACTGTCAGCTTAATTTCATTCCTCAGGAAAATAAAAAAAAAATGTTTGTGAGCACACAGATGAGAACAAGGAGATGAGATTCAGCCAAGACGGGTTTGTTAAGACCATATTGCCTCCAATCAAATTAATTTCCTTGTGTGGTAAAGTAATAGGCTTTGTGGATATACTTGAGGTTAGCAAGGCTTTTGACAGAGTCTTACAAACATCCTCCTAAGCAAATTGGGGAAGCACACTCTAACTCAAAGTCCTGTAACATGACAGAAAATCAAATTGGAAACTGTATGGAAGGATTTAGCTTGTAGTTAAAAGCAGATTCTTCAAGGTCTCTCCCAGGAGCTGGCACAAACAGCAGTCAGCAAGAAACAGAGATCACGCCTTCATGGAGATGCTTGAAATATTTTAAACAGCAATGTTCATGTTTGAAAATGGTCTTCATTCAAAATAATGCAGTGGAGAGGCATCCATGCAATCTGGTGAGAAGCAGAACAAGACTGGAATCAGGCAGAAATAAGACATGGAGGTGTGACCAGCCAGGGGGGCACTGAGAGGACATTCTGGGAAACAGGATCACAAGGTGAACACAAAATGACAGGACATCATGGCAAAAGAGGAGAGCTGGTTAACAGGAGGTGTGAATGGAAGAGCTGAAGCCCCAGATGAAGCACCCTGGTTGCATGAACTGTCCTAGCCCAAACACAGGGCCAGTGCCAGGATGTGCCTGAAGACTGACTAAGGGAGAAGTCTGGAAGAGACAACCTGTAGAGAGAGACTGGGCCAATCATGGATCATTCTGAGGACAATAGACTGAGAGGAAACACAGCTGATTTCCAAACTAGAAAATGCTGTTGCCAAGGAAAAGGGATTGTTTGGTTCTCTGTGTTCACAGAGAACAAGAGCAACACAAAAATAAAAACTACGGCGAGGAGAGTAAGGTAAAAAGCAAGGGAAGCACAGCATGGTTTGTGGGATCTCTGTCTCTCAAGGTCTTTAAGAACAGGTTAAGTGAATATGAACAGAAGAGCATGAAGGGTGGTTGGCCTTCTTTTAGGACCTTGGGTTGGTTAAACCTCCAAAAGCCCCTGCCAGGCCAATGAGAGGCCAATACGCTTTGACATAGTAGTGAAACAAAATAGTTGAGCACAAGCCCTTCAATAATAACTCCAGGTATGCAGTCTAATAGCTTAATATTAGCTATTAAGCTAATATTAAGGATGCTTTAAGCTAATTAAAGGATGCTTTAAGTTATTTTGTTTAGGACCTGGATGTTGTAAGGCCAGAATCCATAGTCAGGATTAGTTTTATTACTACCTTCAATATGGTCAAATTTTCACCCTGGGTTTCCAGCTCCCTCTGCCATCTTCTGCAACTTTCAATACAATGTTTATATCACCCATTTTTATTGCCTTTTTCTCTCCTTCTTTGTCAGCTGCTCTGTGAAATGCCCAAGAGAGCCTGGCCCTTTTAAAGTCACACACAAATACATAAGGGCTCAAACAGCTTTTCCTGTACCCATAGGCACCACTGCCTACACTCAGGTCAACATATCCTATTATCTTCATGTTTTGCTTTGCTGACATTTATGAATGCCATTGCTTAGTTAAAGAAAATTTTATTGGGCTAAGAAAGCATGATATGGTGATGTTCATTACTGATATAACTTCTCCTTTCATTCATCATAGCCATAATTAATTTTCTAGCATGGATATAGGCTGAGATTTAAAGCCATCCTTGTGAAATGAATTAGCCCCTTTTCTCATCTTATTTGGAGTTCCCTATTGTGAATATACTCCAAGTGTAATAGAGAAGCAATTTATGAGAATGAAATCTCATCTGTGTCCTATTCCTTGCCCTCTCTCTGGTGATTTTATTATGCTGGGGTGCCTCTTGCCATTTGTTTAGAGGCGGGCTGCATTTGTTATTATAAGTTCAACAGGTTGTTTTGCATACATTAATGCACAGCAGGGAGCAGAGACAGACCTTGGATGCATGACTTCAAACAGCCAAAGCATGCAGTTGGGGTCTGTGGGTGAGGGGTGCTGCTGCATGTAACATTCAGCACCAAGGAAATCCTTACTGAAAGCCCACAGTGGTCCAAGACTCAAATCCCACTAAGCCACAGAGCAGTCCTGGAGAAGAGATGGGCACGGCAACCTGTGGGCATGAAGCTTGACCTGACCCTGGCACCAGCATGCCTCCTGTCATGCCCAGTCGGGTGTGTTCACACAGCTGAAAATGTAAACATGGGATGGATCAACTGTTTTCATCCAAAGTCTGCTATTAGTGCATTTGGGGAGATTTAAAGACATCTCTCTGAAGTGAATTAGCCCCATTCCTCATCTTATTTGGAGCTCCCTGTTGTGAATATAAACCCCAGCAGTGTGTGGAGAAAGCTGCTGAGTTCCCAGGCATGAGCAGTCAGCTTCAAGGGAGCTCAGGAAAGCTGAATGGAGGAAGAAAAGGTTTTTGCAAAGCAGTGCACTGCAGTGGCAATTCTCCAAGGCCCTGCTCAGGGACTCTGGTGTCTGCAAGCAGCCACAGCTCCCCAGGCCTCAGCAGAGGAGCTCATCCCTTTGGCTTGTGTCAGGAAGTTCCAGTTCCCTTGGTAAAGCAAGGAGTAACTATTCAGCAACTTTAAAAAGGCCCGTGGCATCAAATGGTGACTTCAAGCCTTTAAACAACAAAAACCATCTTGAATAGAAAAGCAGATCCTGGCAATCACAGTTACAAGGGTCCTCTTGCAGGAGGACATGTGGATGTAGCTGGATCCAGGGGGAAACAACCATGGCCACCAGCAATGCCCCTGCCAGTGGCTGGAACTGCTGCACAGGGTCATGTCTTGTGGTTGTCATGCTCAATTGAAAATAAAAATTAGCCTCGGTGACTTTTCACATGTTTTTTACCTTTGGAAAGTGTCTGCATTTGATTTTCCAGAAAACTGGCATATAGCTAATTAAAACTGCACATATCATCCTAACATTATATCCTCACTACTGAACTTCTAACCTGACATAAATACATTGCATACTATAACCTGTTTCTCCTGATTATTAACCTTGAACATGGCAACCTATAAATCATCAGTGAAACAGCTGGTGCTCAGCATTGCCCCAAAGGTGTATGATTACGATCATTTTATATATATCTTGCTATGCAGACATGAAAAATTCATTGAAGAGCTTGGTATTGTAAGACTTATTGTAATGAATTTTCTTTAAAACATAGATCATACTTAAAATAGGTGTCTGCTCATTATAATGTAGCCATTTATATCTTCTTGAATTACTTGTGTGGAGCTTGGCTGATTTCTAAAATTTAAATGTAATTCCTAAACAAATTCAGAGTGGTCAGTTTGCCTGTACTTCAGGATGACATTTTCATTTTTAGTTTTATGCCTTTATTTCTATGAGGGTAAGGACTTACACCTGCAAAAATATTGAGAGGATTACAGATATTATTTCCGTGCAATACTTGGTGTTACATCCATCACTACTGGGATTTCAGCAGCTGCCATTGGCATTTTAGCTGAGGGGATGGTAGCAGTAGTTTCACCTGAGGTTTGGTGCCAGCAAGCACATTAATTGTACAATTGTAAGTCAATAATAGAACCAAAAACAGGATATAAAGTAATAAAATAGGATATAAAGCCAGAACCTGAAAATAAACTATTAAAAGCCACGAAATCTGATGGCCAGGAACTCAAGGAACATGGGGAGGTAGTCCAGAGGTAGCAGGTCACCTGGTGACATTTTTGTTTTTGGGATGGCATCTTCACCTTTTCCATCCTCCCAACAGCCGTGTGCATAAACACAGCCTGTGTCAGCTAAAAATGTGCTCAGTGATTTAAAGCTACCCAGCACCCATCTAGTGAGCACTGAGAAGCCTGTGCCACATGTTCCCATCCCACACACATTTTACAGAGAGGCTCTAACTGTTTGTGTCTAAACTTGAGTGGTTGTTGGCAGGTGATGGGAATCATGAGAGGCCCTGCATTTTGCTACTGATTCATACAATCAATTTATCATCTTGCAGGAGAAACCATTCTTTTCCATGAGGTTATGAGAGGATTTTATCACCTGTGGCTACCCTCCCTCCTGCAGCTGCTCAGCCAGAAACCCTGCCTGGGATGGGATGGTGCGAGAGCCACTTGTGCCAGCCCTTCCCATCCATTTTGCTCAAGATAACAGCATCAATTGAGGGAGACTCTCCCTGCCCTTGTTGTAGCCTCCATTAACAAAGTTCACCAACACCTGCAGAGCTCCACCAAGGACTCTTGTACTACATCAGCCACAGACCCCTTCAGTCTTCACCTTGCACCCCAGGGACATGACTGCCACCCTAAACCTGGCAGAGAAACCACAGTATTCCCACAGAAATCTCTACGTTCCCCCTTGAACTCCTGGTTCTGATTTTGCCTGTGACAATTTTTGTTTACTGCAAGCAGCAGACACAAAGACATTTGCGTGCAACCTTATTGCACATTGGTCATCAAAGAGATTTGTGCAGATTTAATTTGCTTTTGCCTGCTCACAACTTATTCTCCCTTACCTCTCAGAAAGAGTGAAGACAAGCATAAAAACCAACTCCACAATTGCTTGAAGGTTATTTCTGTAGTGCAAACAGTAAAGGCTCAACAAGAAAACCTGACACCACTGCACGCAAATGTTGCCTGGGTCACCAGAGGCATGAGGCCTAAGAAGAGATCTAAAAAGCCACCTCTCCATGAGGAATAAGCGAAGCACATGGCAGGGAAGCATAATTTGTTCCAATTTTGTTAAGATTCTCCTGGCATGTGAACTCACAACTGCTTAAGGAAGACTTCATTAAATGGTGTGCAAGGAAGCCCCACTCATCCTTTAACTTGTATATAACGAAATTCACCGATAGAAACAGTTTTGCAAATCCCAGTCCAGGTTAAAAGCAGCCACCTCTGAAATGGTTGTGGTGAAATGCTGCACACATTGGAGTGCTGTTACTGAATGGCATGATCCCTACTGGCCATCAGCAGCAGAGAAGCTGATCCAAAACCATTAGAGACTGTTACATAGGAAAGGTGCCAAGAAGAGCTGACAAACATGAGGTATTTAGCAGCATGTACTGAGAACAGGCTGAAAGATATTTTGGAGCTTGCCCCTCATGGTTTCTAGAAAATTGCTGTTTTCCTTTGGATTAAATATAAGTATACAGTAGGCAAGAAATTATGGCAGTTTTTCACATGGCAAGGGAAACTAATAGAGCAATAAAAAGCGTGCTCAATTCAAACACTGAGTGTTAAAGAGAGCAGAGATCTTTTTCTTTTCCTGAATGATCCTTTTCAGTGCAGTTGTATAGAGCAAATAACAGGTGCTCCTTGCTAGAAATTGGTACTTGGAAAGCTACACTTTAGGCCTTTTTAAAATTACCAATTTCTGCTAGAAGACCAGTAGACACTGGAAGCCTCATCTAACCACTTCTTGCTATCTGATACAAAGTGGACAAGGATGGAAAATCCAGGAATATTATCTTCTCTCTGCCTGTCCCCGATGTATCCACAAGATCCCTTTACTGAGTCAGCTGTAAGCAAAGCCAAGGAAGCACTAAGGGAGGGCTTTTCAGCACACTGCATGACCAGGGAGAAAGAGAAGCTGTCAGCTTAAGTGTTTACTAAAGCTTTAGCAATCTACTGTCTTAATTTCAGTTCTACCCTACCAGCAGAGCTATGTGTGCAGCAGAAGCCTTTTGAGGAGAACATGGAGTTGCAATAATGCAAATCTTGCCTGTTAGAACCAGTGCCCAAACTTGCAACTTCATTAACTGTATTAGTCAGATGAAGTAGATGCACCATCACATCCAGGGATAACCAAAGGAATATTAAAGAAACATGAACTACCACCATCCTGAAGAAGTCAGTGTACTGATTTATGGTCCCATTTCTGTGATGTACTATGCAGTCAGAACAAAAAGCGGCCCCAAGGTCAAGTGGTAGCAAGTTGTGCAGTGAAAGCAATAGCAACAGCCCTGCCTTGACAGTGGGCACTCAATGGGACAATGAGAAGTGAGACCCACAGCTCGGCACACAGTTTTCCATGGAAGGGGGAGACAGAGGAGAGAAGGCAGCAGATTCGGTACCTCACAGCCGGGTAACAGGTTTGCCATCGTACCGTGGCAGCCACTGATTGAGGGGGGCCGTGCTAGGACAGCCCAAGATGTAATGAAGACTGTCATGTTCAAGGATGAGCTGGAGTTCTACCCAGGCAGTCCTAATCAGGGTGGTTTGAGTGCTGCATGATTGTTGCTAACATTAGCCTCACAACATCTCTGTGAAGAAGGCAAGTGTCATTCTCCATTCGGAAGATTGGAAACCGCAATTAAAGCAACCGCCTCAGGGAAGCAGACAGAATTAGAAATTGAATCTGGAGTCCTGGTCTGCTGATTCGCCCACGGGTTCACCTTTCAAACTTGGGAGCGGGCAGGGTAAAAGAGTCAGAGGGCACCTTTTACCTGCAGCCCGAGAGACGCTCCCTGAGACTCCAGCGATAGCTCCAGCCTAATCAAACAGGCACAAAAGAGCAAACGCTGCTTGCAAAACAAAGCGCATTCCCCACTGGTCACTAGAGTGCTACAAGCTGGAATCAATGCGATGATTGTGACAGCTGAGAACAAATTCAGCTATGTTTGACAACTTCCAGAAAATATTGGCAGAGGACAGGGAGTCTGCACTGCCCAGCAGCACCTTTGTGAATTGATTAGCCATATAGCAGATGGCAAGCCTGCTGCAGACTGAGACAGCAGAAGATGGCCAGTCTGGTTGAGAAGAACTTGAAGACGACTGGGAAGAAAAAGCATGTCCTTACAGTGACAGCCCAAAATGATATTTCAGAAATGTCACATGCCTGGCAGATGAGGAACAGGACTGATTTTTAACATTTTCTTCAGCTATTTATTAGCAGCACCTGTCTGGCTCATAAAGCAAAATTATATAGCTTAGTTTGAACCCTTCAGTTTCAGCTCTTTCCTTCACAAAAAAACCTTTAATATTAAAAAAAAAAAAATTTCTTATAAAATATTCTTCTAAACAGGACTCAAGTAAGTCCTCCCAGAATCAACTGATATGTTTAAGAGAACGTTTATGCTTTCTCTGAAAGTTTCATTTTAGGAAAATATATTCTGGACAAAGAGCAAAGACTTTGCTGTTCTCCTCCTGCCACATATTTTTGGGAGGGGTTTGGCACATGTTTGGGGAAAATTAATATTTTTTAATGGTTTTAGGAAATGCCTTAGGCTATTCAGAGTCTGCACAGCTGCTCATCAGTAGCCAGCCATGGCTGAAAGAGCAGAAACTATGGTTCAGAAAAATATGCTATCTTTGTCTGGTGCAGAACAATGCTGCTGCAGTGAAATACAATGGCCGTCTCTTATTTTCTACTAGCCCTTAGAAGGGTGGAAGAGGGGGGGGGGAAGATGGGAAAAAAAAAAAAGGGAAGGATCACGGAGTTTCCTTGCAGGGCCTCTGAGCGGAGGGAGGGAACATCAGCTCTGCACTCACAGATATGCAAATCCTTCCCCAGGCCCAACAATAGCAGAAACCCTGTGGGAGGAGGAGACCATGGCACTGCTGCTCCCAAGTCCTTTGCCTGCAAAGCCCACAGGTTCCTGGCAGTTCCAGAGAACTGGAAGGCCAATGCATCATCCAGGAAGAGGAGAACTGTAAAGCTGTGGTATCAGATTTGACTGCTCTTTGCCCATGGAGCCGTGCAACATCACCGGACACTTTAAAGCTTACAGTTTGCCTGCCCTTCAGCTCATGGGTGCAACAGCCCAGAAGATTGATGAATCCATGGTTAATGTCTCCATATTGCCCCTTAGGTTAATAAAGAACATGTATAAAAAGCTGGAACTAAAAGAAGAAAAGGCTTTCTGTGGTGAGACCCCAGTTAACAGTATTTGCATTAGCACACCCCAAGCAAATTTTCTAAATGGAGGGATGGGGGTTTTGTTTCTAATGTAACTACAACTACCAGGATTTAATGAAGTCTCTGACTTCCAGCTATCACTAATATCTAAATTTCTTAAGCAAAGACTGAGGGAGGACAAGTAACAGATTGGAAACTACCTGCACTAAGCTATTGCAACATAGCTCAAATGATTAAGTTTTGATGGCTTTACCAGTGCCAACAGCAATCCATAGGACCTGGAAAAACAAAAACATCCAGTGACATGGATTTATCCCCTTCTAAAAAATACATACTTTGCACTATAGCTCCTTATACTAGTAAGTGTTTGTTTGCTCTTTTGCATCAAATCTATTATCTAAAACTGCATGCAGACTGAGCTGGGACATTTGCCCTGCATTCCAAGAGAGGGCTTCGTAAGTCCCATTGAAACTTGATCATAACAACTGTCAATCATATAATTGAATTTCCTTCACACATTCTCCTCAGAGCAGCTGACTCAAGCTGCTGCTTAGACTTGATGCCTAAAACATCACCTGTCTATGTAAGAAGCCATCTCCAGGTCTCTCCAAGGCACCACTTGAAGCCAAAGGAGTACAACAGGTTATTTGCACAGCACGGAAGCAAAAACTGTAGCCAGCACTCTTTCCCACTGAGGAGTCAGAAACATTCATGGGCTGGCACCTTTCAGGTGCCCAGAAAACCGTGGAGGCAGCAGGTCTGAGGGCCCTCACATATCCTGACACTTCCTGACCCCAGCCCCGATGTTAAGGATTCAGAGGTAGCAGAAACAACAGAAGTCTTAAATGTCCCAAGCAGTTTTGTTCACAAAAGTCAGTGGGATGCTTAATACAGAAAATACAATTGAATACCCCTCCCTCCCCTCAATCTTAAGCCCTTCTCAAATGAGGAAGTGCTCAGCAGCAAAGGTCCTCAATAGAAGTGTGCAATTCCAATAAGCAATACACTTTGATTTTTGACATCAATACAAAACAAGAGACTGAAGCTGACTGAAAAGACCTGGGACTAGTTAAGGAATTTGTCCACTATTTCAAGAGCAACAGTTTTCAAGACTCACACTTGAATTGGTTCTCCTTCATAGTCCCCTTATTAAAAATCATGTCTGTAGTAGCCTGAGCAGATTTGTTGCTGTTCAGTCCTTTCCCTTGGCAGGGTTGCACACCACGCACACAGAACAGGCTGTGTTAGCATGCAGACCACTGCTGTACTTTGACACAGGTACTTTCTTTTTGAAAGCAACACAAAGTAATTTATATTCCTTGATAACCCCATTAACATTTCCACGGCCATCAGGAGGTCCAGCAAAAACTGGTTGGTGGGAAATAAAAGGCTCCTCATTATGAGACAGTAAGGGTGTTCCAAATGTGAATCAAGTGCAGAATAGTTTCTGATCTATGCATCTTACTCACGTAAGCTTTTATTCATTTAGACACACTTTTAAAACTCCGTAAGAATCTTTGCAATAATTAACATGTAAAAACTCTGTCAAATCAAAGAAAAACCTTCATATTTTCATGTAATACATTTCTCGGACATTAGATGGCAATCCCCCCACTTCATTTTTCATACCAGGGGCCCATATCCCTTCCAAAAATCAAATGTCACCACCTTTCCAACAAGTGAAGGGTCTGTTTGGCTTCCAGGAAGCAAGGCTGTTTGGGAAGCACAGAGCATGGAGGCCCTCCCATTCCCATGGCATTTGCTCTGTTCCAACAGTTCTTCAGTTTTGCCTTTTTTTTTTTTTTTTGAGTAGGTAAGGCAGATGAGTAATGCCATCATGGAAGATGCTTGTACTAGGCATAAGATTCACTCACTTGTCACTTGGACACCCTGTATCATGAGTTGGATGTTTCCATGTCAAAAACCTATAGGCAAAAATAGAAGCTATCAGAACTTCCCCATTTTGACAGAGGAGAAAGGGACTAAGTACAGCATTTAACAATATAATTTCTAGTCTTGCCAATTAAAAAGGATTCTCCCAAGAGATATCATTAAACTCTGTAAATCTCTTCTGGAAATTATAAAAATTGAACTGAAAAAAAAAACCCTGCTATTTGGTACCATGTCTGGAATACACACAATGAGAAGAACCTACAAATTCTTACAGTGGGAATTTTATAGGTAGAAAAAAAAATAAGGCAAGGCATTTAATAACAACGTAAAAAACAGCTCAAATGAATTCAAGAGAGCATGTAACACACCTGCCCAAGTCAATGTGCCTTTGCTTTCAGTCTCTCACTTTTTGCCATGGTCTACATGTGATGTTTTAGAAAGAGGCAGGAATAACACACCTCATCAACCATTCAGTGATGTCCATGCAGGGGGAATCCTTCCTGACCTTCATTAACTCCCTATGATTTTTTTAAGTGGCAGTACAAGGCATCCTGACATCTATTCATTTCAACAGTGTGTGCCTGTGATTCATTCACACAAAAATCACTTCCTAAGCCTTCATTTCTCATCTACTTTCATCGTCCATGAAATATCCTTTTCAAGCCAAGTTCACCCCTTTTTATATATCCCCCTCAGGACCAAATTTCGGCCTTGCAATACTTGCCCGTTTGAGCTCTCGTGCAAATTCACAGCGTACATGAGAGTGAGGTTTGCAGCTCTCCAGCATGCCAAAAGCACGGATAATATTAGTCCTAAAGACAGGGGTCCACCCACAGCTGGCTACTGAAATAGCTAATTTTTCATGTACTCCACTGAAAATCTAACCTTTTATCCGCACTCTGGAGCTTGTTGTGTATGTGTGTGTCAAGGTGACAACACCATGAAAACAGAAGTTCTCAAATGGTACATTATCTCCAATATCAAAAGGTCACAAAAGGGTACAAATCGGTAGCTCTCCAGAAGAGACACTGGTTTTTATAAAAAGTGGGTCAGTTTTAGTTTCATGTAGGTTGTTTGACACAGTGGTTTCTGGCATCACAAGCTCTGGTCTACAGGATACCACAGAGCCTTTGTATCCCTTGCTGTCACTACAGCATTGTGTTTTTCTACCCATTAACCAAGGATAAATGACCTAGATATTGTGCCTATTAAAGCCTCATTTTTCTTTTGCCCTTTTGTTCTTTAGTGTACCACATTATCACATGCTGAACACATTTAAAGTATTCTCAGTCTCTCATGCCCCTTTGAAGGAGTAAAGTAGGGATTTTAGCGTGCATTTCTGTAGAGTTACTTAGAGTGGAAAATATGAAGGCAATTCAAGGTTTCTCTTCCTGCCTAGTCCCCTGAAGATGATCAGTTCAGCATTTACAGCCACTAATCTATAAAGAATATAGCAGGAAAATGCTATAAAAAAGCCACAAATACAAATACAGAAAGTGAACACCAGTTTGGTTGTCCCTAAACACTACATTCTATAATTACATCTCTGCATATCATGGGTCACTTTTATTAAAAGCATCATTACTACAGTTGGCAGCAATTTACATCTTATCTTACATGATAGCAGTTTCCAAAGAAAAAAAAATAAAAAGACATCACAACAAAGAAAAACAATACATTTACAAAGTCATGTCTGTAAACTTCAAGGCTAGTTTAGAGTTGAGGTAATGCTGTTTAGCTTTGTGGCTAAAGTAACAAAGTCCTTTAATTTAAAAAAGGTACCTGATTTTTTTCTTTTTTGTTTATACCAGTGCATTACAAGATCACGAGACGATTAAACTGTAGCTTTATCCTGTAAGAACCTTCTCCACGGGTTAATTTCCAAAAGGTACTCTTCACATTCAACAGCTGCCTTATTATTGCTGCGTCTCAAGACAGAGACATTCACACTATCATGAAGATTGTCAGAGAGAGAGTGTGTGTGTGGGTGTGTGCGCGCACGCGAGCGGGTGAACTCCCATACAGTCAAAATGAAGCGCGAGTACGATATGTATGGTAAATTTCATCTTGACCTTCACAGCAAAATTAAAAAGAAAAAAAAAAGGAAAAAAAAAAGAAAAAAAAATTAAATATATAACTTCATCCTTCCTTTAAGCAGCACTTCCTTCTATTAGTGCCACTTGATTACAAATTGCTGCTTAATTCATAATACCAATGGTACCAAAAGAAAAAAAAAAGCAGAGCATTATGTCAATTTCCTTAAAAAGACATGATCACCTCTCAAATTTCATCTCTCCTAGGGATAATAAATAATGCACTGCACAATACTTAATGACCAAGATACCTTTTGACACATCTGTATAACATGACTTGAACTTTTTTTTTTTGCTACACTATGTTACAGAACAGCTTATAAAAACTAAGTATGGACATTAACTGTGAGTGTAAACAGTAGGACTACCACTTGTCAAAAGTTTAAAACACTTTAACTGTAACTGGTACTGGTTATTCATCGTTTTCATTGTTTTCTATTTCTTCCCCCCCATCAAGTGAGTCTAATTCTTCACCCTGTGCTATTTCATCTTCTAAAACGGAGGAATCTGCAGTTTTATCAAGGCTCTCCTCTGCATCACTGCCTTCGAGATTTTCTTCATCTTTAAAGGCAGCTCCTTCAGTTTTGTCAGTAGCCTTCTCTTCATTGGAGCCCACTGCGTTCTGAAGTCCTGCTAGTGCTGGGAAACCGGGCAGAGTCAATCCTCCCAGTCCTGGAGGTAGAAACATAGATGGATAGAAGAGGCCAGGAGCCATGGTAGACAGCAGGAAAGGATTGAAGGCCAAAGGGTTTGTGGGCAATCCAGTGTTGGTGGTGGTGGTAGTGGTGGCAGTGGCGGTAGTCGCCGCAGTAGCAGCACTGACAGATCCATTCGCAGAGTCAGTAGCAGAAACAGTGTCTGTGCTTTTCTCAGAGTCTTTGTTCTCCTCTTCATTCTCATTTTTCTTCTCTTCAGCTTTTGAAGCGCCATCCTCAGTCTCTCCTTGACCGGAAGCAGTAGTGGCATTTCCAGTAGTAGCCGTGATCGGGTTATTCAACAATCCGCTTAGTCCAAACATATTGGGCAGTCCTGCCATCCCTGGCAACATCAGAGGCAACATGGCAGCCGGATTTTTAGTGTCCCCCCCAGCAGCAGCAGCTGTTGCTAGCCCTGGTGGAAAGCCCATGAGGCCTGCGAGCTGGAGAGACTGCAGGTTCTGTAGGTTCTGGAGGCTTGTGAGGTCCATTCCAGCAAACAGACTGTTCATTAGTAGTGGGTTGATTCCCGAAGTTGATGCTACAGCAGCAGCTGCTGCAGCTGCTTTGGCAATTTCACTTTTTGGCCTTCTTCCTCTTCTGCTTGCTCCTTCCTCCCTCACAACAGGTCCAGTGAGAAGACGGTCAAACATGGACTCTGGAACAAAACCCTAAAAAGAGAAGGTGAAAAAACAAGCTTTATCCTCAATTGGCTTTTTTAGCTTTCAGCAGTTAACTGATGATGATAGAAGAAACAGAAGGGATTTCAGCATACTCCAAAAGTGGTTTGTTTTTTCACCCTGGCAAATGGTGACTAGTACTATAGTGAATGGCAGTAGAACAAGTAAAGAAAGCTGAAGGAATCAAGATCACAGATTTTTTTATATTTAAACACAACAGTAAAATAATACATGCTGAAAACTGTGTAACTTCATTAAAAAACCCCACCCTGATATGTTGCAGTTACAAGTTTGTGTCTTCATAATTCATACTGAATTTCAGAACAGTAATATTCTATTAAATTGAATACTTGCAGAATTTTACCCTTTATTTTCAAACAAATGTTGTAAAATAAAAGACAGAAAACCTATTCCTTTGATGCTGCCTGTTACTGAGACAATGAATTGTATTTCTGTTATGAATATGACAAATATTTTCTTAGTAGTTCTTAATGTACAAATACCTGTGCTTTTTAAGGATTGTTACTTATTAAAAAAAAAAAAAAAAAGATAAAACAAATGCTGAAGGCTGCCTTAATTGTAGCTGATTTTTTGGTGTATTTCAATCTGCAGCAGCCTTCTATCACCACTCCCTCTGCGCTGGGTAACTCCTACACAGACACCATGATTTTCTAAAAACCTAAACCTATGAGATAAAGACTTAATAATCAATTTAGACAGCCTTCAACTTTTCTGTGCTGTAACCTGCAGTGATGCATGGAAGAGAGTTTCACTTACAGACTGTTTAACAATGTCAGTCCAATCAGGAGCAACAGCAAACTCAGGATTTTCTTCCAGCCATCTTGGCAAGTCCTTCATTGGAGGGGCCATAGCTCCGCCCATCTAATGCAAAAGACAAGGTTATGAATTTAACAAAAACCTACCAACAAAACCAAACAACTACTTATATGGACATTTTCTATCTTTCTTTCTATTTTATCTCTGAAGGACGGCTGCAAAGACTTTCAGTTTACTGTGAAAAAATACTTGGAAACCAGCTAGTGATACCTCAATTGACAAAATCATGTTTTAAAAAAAACAGTAAAGTGCTGTAGCTTAGGCAGATCTGCTAATAAATTTTGTATCCAAGAACAAAACATGCTATATAAGTTCAAAAAATGAGAGTTATTCACTCAGGTGATTAATATGAGCACAACAGAAGAGCAAAGAAGGAATTAAAGGAACCAGGTGGCATAGTCCAGTAAGAAAAACTGCTGGTACCAAATTATTAAACTTTTAAAGAGAAAGCTTGGAGTAGAAAACCTGCTTTCCACATGCAAAGACATTATTAAAGACCTTGACTGAAGTAACTTAATTTTTACCTTCTTTCCATTTCGTTTATTTACAACAGGTACCCTTTCTTCTCCTGTCAAGGTGTTTATATCCAGTTTATTAGGGTTTCGACATCTGTGTCGTTTTTGTTTCGGCTTCTGAAATGGGGAAAACAGCACATCTGCACTCTTCTAGAAAGAAGAGAAATTTATTGCTTTTTATTTCATTTCTTGACAAAAATAACCAATCATGGTACCCCTTCTCACAACAATTTTAAGAAGGGATCCATTACTTTACTCTCAGATTACATGAAAAAAATTTTTTTGCATCAGATGAAGAAATTCTGCAGTACTTGAAAACGTGGTTCTAACATGCTGTTACATACAAATGTTAAGACAGCAAAAGCAAATCCAACACCCCAGTGTCACTTGGGTGTGGATAAAATAGGAATGCTGTATAAAGAGAAAAATTTTGTTGAAATGCAAGCTACAAAATCAAACGACTATGCCTAATGTGAGGGAATTCAGTCTGACCTCTGTAAAACTAACCTTTGTATAAATATAATAGAACAACACTTTTAGAATCACATACTTACTGGTACATAACTTGGCATATCTACAGTGTAAGTAGGATGCAACTTAAGCCATTCAACTAGATCCTTGTTTTTTGGGGCATCCTCTCCCACCAGCCTGGTCCCATCCTCTAGATTGATTACAGGGATGCGAGTGTCAGGGTCCAATTGACCAGGAGATGGAATGTTCCTTGCTGGTAGGGCTTCCATATCTTCTTCAAAAGCTTTGGTCACTTCTGCATCCTCCTGAAAACAATCACATCTGGATTAGTCTTCCCTTAACAGGAACACCTGGAGAAATAATTTCAGAAACTGACTGAACTGAAATGTTTAAGATTTTGCATACACAAGAGTTAATGGGGTTAAATACTCATACATAAAGTACTATCATTGCATCAGGGAATTTTGAAAATTTTACATCCTTGAAGAGTAAAGAACATAGTGCTAAAGACAAAGCTGGTTTTTTGCATTTCCAGTACATGTCCTCCAAGATTCTTCAACACCCTCCCTTTTCAACACATCAAGAAAGACATACTTAAGCCTCAAAATGTACATGGTTAGAAATATATTTTGTAAAAAAAAAAAAAGTAAGAAATTTTGAAAGTACAAGCTACCTAAAACACAGAGTAAAATCTTGACGTGCACATTTTGTTTGGTTCAAAGAGAATTAACAGCTCTAAACAAAGAAAAACCTGGTTGGGCAAAAACTGTATGTTTCTATTAGGGAGAGAATAAGACTTGAAGCACATTCAGGAAGTACCACAGACAGAAGAACAAATATGAGACAAAAGGAAAAAGGTTGTGGTCTTACTACAGTCAATGATGTCCGTTTGTTGCTCATAAATAACAGATCAAGCCCTTCTACATTTTTCCTCCTTCCTCTCCTCCTCTTCATGGGTGGTTCTCCATCTATTAAAGAGCCATTTAGTAGATGCCTTGTGGGTGTGCGTGAAAGACCTGCTTGCAGCAGCTCCATTTGAGTTTTAAAGGCATCAGACACAGGTGTGGAGACATTAGGCAAGATAAACTTTGAAGTAACAGATGAAAAATTTGAGGTAGAACTTGTTGCCTCTCGTGAGGCCTTTGATAAATCTACAACCTTTTCTTGTCCATTTTCTGAGACCACCTGAGACTCACGTAACTGGGCAACCATTTCCATAAGATTTCTCCTCTTGGCAGCTCTCTCAGCCTCAATTTCAATCTTTCTTCGTCTCCTCCTCCTCTGACGTGGAACTGATAAATTGAGTGCATCTTCCTAATAAAAAAACCAAGCATTTCCAAACATTAGCAAAGCTCTATTTGCTAAGCTGAATTAAAAACAAAGCTCCAACATATAACTCTAAAAAAAAAGCTTTCATTTTTTTCAAAGAAACACTTTGATGCTTTTCCTATTTTATTCATGCTGGTTTATTTTCTATTATGCAAGAGAAGTTCATGCAAGATAAAATGTTTTATATCAAAAAGAGAATGCTGTAGCCTTGCCTTTGATAACTGAGGAGAAGCAGTGAGATCTTCGCTGCCACTGACGCTGGCTTGACCAACCATGGAGAGCTCTGCAAAGCTCCTTTTCTGTAGAGGGCTGTCCACAGCTGTTGGAGTGTACCCAGGTATGAGCCCCTGGAAATCAAACATCTGGCGCCTATTTACTGGCCACTTCCCTTTCAGCACTGCCTCACAGATGTTGTCTAATCGGTTGATCATTACTCGGTCCTGCAGAAAGGAAAAGTATGTAATGAACCCTCGGTGTAAACGTCACCTTTTAAACTCAAATGAGTCTTATGACACAGTCCAGTTTCCACAGCTTAAGGAAGACATTCAGAAACAACTGTTCTTGTATGTTAGCAATTAACTGATCACCTTGCAAGATGCTAACACAATTTTGTAGAATAATAACTTTTAAAAGCTGCATTTATATTGTGAGGGGAAGGAGAAAAGACAGAAAGTTTTCTGTATGACAATGCACTAATTGAAAAATTTAATAGAAACTCACTGTTGTTTTACAAAACTTCAGTAGTTAGAAACATCAACAGTTAGGAAGGGAAAATAAACACATCTGCAATCAGTATCTTAGAGCTGCAGTTCTCAAGATCCAAGAGGCTGGATCTGCAATTCTGTCCTAGGAAGTGGATCCTCATTAGCGTCACTATTAATAAAGTTCAACATTATGAAACGGGCACCAACCTAGGGACATCTAATGAATGTCAATTTTCATTCCACGCCCATTATCACTTCAAATTTCACTGAAGCGTGTACACTAAAAATCTCTAATTATGTTTATTAGTCTACTTATGCTGAACCTATACTGATGAAGGATTTTCTGTTCTACTTTCACACTATGACTGGAATAAGATTTTAGCCCATGTTTCCAAAATACATGCTGAAAGTAGAGAAGATGAACATTATTTGATTTTTTTTCCATTTCAGTATTCAAGCACATTCCAGACTAGCCTGTCTGAAGTAGTAGAAACTTTGGGACTCTAAGAAATACTGCTGGTTAGGGAATATGAGCATTCATATATGAATGCATTTCAGCTTCCTGAAAAGCAAAACAGTGCAGAAGCAACTACCAAATCTCAGCAGCTGCAACAGACTGCTTGCTTTCCCCAGAAATAAGCCTATTAAGAGCAAGGTCCTCTTGCCCTGCTACCCCCTTCCCCCTCCCTGCCCCAACCAGATGGCTCTGTTATGGTGATTAGTAAGCTTAAGACTATTACTACTTTATTTTTCTCTCTCCCCTTACTGCAAAGGAGAGTGCTAAATTAAGTATGGATTTATTACAAGGTTACAGTTTTGTATTTTTAAAAGTATTTTATATTAGATAGTTTTCTGCACTGTTACCAAAATAAGATACAGCTTTATTCTATCTAAAACTGCTGCTTATGTTTGCAGGATACCTTAATACAATTACATCTGTCAATATTACATAATGGCTTAGATCATGTAGGTCACCAAAACTCTCCCCTACAATCTCCTCACCCCAAAATAAAAAGGTGATCTTTTAAAGTCTCTGCAGATTGCTCTGCACGGAAAACTTCTAATTCAAAACTGTATAGTGGTGCAAGAGGTGGGACTCTGCTGACAAAAAGTTATGGACCCTATGAAGAGTTCATGTCTGCCAGCAGTCCACTGTTTTACTAAATGACATTATTTTACAAGAAAAAAGGAGCAATTTCTTTCATTTCCACTGCTAGTTTGTATGAGCTTAAAGAAAAAAGTGCCATCCCACAAATCATTCACAGAAAAAGATCTCTTGCCTGCCAGAAGTGCAGTACCACACAAAGCTCACTGTTACTTTTTAAGCACATTTCCAATATTTTACTGAAATTAAAGGAGACACATGTCTTTCCACCCCTAACCAACCTTAGGCCAGAATGAGAAGGCAAATGTTCTCTCATGAAGCAGCTGAACCACAGAGGGATCCCCGTCTTCCATGTAGAATCCATCGCGTGTTTCATCCCTTGCGGTACTCATAGAGGCATTGCTTTCTTCATCAAAATTCTTACCCTGAGAAACTGCTCCTGCTGAATAACAATCATGACCAGGCATTAACATCCAGTGTCTACCCAGCTAGATAAGCTAAGGCAACCAGGCCTGACACAACATTTCTAACTCGGGCTTTTGTTCAGTAATTACTACAGCAGAGCCCTAGCCTTCCACATTTGGCACAGAGACCATGCTTATTGACTCAGTGAGCTTTCCCGGAAATCATCCCTTGTGGGGGAATACCCTGCTGATGCTGGATGGTTCTTATGAAAGCTTATTTAGCCACCTGATATGTGGAAGGGCAGAGGAACTGCTGCATGCAGCCCATCCCATACTCAAGAATGGCACCCCATGTGTCACTTACCAGCTGGCATGAGCTACAACAGCTGTGGGGTTGTGCTAAGCACACAGAACTGATCTGATCAGTGTATTACCTTCAGGTTGTGAGGATTCTTCTGATTTATCATCATCTTCCAGTTTCTCCTCTTCATCTTCTTCTGAACCTTTCTCAGAAATAGATTTTGGATCTACATCTGTACTCATTTCTATGTCTTTCAATTCACATTTAACAGAGCCAGGCTCAGCCTCAGCATCACAATCTGGTTTAGTGTCCTTATCTGTAGTATCTGTCTCCTCTTTGATTTCAGATTTTTCTTTGGCTGCTGGATTTTCAGACCCTTCAACTTTAGACTCTGTTGGTTCTGTAGTCTTTTCCTCTTGTACTGGAGTGGATGGGACGACTGGGGGTGTTTGACTGCAGCCAGCGCCCAGAGGGTTTACAGAAGACACAGTATTTGCATTACCCATCCCTCTGTTTTGAGCAAAGTTTTTGTGAGCCTCAAGAAAAGAGAGTTCGGGATCATTCAGAATGTGATAATCTGTCCTACTGACTCCATGTTTAGCAGCACCAATCAGTAAGTCTTTATCATGTTTACCACACTCCCACCACTCTGGCAGGTCCAGACTTGGCTGGCAAAGCTTTAGCCTCTCCCCCAGCTGCGGGTGATGGAGGACCTGTTCGCGGATCTTGCGCAGCAGCTCGATGCGATATAAAGTTCTAGAAGCACGCTCCTCTGTGATCGGCTCAATCAGCGTGGAAAGATCAGGAGGTTCTGCAAGGACACCAAGTTGTGCTGTTTAACATGGATTGAATGCACACCCATTTCAAAATCCTTACACCTGGGCATGAAGTTTCAACAGTGCCATGGTCTCACAATATTCATGTTGATTTCCAGAGTCAGTTTAAACTTACCATCATCTGGTTTCACTGGCATTCGGCACACTCGTCTACACATATTCACAAAGCCATTAAAATACTTTTCCAAGCTTTCATCGGACTTTTTGTCAAGCCTGGCAAATGCTCTGAATTGATTCCACTCAAACTGATGTTTTACAGGATCAAAAATAACTCCAAAAGTAGACACCACACGATAAAAATCTGCTTCTTCTCTTCTTGTCCATCTAGTCAAGAAAGAAGCAAGAAAAGTGAGGCCACTGGATAGATAAGATTCCAAACACTTTTAGAAATCCCAAAACCCCCTTAGTTTATTCTTTCAAAACAAAAGAGCTGTATGGGTGACACACAAGCTCAAATAAGATTTACAGAAAGATAGAAAGATTATCACCGGGAAACTCACTTTTGTCGTTTCTCAGTTATTATGGCTTCCCTTTCTGCCTCTAGTGCCCTCACTTCTTCTCGAGGCCGACGTCTCCTGCGGTCAGTCTTCATTAGTGCCTCTTGCCTCATTTGTTGCCTTTTATAGCTGCGCTGATAGGCAGTAATGAGGCGACGCAGACGGGTAGTCAGGGTTGAAGTGTTGGGCCAGTAGAGTTGCCCTAACTCAGCATTGCTTTCACTGTGCTTGCCTAGAGAACAGAGAAGTATTTGCACTGCAAAACCAACACTAAACATTTCAGTTTCTATGGCTATAACTGGATTTCTGTTTTATCAGATAAGAACATGTGCCTCTAATACTGGTGCATAATGAATTAGAAACAGGCTAACTATTGGTAAGAGGTAGAAAATAGAATCAAACCATCCAACTCTAAGAACTCAGAAATGCTTGTGAAGCATTTAGAGATAACCATCAAGCACTATGATTCGATGTTATGAATGCAAACATATTATGAACAGTGTAAGTATTTAAATTAATGCAATGCATCTTTAAATACATTACTAAGAAGATCATTCTGCCTCTGAGGAAACACCTATGCTTATCATTTCCCACTTTATTATTCTCACTTAAACTTGGCAATTTTCCTCCATACTGAGGAAACAACGTATTTGTAACTTCCAAGATTATATCGGCAAAACCATCAACGGCTGCATTATGAAACATCCGGTCTTTATCATCATGGTTTCTACTATGTAATTAGAAATCCAGAGAACCATAATGTGGATTATTCAAAGACAGTATGTAATTGTTTTGAAAAATGTGAAGCATGAAGAGATTTGGCAGCAAAAAGCTTTCTGTGGTATTGTCCCAAAACATCTCCTATCCCCTCATGTGGTAATATAAACAGTCCACCTTTCACTAAACGATCTGTCCCCTTTGTGCTTTTTAAATTTTTTTGCTATAGACTTACTTGGGTGTAATTCTATGGACTCCTCTTTGTCTTCTGGAGGTGAGTTTGCGAATTCCTTGGGGAGAAGACAGAAGTTATTTTAGTTTTCAGTTTTGACCATATGTCATAATTTGGGAAGAAAAATATGTCATCTCTCAAACACAGCAGCAAACAATCTTTGTAAGGAGTGCTTATCTGGTAGCTCTCAAACTTAAAAAACACACATTAAAATAAATATGGAGAATCAGTTGTAATTGTAAATATTTGTAATTACAGAAAATTAGGAGTTCTTACATCAATTTCATCCTTGAAGGGAGTTCTGGTTGGTTTATATTCTGGATCTTCATCCTCTCTGTCAAATTCACCCCTATAAAATATTTTTAAAATATTTTCAGGAAAAATACTGGTTTTGAGAGGGGGCTGGCTGATTTTCTGGACAAAAGCAAAAAAGCTACAAAAGTCATCAGTATGGTGTACCAAGTTACACATTTGTATTTCATGCTCAACTGTGTAAACAAATCTATTTACTTTGTACATCATACGATCACTTCATATCCTCAGGCAACATGTAAGTATAATACGACATATGAACTCATGCCAACATATACAATGCTGATAAAGTTTATTAATTTTTTCATGTCCTCCTTACCCATCACCGCCATCTGCTAACATGTCTGTCCCTCTCTGTTCAGCAGCTATGGCCTTTGCATCAGGCATGCCAACCCGTTCCAGAAAGCACAGTGCTGGATCAGCTCTCATGGAATTGTACTTCTCATAACCTGTGTGCAGAGTGGGACACAAATGCCTTTTTAAAAGCTATGACCAGCTGTGAATAGAACAGGTCTAGGCAGTAGAAGTACAATTTTCTGGATTCATTAATTTATTATTAATAAAACAAAGGCACCATCACCATGCTGGAAACATTTAATTAATATTAAAAAATTGTTCATGTTGGTGAATTCCAACAGCACAGAAACATTTTCCCATTAATAATATAAACACATATAAGATAGTGAAGAAAGCATCAAATTTCATGTTGTTATAAAGTAAAGTAAAAATCTTTCATAAATGAAAAACTTCTTCAAGTTTCCTTTATGACTTTCACAGTGGTTCTTGACATTCAATACTCGCCCGTGGAAACACGCAGCTGCTAACAGGAGCGCGCACACACACACACACAGAGACACACACACGTATTTTCAATAGCTCCAGCCCTGCTGGAACCCTCAATATAGGCTGCAAAAATGCTTGCATACATGGGTTATACGTAAGGCCAACGAACCTGTCTTATTAGGTTTAGGATGATGCATGTCAGTAAGATGACACTGTTCCCTCTATGGTTTTCAAACTGCTGTTTGCTTTTTTACTGCCCAAGTTGACTAGATGGAAAATGGCAGATCCCAACAGTGCACTGCAGGAAAATGATTTTTAGACTAGACTTGCCTCAGCTGAGCCCACAACACAGAGCTGCTGTACATAGGCAGAACAGCACAATTCAATTAGGATTTGTACTACAACACACTGCTCCTAACTGCTGTAGAGCCTCAAGCCAAACTGTAATCATGAAAGGTTTTATAAGCCATCATTCTCCCCTTTAGTCAGGCTGGGCTGCTGAGAATACCTCTGCGACCTCCAGAGAATTGGGATTATAATCAGGAATCGCTCACTGTATATATCATGCCAGCTCTGCATCCCCAGCCTTTCAAAGTTAACAAGGCTGCATCCCACTCAAGGGAGCCGGGAGTTCTCAACACTGACATTTGTGAAATATTGCTTGGAACAAAGCCCAGGAGGCACTTGTACAGATTAATAGCAGAGGTTAAGCCCACCGTCCACTTTGACACTGGTTGGCAGAGTTAGCAAGTGAAGCAGTGCTGGAAGCAAAGTTTATGGAGATCTATCTTACTATTTGGCTATTATTTAAACAAATATGGCTTTGTTTTATTTACAGCCAAGAAAGTAATGTTTTCTTCTCAAATGTTCTGCAAACATTTAAAAACAGCATCTGATATTTACAGCTCATATTAGGTTTTTAATGCAGGCAAGAAAAAAGGGAGATACAAGCCAACAGTTCTTTGGAACAATACTTGTTAATATTATGACTGAACAGTCCTACACGCTGAAAGCTTTACAACTCAGTTTTGTTGAGAGTGAGATGCCACTTACCGTGTTTAAATACTCCAATTAAAAGGGATTTATCTGCCTCCTTATCCCACCAGTCTGCAGGAACTTCGGCATGGAATGGCTCAGGTATCCATACATCTACTTCACTGTGAAGACAGCATTATACATATTCTCAAAGATATTACTCAAAAAGATTAAAAAAAAAAAAAAACCAAAACAAAACAAATCATCCTAAAAAAACCCAAGTGTTTTATGCTGTTCTGTAAATATAATTTTTGAGCTGGAAAACCACCCCAAAACCCAATACACAAATTGAAATACTCTTAAAAATAATTAGGATGGTTAAACAAACAAACAACAAAAAATAATTAGGCAACCAAAAAACAACACAAATATCGCCACCCCCTCCCCCCAACATTAGGCTATTTTGGGAGTCAAATGGTTATCTAAATATGATTCACTTAAGGTCTTAGTATTTTTTTAATTTTTTCAATTGAGATAGAATAATCCCTCAATATTAGCAGAGCTGCAAATCCACTTCTGTCATTTCCCGCATCGTTTCCTCCCCCAGGAAAATGACCCACTGCGCTTCATAAAACAATACGGTTGCTTGAGAACAGACATATAAGAGATAAAATGTGACCACCTTTAAACGCTGCATTATTATAGTATGTGTACTTTACAAAAGCCAGAGTCATAAAGCAAAAAAATAAACCTGCACTTGCACTAACCTTGAGTCAGCACCCTCTAAGATCTTGTCTGCTTGGTCCCCTATAACTTCTTGTCGTAGATAGTAGAGCATGCGGACACGCAGCAGGACCCTGGAGAGGAAGGCAGAGGGGGGAAAAAGTTCTTAACTTCAGGACTGTTTGCCAACAGTGGCTTTTGGCAGCTGCTGCTGTTCATCCATCATCCTGCCAAGGCTGATTAGCCATGCTGTATGGTAGGCTTGAAGCGTGACAGATGGTGGCACATAATCACCTCTGTGTGGTGCTTTCTGCTGGCTTCCAACAGGCCTGCCTGGCAACTGCTTACACTGCACAGAGAGGGACCCAGCTCAGCCCGGCCCCGGCGCATTTCATTTAGTTCTACCTAGTGCAGCTTGTGAAGTTTAGACACGTACTCTACCACTGCCTCTGAAGTATTGAAGCAAGTTTGTAAACAACTGAGCAGATGGCTTTCAGTAACTGTTCTGCTTCATTATCTCATAAAATTTCCTCAGCTGCTGCCTTAATACCATTTTTGGAAGCACATCAGAAGTTGTAGGAATAAACGAGATATAAAATCTGGTTTTACTACCTTACAATAAACCCTCAATATGGAATGTCAGGTTTTCCAGATTATACAACTTTTTGCTTCTGAGAATGGGGGGGAAAAATAATCCCCCATTTCCCTTGGGAGATATTAACTATTTTTACTCTTTATAGTTCAAACTGCTATTAAATTTTACCTACGCACAACCTAACTGTTACAAGGAAGTGAAAAATCTTCGTTGCCAAGTTTATTTTTCCCCATTTCTGCAATACTGCAGACATTTTTGGAAGCGCTGTCAGGTGTTGTGGTCACACTCAAAGCTGGCAGGAGAGAGAATGGCAGACTGGCTGTTCAAGGAGACTAGAAAAGAGGTCATTTCTGTAGAAAAAGTATCTACCTGAAAATTATCTTGCTCTCCCATGTTTACCCAATTCAGGGCACCCCCTGCTGCCTAGTTCATGAAGTAAAACCAGTACCAGCTAAAATGGAGATTACTCAACCTGCCCTCTCACTGTACCCAAATCCATCACAGCAACTGTTGAATTACTGCTGCTCCTGAACAGCAAGGGTGACCAGGGAAGCAGTAATCTGATCACCCACTTGCATGAAAAATTTAGACCACCACCAGTTTTGAGAGGTCCTCGTTAGAGATCAGATGCAACTACAGCAATACCCGGTTTCACACGTGTTATTCAACCAAACCTCGGAAGAGCAGGGATGTGAATGAAGGTCATGTCTGCAATTCCAAACATGTCAGACATGCTTCTTTCTGTATGCACAGTAACTGGGACCAGTAAGGTGTCCCTGCTCCCTGTGTGGCTATGTAAATAAGCTGTTGAGGGTCTCTATCATCTTAGTATTAAACAATAACAGCTGTTACATCAAGCCAAAGAGGAGAAGCACGAAATAAAACCCAAGAGAAACCAAAAACCAGAGGCTCTTTGCACCTTCCAGGAGTCCTATGCATTAAACCAGCATACACGGTTCTTAAGGAAAGGACACCAATTCTTAAAAAGCCAACTTCAACTGGTACCTTTTCAAGGAAATGACTCAGATTATTAACTGGCTCCACCTCTGTTTGATTTTACCTGTGCTAAAAACATGTAGCTTCTACAATTCATTTAGTCCTGGTGAATCTGGGAAGTGAAGGAAAAAGATAGCAACTGAAAACATTCTTGCATATTTACCAGTCTTCCCAGTCCTTGCAATTGTTCTATTGTATTATTAAAGAAGCAGTATTTAAAAAATTAAGTCAGATCTGCAAACTGATATAGCAAGTAATGAAGACATGTTACCTGAGAGATTAAAATAATGCTACAGGAAAGAATTGTATTACTTTAAGAGTAAGTGAAGTGTAATAACAGACCTGAGTAACAGTTCAGAAAAAACAGAAAGCCGTTTATTTGGAAGTGCACTCACTAACGTAATTCTATGAGTATCTGTTGTCATCAGCGAAGAATTAAGCTTGGTTAGCATCTGGAAATGAGCTAATAAACCCCTTAAATGCCTTTCCTCCTTCACATCACACCCCCTATTGACAGCCCACAGGTACTTTTCAAATCAATAGTATCTTTCCACTAAGCAGCATTAATGAGCCCCAATACATATTCAAACCACAAAAGTAATGATGACCTTTCAGTAACACAACATTACAACTGCATGATTATATATCTACAATGAAGAAAAGAAATTTAAAAACAAAACCAAACATCCCAAAATCAATCAACCACATCTCCAGCTCTAAACCAAGGTATTTTTGGGACAAGGTTCAGTGTCTATATGGAGAATATAGTAAGCAAAACTGAGATGGCATCAAAGAAAGCTGACACAAAAATAAGATATTATAAAACAAAAGCCAGAAAATATGCAAGGAAGGCTCTTAAGAGACATTCATGAACCAATAAAACATTATATACAGTGACCTTTATCCCCAAAAGCTTTTGGTTTAGTAACATGTTTAGAATTTCAAAAATCAAATCAGGACAAATAAATTCAGGTAAAAGAGTTTGGTGAGAAATTTCATCTCAAAGGTGAAAGAAAAAATATTCTGTATATTATTACATATTATATTATTGCCTATTTATATAGATAATTTATATATATTATATATACATAAATACTCTCTGAGAAGAGTAAGAGAGGAAGGGAGAGAAAGAATAAAGAGAAAATTTATGCCACGTATAAGTGAATTACTACATGAAACTCCTGAAATTAAGAACTGGATATATGAGTTTAACATTTATGGAACAGAACTTTAAATACCAGCCTGAGTGACTCCATAAGAAGGTAAGAAACAAACAGCTTTTATTTAAAGATAGCCAATTGTCAAGTGAAATAGACAGTGTAGGATGATAGTCTTTACTTTCTATGATAAAAAAATAACCTTATCTGATTCCATTCTTATTTAATAAGAAGAGAATAATTTTCTTCAGAACTGTGCTGATCTGTCACAAAGAGCTTACAGAAGTGTCCAGATATCTGTTAAGATGATTATCCCCAAATTAAAAAGTAATAATAGCCTTTACATCCTATTAAATGTCCCTGTGTTCTATCAATATATCCAAAGTTGTGGACTTTTCAAAAGCATGTGGTTTTAAAAAAAATCCCAAACCTCTAAATGAAACATTTATTAGTACTTACTTATTACAGTGATGTTTAAGATGTTTCCTATAGCTGTCTTCTTGAAATAATACATCTGGATTACAGGTTGTGAGCCAATCAGCATCTTGCAGCATTGGCTGTGAACTCTGGGCTTTTACTTTCTTCCCTTTCCTCCCTCTGGGCACTGGGGCAGACAGACCTAGAAAACCCCCAATATTTCTTACTCAACTGGAATAGAAAAACTCTCACCCCAAACAACATTACAAACATACGTTTAAAGCTAAGCATTCATTACTTTGAGGGCAACACAACCACCAAAAACTGAACAGCAACATGACTCAGTACAGAAAATTGTAAGTAACAAAATCAACCAAAACTTTCATGCAAATTTAGGTGTGAAGATTTCAAAAATTCAGAGCGCTAGCCAGAAAATGGTGTTATATAAATATTTCTTGTAAAAACTCTCATGAATCTAAATG
This sequence comes from Ammospiza caudacuta, assembly GCF_027887145.1. Classification (NCBI taxonomy): domain Eukaryota; kingdom Metazoa; phylum Chordata; class Aves; order Passeriformes; family Passerellidae; genus Ammospiza; species Ammospiza caudacuta. The sequence continues at coordinate 118,037,661 of NC_080593.1, read as the reverse complement.
GCCGTAAGGAAACGAGCTTTCTGATTAATGGCAATTTAAAAGAGATTAAATCCGGCAGTAGGTGCCAGCAAAAATTAATGCTGGAATATTTGTTTAAAACCAATTTAAAGGAAAGAGAACTGCATTCTACAAAGTGTCTGAAGGAGACTTCCCCTTTAAGTACAGACCAAGTCAAAGCCCACCTTACTCATAAAATCTGACAAGATCCTACGACATGTCAGAATGGCTATAGTTTAAACCAAACACATAGCACGACTGAAGCAATTCTTTCGTATTTACTAGCATCATTATTTGATTGTGGTAGACATACCGGAATGATTAACCAAAGCTCGAGTTTGCCCATCTGCAGTTGGAGTGATCAGATCCCAGATGAAACTTTTGATATTTTCATCCCCTTTGTAATGATTAAGACAATACACCAGGATAGTCCGGCAGATGGTTTCCACATCTTGCTCTGTTAGCTGACGTTTATAGCGCCCATGTGAGAGGATGTCAGTCCACCGACCCCAGCTACAAGAAAAATATGTTCAATACAACAGCCAGGGTACTGGTATTTTAATTTGTGACTTTCAATTTAACTCCTGGTATCAAGAAACTTGGGACCTCCTGTGTTAGCGCTAATGCATTTTGCATTTGCAGGTTATGTCAGGGAATCCAACTTCCAGCACCAAAGAGTCAAGAATGTTTATTTTACAGAACAGGCAATAAGTTCACTGCTCGTAAAGCTGCAATTGAACTACACTCAAATTAATAAAGTACATATGTTTAACTCTAAAGGTCCCGGTAAGCTACAAATAGGAAACTCGACCAATCCCTACAATCATGGGATTTGAGGAACAGTTCCTATTTTGAACCAGAAACCTATTACTAGCAACTGTTGCACACTAAATTTAATTAAATGTCTAAAATAAAGACAGTCATTCTGAAGGCCACCATGTTAGAACTCAAATACAGCTACCTGCTTGCAAAGAGATAAAATTCAAATTAGCACACTCAGTGGGGAAAATATCAAGTATCTGAATGTAAGTGGTGACAAAGTCTAGATTGACTGTTGATTTCAAAAACACTTTGTTCTTTACAAATACACTATTACTCTCTTCAACACTTAGAAAAGAGAGGTTGAAACTCATTAACTCAAGAATTCTTTACACTGAGAAACCAGAAACAAGTATTCTGTCATCACAAAGCCACTTATCATACCAGTGAGCTCATAGCCATCTGTGACATACTCAGATACTTTAAACTAAGTAACACATGTAAGTGCAATTTATATATATAGCAACCAAAACCAAATCTAACTGGCATGTATAAGCATTATACAGTATGATGGTATGTGAATGTGTCCAAGAGAAGGATGAGTTATTTACTATATATAATTTATTTTCAGGTCTTTAGCCACAATTAGTATGTTTTATTTGCATATCTTACCCATAAACCAACAAGTTCTTCTCCACCCTGAAACATTCACTTCTTGCATAACCTTGTGATTTGTCCTGAGGCCTACGGGGCTTTGTGCTAGGCTTTTCCTCAGAATCACTTTCCAGGTCTGAAAACTCCATCAGCTCATCCTCTTTGACTGCACTGTAGAGTCTGGTTTGCTTCCTTACTCTTGGTGTATCAATAACTAGGTTGTTCTAAAATTATAGGGAAAATGTATAAATTTAGGAGAGGGTGGAGGGGGAGGAGAAAATCTTCAATTTAATTGTACTAGAAAGAGTTATAAAGCTTACCCTTCCATTTAGAGCATCGATATCCAGCTCAGCTTTCTTTGCCCACTTCTGCCAGAAATTAGGGTCATCCAAAGAAATATCTGTCCTGTTCCCAGATGCAACAAAACTAGCCTAGTAAAAGTAAAAGCAAGTGGATTGATTTCTTAACTGCATGCTACAAAGAATACCTGTTTTACACTAGCAAATACAATGCTTAGGAAGAGGTAGTATCAAGAAAGAAAGACAAGTACACAAAAATAATAAATTGACACAGAAGGCAATTTAATATATTTCCATCTATTCTGGTCACGTTTTATTCATTTTCCTCTGAATGTCAATGCATACCTTTGCAAATGTTGAGCCTTTTCCTTCAGATTCAATAGTAATTGTGTGTGTTCTCCTTAAGAGAATCTGATCAATATCCTCTTCACAAAACTTAGACCCCTCATCTTCCTCATCCATCAGAGCACCATATGCCCCCTTTCGAAGAAGATCTTCTATTTCTTTTTTAGACAGCTGTTGCACCTGTAACACGTAAGAGGAGTTTCAGATGGATCATCCTTGTATTTGGCATTTTAAGAACTGAAACTCTACAATAATGTGGTCGTGGTCAATTAAACATTCACACTCAAATCACCTTTTAAAGAAGAATACAAACAACAAAATTCTCAGGGTGAAGTTATGTGAGTTATTTAAACGACTTAATAATTCATTGTCACTGAATCCCTTTAGCATTGATGACTGCTAAACTCCTCCTGGGAGCACATTTAACTTACTAACCTGACAAAAAAGCTAAAGCAAGGTAAGTCCCAAAGCAAAAAGGCTATACCAGCAAAAGCTAACTAGAACTCCATAAAGTGTCAGGATCAACATAATATAAAGGGTGGAATGATGAGAATGGATCAGGATTGAAGGAACATGACTCCACTTGCCCCCTTTTGGCAATAAGAGAGCCATTAGATAGGCTGAGCCAGTTCATGTAGCCAATGCCCTTATTTAACCTGACTAAACTATCAGCCACTGCATCTGAAAACCACTGTTCTCCAGCTAAAACACACACAGGCAAGCAAAGTGTAACACATTCATAGCATTTGTTGATAATGCATCTTAAAAAACTATTCCTTACCCCATTTGTGGCATTTTCTCTTCCGCTCATAGATTGTAGCACAGCCTTATCAAGGCCCAGCTTCAGGCTAGCTTTGTCAAACATTTCCCTTTCATAAGAATTCCTTGTTATCAACCTGTAAATTTTCACTGATTTGCTCTGCCCTATTCTGTGACATCGTGCTTGAGCCTGAAGAAACAAAGGCAGATACTCAGTTACAGGTTACAACTGGAAGAAAAAAGAATTTGAAATAACCAACAGAGAGAACATACTTTAAAAGTTTATTTTTTTCAATATAAATAATATTGTTTATGCTTTTAAGAGAGCAACAACAGGTAAATTATCTTGTAGGTGAAGAAAATTTCACAGTAAAAAGGCAAAGAAAAATTTCATTTTGAATAAAATCATCTCTTGTTGTATTACCTGGAGGTCATTTTGGGGATTCCAGTCTGAATCAAAAATGATGCAGGTATCAGCAGCAGTAAGATTAATGCCCAAACCTCCTGCCCTTGTACACAGCAGGAAAACAAACCTATCAGAATCAGGTCTTGAAAACCTGTCAATAGCTGCCTGACGCAAGTTGCCTCTCACTCGACCATCAATTCGTTCGTACGGGTACCTGAAAAAGAGATGCATTACAGGGATTGCTTTAGTGCAATGGCACTGCTTCTTTAAAAGAATACGCAATTAAAAACAAAAAAGACAAATATGCTTCTATGGGGTTAGAAGAACTACAACTAAGAGACTATAACTTCATCAGAGAAGACATATTGCTTTGTCTCCTTCTTTGGTAAAGAACAGACTTTGACTCCAAGGAATTCAATAAAAAATTAGGCCTGAACTAAAACTCTAGAGCCATCAAAATATTTAACTGAGAGGTTTAAAGCCCTCCATATGAGGTCATTTTGTATCCACTGAAAAGAAAGGGCTCAGTACTTGCAACCTCTAGGTTTGCTCTTTCCCTTAAGTCAGATCACCATAGAAAACACTGTTTTCATTTCTTCCCTTTCTATATGGATTACTCACAGGTTAAATGCAGTGGTCACAGAGGAAGGCACAGTTTATTTATAATTGTATTTTATTGTTGCTCTCACCGTCTTTGAATGAGGTAGTCTTCCAGTATGTCCAAGCAGCGCACCATCTGGGAAAAGATAAGCACCCTGTGGCCACCAGCCTTCAGTTTTGGCAGCAGCTTGTCAATCAGTACGAGCTTGCCAGCAGCCTGGATCATTGCCTGGAGCTGAAAATCTGGAGAGTCGGCATTGTGTGTTTCTTTAAACTCTTCCAAAATTTTCTCTTCAGCACCTGCAAAGATTGGACAGCAATACATGAACACTGCAAAGGGTTTTATTAAAAAACAATGAGCTCGCCTTCAATACCCTATAGAAACTGCAGGAATGTTTTAAGCACTATGTGAACAAACATTTATAAAAAAAATAAACATTTATAAAAAATATTAAGCTTAAATTTTAAGCAAACATATACACAAATACAGCACAAATAAAACATAGCTCTGAGAATTCATTCTTTTTTTTCCTCTTTTGAGCAATACTAAACTCTTTCCTAAATAAATTCATAGAAATATTGACACATAGAATTCAATGAAAAAAAAAGAAAAAAAGGTGAAAAAAATTAAACATATTTCAACTGATAAAATGGATTTCCTTTTAAAAATGTAACATGAAAGAAAACAATATCTTGTTTCTACAGGAAAATACAAGGGACACAAATCACATTTAATATCTGCCTCTAAAATCAGCCTTAAACATCCACATGACCTGATCCTGCTCCTTTCATTATTAATTTTAAAATAAAAATCCAAACAAAAACACGGGGGCAGAAGCAGCTATGAAGTTATTATTTTACCTTCTATTTAGTTTTTTCTCACTGAATGTATTTTTTTTGTTCAGTTTGATGAAGCTATCCAACGTATTTATTCCTTCCAGCATTAGTCAAAAGTTCTCTCTTGCCACTCACTTTGCCTATGAACGATATGCACAGCAGCAACTATTTTCTTGTTCTGCTTACTATTGGAAGACTACAGACCAAGTTCAAGCTTTCTCTTCAATCTCTCCTGTGCTTTTATTCCATTTTTAAGTCATTTCTACAAGGTGGGCAATTCCAAGAACTATCATATTGCCAATCTTGGCATGTAAAATGTTAGGAATCTTTGTTCTAAGCTTATTTTACTTCCAAAGAAGCCCTTTTTTTTGAGCCATCTTTTTTTCCCCTCCGCTTTTCTTTTTGGTAACAAAACATAGTTTATAAAATATTTCTAGTTTGTCTTATATTCAGCTTCAATACTGCTTTTGAATAGCACAAGGCAAGATGGAAGGGTTGGGGGGAGGGGAAAGAACAGCTTACTGCCAGGCTTCTGCTGAGCATCCCTCTCTCAAATCCCAGCTCTGAGGAGATGCCTGTAAACAAACACGGAACGCGCCCTGGCTGTGCGAAGGCTGGTTCAGTGCCTGCTGTAACGCGGTGCCTGCAGCAGATCCCACCCGGGGCAGGCTGCCTGACAGCTCCGTGCTGCTCCTGAGCTCGCACCGCTCCCTTCTACACAACCCCACGCACTCAAGATGTGATCGCATTTCTTGGTAATTTTACATCCCTGGATTTTCCTGAGCTGGACTCCCTGGATCATCCTAAATGTTTGCACATCAGGAAAGTAAGCTCAAATGAAATGAGCGCAAGCAGACACTCAAAGTTCCCTTCAATCATATCACTGCCTGTCTTGGTAAAACGGGCAGAATTTTGGGCAGTAAATCTCTGATTCTGTACTGAACTTTGGCAATTCAGTTCTGTGCTGCTCCCTGAGCTTGCACCACTCCCTTTTACAGAACTCCACAGACTCAAGGTGTGACCGCATTTCAAAATAGCTTTACATCCCTGGATTTTCCTGAGCTGGACTCTCTGGATCATCCTAAAGGTTTGCACATAAGGAAAGTAAGCTCAAATAAAATGAGTGCAAGCAGACTCAAAGTTCCCTTCAATCATATCACTGCCTGTCTTTGTAAAACGGGCAGAATTTTGGGCAGTAAATCTCTGACTCTGTACTGAACTTTGGCAATTCCAGGATACAGCAGGCTGTCAAGCAGCTCCCATACAGTAATTTCAGTCATCTTTCCAGGTTACAGCAATTATTTCTGACTCAACTGCAATATCCAGATTTAAGTTTCACTACTGTGAAGCAATATGCAAGAACAGTATCTGCAAAAGCAAACTACACCACAACAAACCCACAATCTGGTTTATTGAATGGTGAATTTACAGTATCAGAGCTTGGTCTCACCAAGAGCCAAACCCAGTACAGATAACTCCAAAAATCTGTTCTTTCAATAACACTGTCCTAGGTAAATCCTGTAGAAGACCATCTTTTTTTTTTTTTTTTTTAATTCCTACATCAATTGCAATTACATCATGTCCACTGAGCAGCCTGTTACCCAAAAGTTACTTGATGCAGTACTTGCCAGTCTAAAATTGCTTCCTATTCTAGCTGGTATTTAGCACAGCATGAAAGGAATGTATTTGAATGTGGGGTTGGTGAATCAGGGAAACCTCCACTTCTATTCTTCATTAGGAGAGGTTTCCTGGGCTCAAGAGGGCACAACAAACAGAGTAAGGAGCCTTTCTGGAGGTCAGCACTAAGATGTGTGACTATAGAGGCATTCCCCACTGCTGGTTCTTGGAGATAGAGAGAGGAACAATGTATAAATACTTGAGAATGGTTGCTATGGAGAAAACAAGGAGTCCAGCCCTAAGAAAAATGACAGACAAGGCTTTACCCAAGCTGACTGGAGAATACCCAACATGCTGTAACTACCTCTAGAAGCCTACTCCTAGTCTCAGCAGAACACATCCATCAATCAAGAAAGAAACAAAACCCCCACTTTACATTCAACTCCTACCATACTATTTCCATCATATAGTCTTAACTGAAGTAATATAGAAGACTTGTTTGCAACTCTTACACAAAACAAAACAGATTCAAATGTTCAAATAAAATGCTTGCTCACAAACCCCACAAACTGGGAAGAAAATGCGGATTCAGAGACACTTTTATAAAAGCAGTTAAGCTTAGAAAACAGAACTTGTTACTGTAAGAAATCATTCACCAGGAGAATACTAGGCAACCTTAAGTACTTGTACTGCAGAAACTCTGAGCAGAAATAAAATAAATAACTTGTGCCATTACACTAACTGTAAAGTTGTTGAATTTCAATCAGCAAAATAAAACCTTGGGCTCAGATGACTACAGCATGTAGGAGTATTTTCTGCCCTAGAACTACAAAGGATGTATTTGTTTAGTTCCATCTCCACACTAACAGATGAGGATTTCTTTTTCCCATCAAATCTGAAGGCTCAACCACCTGCCATGTTGCTGAATGATACCATGCAAGTCCAAAGGTTCCAAACATCACAAAAATGTTTGATAAAGGCAAATGCATTAAGAGACAAACCCACCTCCCTTTATTAAGATACACTAATCAAAAAATATTTGAGGTTTTCTAAATTAACACCTGAACTTTATCAGTCTCTTAATTATAGTAAATTATACAAGATTTCTGAGGAAAAAAAAATCACTGCTGGAGGCAATACTGCAATCACTGCTCATAAACTCTATTTGACAAAACAAAATAGGAGCAAAATATTCTTTTTTTTTTCTTTCAATAAACATGAAATAAGGAAAAATAATAGCAAGGTTAAAAACTAGCTGAAAGCCAAGAAGCATCAATTCAAACACCCATAACCTGAACAGCCTAAACTATTCTGATAAACTCATTTTTACAATGGATTAACTTAAGCCAAAAAATCAAGTAAAAAACCCCAACAAACCCTGCACCAGAACCACAAAGCTACTTTAGTATATGCCATATGAGTTTAGAAACTGAACAGTCACCAGCATGGACAAGTTGAAGTCCTTTGGACTAAGCCTTTATTATGTCTCTGAAATAATTACTTGTGCATGAAATGTAATTAGATGTAATTTCATGAATCAGTTTAAGCATCTCCTCCCATTTAAACAAAAATGTCAAGGGAAAAAAACTTAAGTACTGCGATATGGAAGCCATACAATAAAAAACCTGAAAACACATATGGCTCTGGAACAAAACAGTCTTTCATCATGAAGCCTATAACCAGCATAAACCAACCATAAATCATAACTAGTTAGAAACAGGAGTTGGGAAACAAGAAACTAGTAGAATGCAACCCTATATGGAGACTTGTGTTACACCCTCAAAGGGAAGAACTGACCAGCATATACAAGTTTAGCACACTTCAGACAGAAATGGCTGGTTCATCACAGGGCTGGTCACTTAACAGCCTCCCCAGGGAAGTGGTCATGGCACCACAAGTTGAGTTCAAGACCCATCTGGTCCTTAAGTGATATGATTTAGTTTTAGGTAGTTCTGTGAGGAGCAGGGAGTTGGACTCAATAATCCCTATGGCTCCCTTTCGACTTAAGATATTTTATGATTCCATACTACTTGCCAAAGATAATCCTGATCTAACCCCAATACCATCACACAGAAAAAGCCACTGAAGTCTAGTATGACATTCACCCTCATCTTTCTCTTACTAGTCAAATTAAGAAAAGTAACTGACAACAGGTGGTCATAAAAGCAGGCTCAATCATGATTTCTTACTCTGCAACTTTTATTCAGAAAATTTTAAGTTACTACCTTATGATGTTTGACAGCAAGAAAGTAAGTAGCAGCTAACTAAAAGTGAAGAAAAAATTACCATATTCATGCAACCATCCAACAATCTGCATGGTAACTGAAGTCTTGTTTTTCACAAATAACAGAAAGGAAAACTTTATAATACCAACATTAACTCAGCCCAGGCTAAGTCTGTCAGGAAGCCTTAAAAAAGCAGCACAGAAAAAAGCAGCTGCAACAGCAGCGCTGTCCTGGCTAGGAGATATCCATACCTGTGAGAATCTAAAAGGTTCTCTCTTTTCTACCTAAAACGAATGAATAAATAAAAAGACACACTAAAATAGAATTTAAACCTATTGAACATTTTCATAACCATTTTTCAAATGAGGAGAAAAGTAGGCAGCCTACCATTAATAAGGTATGGATGATTGCAGCATTTTCTTAGTTCCATCATAGTGTTTAAAAGATTAGGTACATTTGCCTGACCTCCGCCCTTGGAAAGAAATGTGAAATTCTTTTCAAGAATAGCACGATAGTATTTCTTCTGAATATTTGTCAGCTCAACTTCAATGATGGTTTCCTCTTTGGGGGCCAGGTTCTTTTCCACATCCTCTTTGAGACGTCTCAGCATCATGGGCTTCAAAATAGCTTGCAGTTTTTGCACCTGGAAAACATATGTTTAATAAAATAACTGAATTAGAACTGCTAGAAATCAAATATTCTTTTTCAATTTCCTTCATTCTAAAAACCTTGTTTTCTACCTCAAATGCCAAGTAGAGAGCATTGTAAAAAATCTTTTTTCAGTGACTCAGCAGCAAGTTCTCCTTGTTAACTCAGTGACACACACATTTCTAAAGTCTATTTTTGGTGTGCAGCCCTTCCGTTTAGTGATGTCTGTAATTAAATAGATCTCACTCAGAACTATCCTTCTAGACAGGGACTGCACACAAATCATGCCAAGTAACCCTTCATTAAATTAGCAAATCTGACACTTTTAAGATAACTTTTGCAGTTCACTTTTAATTACTAATCAGTATTTAATGCTATTTTCCCACTTTAGGTATCTGCTTCTAATTATTTTCTTATTTCCCTAGTTTTGACATCCACTGACGTAGAAAACTATTTAGGACTGGTCTAAAAATGAAAACATTGTATTTCACTTATGACACTGTATTTTACTTATGACACTGATAATTTTTAGTGTCCCCAGATTTTCTGGAATATTCATTAAGACACATCCTAAAGGGTAGGAAGGGAAAAGAAGAAAATGTCAGTTTTCCTAAAAAAAAAGGCTAAGTTTAAGTTTTTGTAAAGTCTCTTACATAAAAAGCTCAAATGTATTCCATATTAAAAAAAAAACCAAAACACCTGGCATTTAGGTTGTTTTAGGCAGTGCTTGAAAGTACAAACCATCTCAGTGCTGAAGAGCTACTAATTCACCCTGAAACTGGTCATCTCCTGATGCAGAGCTGCACAGCAGAAATATGAACAGAAAACACTTTCTCCTGTATTTACATAATTCCCTTAGTAATAAACCAACTTCAGAACACAAAAGGTAATTAGCAGAGAGGGATGAACAATTGAGAAAATATATGGAATACAACTGCAAGGAATGGAGAGGAAACCCCAAGCCTTTAACACATAACCTGTCCCACCACTTAAACCCAATTCCAAAACATCTGTGTCAACAGATAAAGAAGTTCTCCTGAACTTGTTGAACCAATCTAATTCTGATCTG